>NC_133651.1:283368330-283682639 GCF_009905375.1 Apium graveolens | reverse complement strand
TCTACTTGGGTATTAGATACCGCCTGTGGTTCTCATATTTGCAAAGCGTTGCGAGGACTAAAGGGAAGTAGGAATCTTAAAAAGATGAGGTGATTCTACGTATGGGCAATGGAGCAAGGGTTGCGGCCATAGCTGTAGGATCATTTAGTTTACATATGCCTATGGGCAAGACTATTATTTTGAATAATTGTTATTACGTTCCCTCTATTGTGAGGAATATTGTTTCTATCCCTATGTTGGGTTTGGATGGTTTTTCATTTATTATTAAGAATAATGAATGTTCTATCCTTAGAGATAATGTTCTTTATGGACGTGGAATTTTAAATAATGGTCTATATGTATGTGACGTAGAGCATGATTTACTTTAGATTGAACAAACTAATAAAAGAAAACGGGATGATGAAAATCTGACCTATTTATGGCACTGTAGGCTAGGTCATATTAGTGAAAATAGACTTCGGACATTGCATAAAGAAGGGTTACTAGACCCCTTTGATTTTGAATCATATCCTACATGCGAGTCTTGTCTATTGGGTAAAATGACCAAATCTCCATTTAGTGGACATGGAGAGAGGGCTACAGATTTGCTAGGATTGGTACACACAGATGTATGTGGACCAATGTCTACGCAAACCATGGGAGGATTTTCGTACTTCATTATTTTCATAGATGATAGATCTAGATTCGGATATGTGTATTTGATGAAACACAAGTCTGAAGCCTTTGAAAAGTTCAAGGAATATAAACATGAAGTGGAGAAATAAACCAAACACAGTATTATAACTCTTCGATCAGATCGAGGTGGTGAATACTTGAATGGAGAGTTTCTAGATTATCTCAAAGAAAATGGTATAGTCTCCCAGTGGACTCCTCCATATACTCCACAGTTGAATGGGGTATCTGAAAGGAGAAATCGAACTCTGTTAGACATGGTTCGATCCATGATGAGCTATGCAAATCTTCCAGTATTCCTATGGGGTTACGCATTGGAAACCTCAGCATATTTACTGAATAAGGTACCTTCCAAATCTGTTCCTCAAACTCCGTATGAGATATGGAAAGAAAGGAAACCGAGTCTTAAACACGTTAAGATTTGGGGATGTCCAGCTTATGTCAAGAAAGTTGACCCAGATAAGCTGGAATCTCGATCCGTAAAATGTAGTTTTATGTTTTGTGGGATATCCCAAAGAGACTTTAGGGTATTACTTTTACACCGATCATCGGGTGTTTGTCTCCAGACATGCTACCTTCTTGGAAAAGCAGTGTATCCTTGAAGGAAGCAGTGGGAGCAAAATTGAACTTGATGAAGTTCGTGAAGCACAAACTACTACGGTTCAAGTGGAAACACTTGTTCAGACTGAACAACCTTCTGTGGAACAGCCCATTCGTAGGTCAGAGAGAGTGTCTCGCCAACCTGAGAGGTATTATGGCCTTGTCATTGAGAATGACAATGAGTTGTCAATCATTGATGAAGACGACCCTAAGACCTATAATGAGGCTATGAGTAGTGTTGACTCAGAAAAATGGCATAGTGCCATGAAATCCGAAATGGAATCTATGTATACCAACCAAGTATGGACTCTGGTTAAAGCGCCTGAAGGTGTTAAGCCTATTGGGTGCAAGTGGGTATATAAGAGAAAGATTGGAGCAGATGGCCAGGTGGAGACCTATAAGGCTAGGCTAGTGGCAAAAGGATTTAATCAAAGACAAGGGATTGACTTTGATGAAACCTATTCGCCTGTAGCCCCGTTAAAATCAATTCGGATTTTGCTTGCGATTGCTGCTTACTACGACTATGAGATCTGGCAAATGGACGTGAAAACGGCCTTCCTCAATGGGGAACTTGAGGAGGAAGTGTATATGACACAGCCGGAAGGTTTTCTTTCCAAGGGAAATGAACACCTAGTGTGTAAGCTGCTGCAAACCATATATGGTTTAAGGCAAGCTTCTCATAGATGGAACACCCGTTTTGATGAGACAATCAAAGAGTTTGATTTTATCAAAAACATGGATGAACCATGTGTCTACAAGAAGGTTAGTGGGAGCGCGGTAACATTTCTTGTATTGTATGTGGATGACATACTTCTTATAGGAAATGATATACCGATGCTGCAATCAGTCAAAGTATGGCTATCAAAGAACTTCACCATGAAGGACTTGGGAGAAGCATCCTACATTCTCGGTATGAAGATCTATAGAGATAGATCTAGAAGAATGATAGGTCTTACCCAGGGTACATACATCCAGAAAGTGCTTAAAAGGTTTAGCATGGAAAACTCCAAAAGAGGTCTCATACCGATGAGTCATGGAGTGTCCCTTTCCGAAAAAATGTCTCCTAAGACACCTGAGGAAAGAGAGCGTATGAGTAAGATTCCTTATGCTTCAGCAATAGGATCTATCATGTACGCGATGTTGTGTACAAGGCCTGATGTTGCTTATTCAATTAGTGTGACGAGCAGATATCAGTCCAATCCAGGTGAAGACCACTGGAAAGCAGTGAAAAACATCCTTAAGTACTTGCGAAGGACTCAGGACATTTTTCTTATTTTTGGCGGTGAATCTGAGTTGAAAATAGAGGGTTATACTGACTCTAGTTTTCAATCAGAGAGTGATAGCAAATCCATGTCAGGGTACGTGTTTACTCTAAACGGTGGTGCGATAAGTTGGAAAAGTTCCAAACAGTCGACAACGGCTGACTCCACAGCGGAAGCAGAATATATAGCTGCAAGTGAAGCTGCAAAAGAAGCTGTTTGGATGAGGAAATTTTTTTCTGAGTTGGGAGTTGTTCCTAGCGTCGAAGAGCCTATTGTGTTGTATTGTGATAACAATGCAGCAATAGCACAAGCCAAGGAACCTAGGTCTCATAAAAATTCCAAACATGTCCTGCGGCGCTTTCATCTGATTAGGGAGATTGTTGAAAGAGGAGATGTCAACGTCGAGAGAGTTGACACACATAACAACATAGCAGACCCACTCACAAAGCCACTTTCTCAGAGTCACTTTGATCGTCATAAAGACAAGATGGGTATTAGATACCAGAGTGATTGGCTTTAGTACAAGTGGGAGATTGAAAGGAACATGTCCTAAGTCCAATCAGGTATTAGGATTTAGGAATAGTTTTTATGTAATCTGTTTTGATTTCATTGATATTAATAAAGACTTGTTTTGTTTTTATTACGGGCTTTATCTATTTAAGTGTTTAAATAAGATATACCATAGTTTAGAGTAAAGCTTTTTATGGATTATGATGAGATCATAATAGTGAGACCTAAAAATATGATAACTCTAAACTTAAATAGTTCCTGGTCATAGGATTATTAACTGGTAATTAATAATCCGCAAAGATCGGTACATACTATGCTTGCTTCATTATGAAGGATGTCTGTTCTCATAGACATTTGTGTGGTGACACTATAGCTAGTATGTAGGTGCTTATTATGGAATAAGTTCACTGAACATGACTCGTACAGCTGAACAACTGATGGAGTTCACTCACGTGTCAGCAGTTGTTCGCTTAGTGATAGTTGTACAAGTATCCTTAGACTTGAGGTCATCATAGTCATCTTGTGTACACTGAACTATGCTTTGGTTTAGTTCTTAGTCTCCAGGGACAATTATTAGGGCTCTTCTGGGTATAGGAATTTGTACACGAAGATAGTGTATGATCAATAAAGGATCTACCCCTTCCAGTGAAGGAAGCGAATGTTCAAGGCTGATCCACTTATGCTAGTTCAGGAATCTCTGGCCAGAGTGAATGAAATTAGAAAGGAGTTTCTAATTTGCATAGAACTACGCATAGTAAATGGTAAGCAAGTGATTGAATTAGATAGGCTTGACACGAGATCCATGCCTTGTATTTAATCGGGACATTGTAGGGTAGAAGGAGTTTATTGTACGGTAACTATTCACTGACAGGTTCTTGGTATTCTAAGCAGTGAATTCATATTATCCGGATAGTCGCGATATGTTGAGAAGCATCACTCACGATGTAGAATAAATGTGATTAATTAATTAATCATATTTAATAAATTAGAGAATTTATATAAATAATGATAAAATAGTTTTATTATTATTTATTTCTACTACTGGCTTAATATTGAACCTACAGGGTCACACCATAAAAAGAGAATGATTTTATGGTGGAGGAATTAATTAATAATGGCTAATAATTATTTATTTGTGAAATAAATAATTAATTGGCAAATTTAATAATTGATTAAATGAGATTTAATTGATTATAAATTAATTAAGAAAAGTTCTTAATATTATTAATTAAGGATTTAATTCTTGGAAATTAAATCAAGAGAGAGAATTATTTCTAAAGTGTTTAGAAAAAGGATTAATAATTAAAAGGTGTTTTAATTATTAATGAGAATAATAAATGGGATAATAATAATAATATTTATGGGAAAATTTCAGCTGAAAATTTTGCCTATAAATACACTATTATAGACCCTATTTTTATTCTAACCCCAGAAACCCAAAAGTTTTAGAAAACCAAATTCTCTCCACCTCCTCCTCCTCCTAAAAGTCGTTTTCTTGGTGGATACCGGTGGAGTGCTTCACACTTGAGGAGCAACTGCTAAGGATCTCTGATCGTTGTCTCCGAATTAATTTTAAAAGGTTAGATTCGATCCCTCGAATTTTTATTCACGATTTATATGCTTTTATTTGGATTTTGTATGTGTAAAAGTGTTTTGCCATGCCCCCGCTGCGTTAAAAATCCAACAGATTGAATAGTCACAGAACATTCAAAACACTTATCAGAGTATATAAATCCACATCAGATAACAATCAGCATTTAATGAATTTTCAAATTAAGCACAGATTACATATAGATAATACAACCTGTAAACACTGATCATAAAATCTGATGCATGAGAACAAAAACTAAGCAAATTTAGAGAAAGAACCTGAAACCATTCCAAGTTCATTTACCAATCTTATAAAAGTAGCTTCACATAGGGTTTTGTGAAGATATCTGCTAGTTGTTGATCTGTTGGAACAAAATGCAATTCCACTGTACCTTCATCCACATGTTCCCTTATGAAATGGTACCTAATGCTGATGTGCTTTGTCATTGAGTGTTGAACTGGATTACCTATCATAGCAATTGCACTTTGATTATCACAGTAAATAGGGATTTTAGAAAATTCTAACCCATAATCCAGTAACTGATTCTTCATCCAAAGAATCTGTGCACAACAGCTTCCTGCAGTAATATATTTTGCTTCTGCAGTTGATGTGGAAATTGACTTCTGTTTCTTGCTAAACCAAGAAACCAATCTGCCTCCAAGAAATTCGCAGCTTCCACTAGTGCTTTTCCTGTCTATTTTGCATCCTGCAAAATCTGCATCTGAGTAACCAATTAGCTTAAAATCTGATTCCCTAGGATACCACAATCCTAGATCACTTGTACCCTTAAGGTACTTGAAAATTCTTTTCACAGCTATTAAGTGAGGTTCTCTTGGATCAGCCTAAAATCTTGCACAAAGACAGGTAGCATACATGATATCAGGTCTACTTGCAGTTGGATAGGGTAAGGAGCCAATCATACCTCTGTAGTTAGTAATATATACTGATTTACCAGTATCCTTATCTAACTTGGTTGCAGTGGCCATGGGAGTGGATGTAGTTGAACAATCTTGCATTCCAAATTTCTTCAGTAAATTTCTGGTGTACTTGGATTGACAGATAAAAGTGCCTTCTTCATTTTGCTTGACTTGAAGGCCCAGAAAATAGCTGAGTTCTCCCACCATACTCATTTGATATCTTGACTGCATTAGCTTTGCACTCTTCTCATAAATTTTAGAATTTGTAGAACCAAATATGATATCATCAACATATATCTGTACCAAAAGTAGGTCTTTTCCATGGTTGAGGTAGAATAAAGTCTTGTCAATTGTGCCTCTGTGAAATCCACTTTCTAGAAGAAATTGAGTTAAAGTCTCATACCATGCTCTTGGAGCTTGCTTAAGGCCATAAAGTGCTTTGTCAAGCCTGTAGACATGATTGGAAATTTAGGATCTATAAAGCCTGGAGGTTGTTCAATATATACCTCTTCTTCCAATTCTCCATTGAGAAAAGCACTTTTCACATCCATTTGAAAGACTTTAAACTTCTTGTGAGCAGCATAAGCCAAAAAGATCCTTATGGCTTCTAATCTAGCAACTGGTGCAAATGTTTCATTATAATCAATACCCTCTTGTTGAGAGTAGCCTTTAGCAACCAGTCTTGCTTTATTCCTTGTAATTGTGCCATCACTGTCAGTTTTATTTCTGAATACCCATTTTGTGCCTATAACAGATCTGTTCTTTGGTCTTGGCACTAGGGTCCAGACTTTATTCCTTTCAAATTCATTCAACTCTTCCTGCATTGCTTGCACCTAATCAGCATCTTGAAGATCTTCTTCCACTTTCATTGGTTCAGTCTGAGATAGAAAAGAATGATAGAGACATTCATTTGAAGTTACAGTTCTAGTTCTAACACCTGCTTCAGGATCTCCAATGATTAAGTCAGGTGTGTGTGCTTTAGTCCATTTCCTTGCAGATGGAAGTTGATCTCTAGAACTGGATCCTCCCCCATGATCCATATTGTCTCCATCAGCATTTTCTGATACTTCCCCTGTAGTTATGCTCTCTGAGACTTCAGAATTTGAGTTTGATTTTTCAGGAGTTGAAGAATCAGAGTTTCCAGAATTATCAGTACTTGGCTCATCAGAACTAGATGAATCAGAACTTGAAGAGTCAGTGACAGGTTCTGATGCTTCTCGAGAGTCTTGAGATGTGGTAGGATCTTCAGCTTGCTCCCCCTCGACAAGTACATTTTCCTTTGGAGTTGTTACTACAGTTTCAATGACATCAGAACTTAATCCAGTAGAACTTACAGGATCAGGATTTAAGTCATCAGAATTTCCAGAATCAGAATTTAAATCTTCATTCTCAAATCTCAGCTGATCATGATCATCGAAATCTTCAAGTCTAGTAATCTTCTTATCATCAAAAGAGACATTGATAGATTCCATGACAACCCTTGGTCTTAAATTGTAGACTCTGAAGGCTTTTGTGGAAAGTAGATATCCAACAAAGATTCCTTTATCAGCTTTTAGATCAAATTTTGATAGCTGTTCAGGATGAGTCTTAAGAACAAAAAACTTGCAACAAAATACATGAAAGTATTTCAGATTTGGCTTCTTTTTCTTCACCATCTCATATGGTGTTTTTCCATGCTTGTTTATGAGTGTAGCATTTTGAGTAAAACAAGCAGTCTGCAAAGCTTCAGCCCAAAATTAGGTTGGCAACTTTGCTTCATCAAGCATAATTCGTGCAGCTTCAATCAGAGTCCTGTTCTTTCTTTCTACAACTCCATTTTGCTGTGGAGTTCCTGGTGGAGAAAATTCCTGCTTGATTCCATACTATTTGCAGAACTCTTCCATAATCGAATTCTTGAACTCAGTGCCATTATCACTCCTTATTATTTTAACAAAATCTTTGACCAACTAATCCAGCTGTCTAACATGATCAGTTAGAGTAAATGCAGTTTCATTCTTCTTGTGCAAGAAGTACACCCAAGTGTACCTTGTGAACTCATCCACTGTAACCATAGCATATTTCTTCTTTGTAATAGACATGACATTGACTAGAACAAATAGATCAACATGCATTAGGTAATAAGGCTCAAGAACTGATGACTCAGTTTGGCTCTAGAAAAAAGATTTTCTTTATTTTGCCTTCTGACATGAATCACAAAGGCCATCAGGAGCAAATACTGTTTTTGGCAGTCCTCTCACAAGATCTTTCTTTACAAGCTCATTTATATTGTTGAAATTTAAATGAGAGAGTTTCTTATGTCAATTCCAACTTTCTTCAATTGATGCTCTACTCAACAGACAGATAGCAGAACCATCAGTACTTGTTGAAAGTCTGGCTTTATAAATGTTGCCATGCCTGTAACCTTTCAGAACCACTTTGCCTATGCAATTACTTATAACTTCACAGTGTTCTTCAAAGAAATCCACATGATAACCTCTGTCACAGATTTGACTTATACTCAACAGATTGTGTTTAAGTCCTGATAATAGAGCTACTGATTCAATGATGACATTCCCAAGATTGATATTCCCATATCCCAGAGCTTTTCAAATGTTGCCATCTCCATAAAAAACTCCTGGGCCAGCTTTCTCCACAAAGTTTGATAGCAGGGCTTTATTTCCAATCATATGTCCTGAACATCCACTATCCATAATTAGGATGTTCTTCATGTTGCCCTGCAATCACAAAGACCCCTAATGGTTAGTTTTAAGGACCCAGACTTTCTTGGATCCTTTGGCCTTATTAAGTTTGTTAACATTTGCAGCGGATTTAATATTAGAGTTTATGCTAACATTTTTCTTATCAGATTTTAAAGTATCAGACTTTGCATCATACTTTACACTAGAAGGAATTAAAGCAACTTTCTTCAAAGAAGGTTTTATCTGATAATAATCATGGTACAAACTATGATATTCCTTACAAGTATAAATGGAATGCCATATACTACCACAATGAAAACAAGGATTTTGTGGTTTAAACCTAACAGACTGACTCTTAACTCCTGACTTAGGAGGTAAAGAGTTTATATTCTTATTCTTCCTGCAAAAAGAAGCAAGATGGTTAGAGTTTCCACAGTTATAGCATTTCTTTCTAGGAGCATTAGGAACAGGCATATAATTGTTGCTTTTATTCACACCTTTCTTTCCATTCCTATTTTTCCTAGCTTCCTTTACCTTGTTCACACTGGTAATTTCTTTCAGCTTATGTTTAAGTTGCTTCTTTGTCATTAAGCCTATGTTAACTTCAGTTAGTTTATCATGTTCTAATTTGTCAGAAGTTGACTCTTCTATCACTTCTGTCTCAATATCTTTCGTCGTTTCAGAATCAGACTTTACAGTTTTAGCTACAAATTTAACAGGATTTACCTTTGGCTTAGTAGTCTGTATAACAATAATTGTCTTAACTTGTTCAGTTCCTTTTTCACTTTTATCATCTCCATAACCTAAGTATATCCTGAGTATATCCTGAGTTGTTCTACAAGAGTTAGTCCAAGTCCTGATAATCTCTCTCTCCTTTTCTAACTCAGTTTTTAGAGATTTATTCATTTTCAGCAATTCATCTCTAATATAAAAGGCATCATCTCTTTCTTTCTGAGTTTGATGGAACATGACTAACTCTTTTTCTAAATAATCATTCATCTTTTTAAAAGCAAGATTTTCAAAAGTTAATCTTTCACATGTTAAAGTTTGATCTTTGTTACTAATAAACATGGTTTTAAGATATAATCTCAACTCAGTAATATCATCAGTATGAAAGGCATAAGTTATTTGAGGTGCCTTTAACTCAGCAGCATCAGAACTGCAATCAGCATTTGCCATCAAGGCATAGTTCTCCTCATCTTCAGAATCTGAAGTTTCTGTCCAGCTTTTCTTTTTTTTTGAAAGAGCCTTACCTTTGCCACTCTTTCCTTTCTTGCAGTCAGGAGATATGTGGCCTTTCTCACCACAGTTGTAGCATTTGACATTTGAGTAATCTCCTCTGTTAGACTTTCCTCTTTTGCCTTCAGATTTTCTGAAGCCCTTCTTATCAGAACTTCTACCTTTCCTGGAAAACTTCTTTCCCCTTCTGAATTTCTTGTAGGCTATCTTTGTGATACCCTTCACCATAAGAGCACACAATTTCAGTTTCTACTTCAGAACTTGATCATCATCAGCATCTACTTCAGGTAGACTTTCAGTTTCTGAATCATCATCATCAGAACTTGATGATTCTGAATCAGATTTTATGATGAGAGCCTTTCCTTTGCCTTTTTTTAAGACAGCCACTTTGGGGGATTCCTCCTCGGCCTTAAGAGCAACTGTCCTTGACTTTCTCCCATGTCTCTTGCTTCTTTGATCCATCTCAAGTTCATAAGTCTTGAGCATACCATAAATTTCATCAAGAGTAGTTTCATCAAGAGCATAGTTTTCTCTTATAATAGTAGCTTTCAAATCCCAACTTTCAGGAAGAGATAAAAGGAATTTTAGATTTGAATCTTCAATATCATATTCCTTGTCCACCAGTGACAGATCATTCAAGAGTTTGACAAACCTGTCATATAAGTCAGTTAATGACTCATCACTTTTTGAGTCAAAGTGCTCATACTCTTGAGTAAGTATAGCCCTCTTGTTTTTCTTGATTGCATCAATTCCCTGACACCTTGTTTCCAAAGCATCCCATATCTCCTTTGCAGTCTTGCATTGAATTACCCTGTTTGACATGACATTATCAATGGCACTATGCAGCAAATGCCTTACCTTTGCATCCTTGGCAATAGATGAGATATCTTCAGTTGTGTATTCGCTTTTCTCCTTTGGTATGGTCTTTGCTGGATGATCTGCAACTACAACAAAGAGCTTGGTTGGCTTATGCGGTCCTTCATAAATTCTGTCAAGGTATTCTGGATCTGTAGCTTCCAGAAATATAGCCATCTTCACTTTCCATATGGGATACTCAGAAGGTCTCAGCATGGGAACCCTGATTGTCTCATATCAACTGTGGGTTTGAGTCTTTGGAGTTTCTTCAGTTTTGGAGGGATTGATGGGATTTTCTGCTTCTTCAGACATGATTGTTTTGGATCTTTACTGTATGTGTGTTAACAGATATCTCGGATACTTGTTAGGTCACACAACACTGTAGAAGGGGGTTAAATATAGTGTAGAATATAATCAAATCGATTAAAACACAAGTAACAAAAAACAGATATATTCGATATAATAAACTCTGTTACAATGGAACTGTTCTCTCTCAGTGATGAACAAATATCACGAAAGCTGCTAGGTTACAATGTATGATCTTCTCGATGATCGTAACACATATAGTGTAAACCTATGTCTGTGTTTATATAGACACACGGTTACAAGATAACTTCTAATTGATATGGAATATAATTCTGTCTCCTAAAATATATCAATCAGATATCTTATACAATTCTTCTAGTCCTCTAACTCTTTCCATGCATATCTTCTTCTGTATTAGTCTCGATCTTTTTTCCTGTAAATCAGCATCCTTCCTTAATTGTTAGTCCTCCAGTACCTAAGTTCTGATATCCATCTTCTGATATTATCTTCTGATAATCTAAGTCCTGATATCCTTAAGTCCTGACTTCCAGTAAGTCCTGATTCCAGTAAGAACTGATATTTCCTGTTTGTTAAGATCTGAAAACTAAACATGAAACATATTAGACATGACATCTTAAATATATTCAACATATTTGTAACCTCTACATGAAGTTATAATAATTACGACTTATATCTTATACCTATGTGATACTCTGGCCCACCTGAGACAAAGCTGTCAGGGATTCTCCCCATGACTGCAAGCGACTAAGTCCCACACTGACATACTGGTTATCTTTTGTGTTGTGGCATTTAAAAGAAAGCAAGAGTGAGCAATAATGCTCAGACATAATAGTCAACAATATGAAAAGACTGTTAAAGAAATTATAATAATCCGTATATGAATATGTATTTATTCAAAGTAGTTTTCTTGGTGATACACACCTCTTTTCAAAACAATTCTTTGATTGACTTATTAGTCTGCAAATACATTAATGGTAAACCCAACACCTAGGCTTGGGTTACGGTATTGCATCCCAATTCCAATTGGAAGAATAGGACATTCGCTGGAGCCACCGCATACGATGATCAGTCGTAATAGGAAAAATAGTAATATTTTCTACTAGTAGAAGGATGACACCTTCATATCCCGGTTATCACCCTTGTCGTATATGGGCTACGTGTCCCATTTTAGGTATACACATACTTCACAAGTTCCTGAGTACACAGAGTACCTTCGCCTGCAGTATCTTTGGTAGTCTCCCTAGTACACATAGTACTAGAGTCTACCCCTCCAAGTCCTTTGAAGAATCCTATCATATCTCGAGAACTCGAAGCACATCGAAGTTCCCCAAGCATTTTGTTTTTTGATAGAAACAACTCATCTCATATGTATATATATATATATGTACTTTCAAAAAATTTCGGAGCAAGTACTAAGGTAATGTGAGTTGACCATTGTCAACAGATAAATAAATAAGGGGGAGTTTCTTTTGAAACTATAGTCAAAATATATAAGGTATGTCGAGATAATATTCTTCGACGATCTGAAAGTATTAGTATGACTTTCTAGAAACTCGGAAAATATTTTAAAATAGGTTTTATGATTTTTAAATAATATTAAATCATTTAATAAATATTGAATAATTAAATAATAATTATTAAATAATTAAACCTCGAATAGTTCTTCTTTAAAAGAATATTTGAAATAATATTCCTCAACTAATTTATATTTAAGTAATTATATTAATCTTTAATATATATAATATAATTGGTTTTAAAATAAAATAAACGTTGGAGAATACTTCTCCCTTTTTTTAAATGAATATCTGAAATAATATTCATTGCTCGGGTAATTAAATAAAGTTAGGGAATACAATCATTAGAAATCATTTTTAAATAAAATTCAAGATACTTTAATATTTCGCAAGAGGACATCGAGTCCCTTGGCATAAAATAGCTACGGACTTTCAATCGTCCCAAAACATCTCCGGGATAATTCTGGAGTTTATACTTTATAAAAACTGACTGATACTCGGTCTTACAACATATACATTATGTTTTACTGTAGCGTTAATATTCTTAAATAAAACACCTCTGGAATACTCCCGAGTTTTCATCAAATTATACGGACTGATCCTCGGTCTAAAATATACACCTCATATGTACAACGCTACTCTCTAGCATTATTATTGAAATTCGGTAATATTCATATACCAAAATCATTAACATATCGTATGATATTAATAATCACAATTCGTAAAATATCATAATACAACATCATGTATATATAGCATTTATTTGAAAGTAAACATAACACACCAGTTTTAAAAGGTAGGGTTTGAAAACTTGACTGGAGTCCAAGATACGTTCTCCGACTTCCTCTCGTTCCAGGTTTTCTAATCAACAAATATAATAATCTTAATCAGTATTCCTAATCCCATCACCGACTTATATTTCTAATAAGTACAATAATTCATAATTTTCAATATCTGATCGACTCGAATTAAGAATCAATCCTTGGTCGAAACAGGCAGTCAAAGTGGTCTTCTAGAGTTGACTTTACCGAATATTACTATTATATGACTCGCACTCTAACATTTTTAATAAATCATAAAATTAATATTTTAATACGAAATCACCTCGAAGAGCTTCTTGAGTTCTTTTAATATTTATCATAAAAGTTTCATTTTGATAAAATGAATTTAATTAGGTGAAAAGTATTTCAAAAGTTCGGTCAACTACGGAGTTTTACTATTCAAACTGCTTTCACTAAAACGTTGATATCTCTCAAACCGTTAACTCAATTAATATACCGTTTTCGCGTGTGGAATCTAGACAAAATTTAGAACACATCATTTGAAAATGGTTTTCTGGTAACAGGGGTGAAAATCCCAAAGTGACAGTTTTCCAACAGTGGGTTGCGTTGGGTGTTTTTACTCCGCGCGACCTCGACTCCGACATATTTATAAAATTGAAAAATTAATATTTTTACTTGAAATTTTTATGGAAGTTAATAAAATCTACTTATTAATCTCTTTTAAAATTTCTTGATTTTTAAATATTTTTAAGTCAATCGTTTCTATTTATAAAATTCGTAATTTGTAGCAGTTTTTGTCGAGCAAATCATTTTTACTAGAACGGTCATAACTTTTGATCCGTAAATTGAAATCAAGCGATTCAAATTCCTAAACGATCCTCATAAAATTTTATATCATAATAAAGTTTACCTTTCAAGAAACTACAGTTTATACAGTCGAGAACATCTGCAGAAAACTTAAGTTGTGATTTGTTCATTTTAACGAGGTTACGATTACGATTCGAGTTTCATTTACGTCCTAAATCATTATGAAACCATCAACAACCACCATATCATCATCTCAAGAAAATAATTTTCTTGAGGCAACAAACATCAACCTTAATACTAATTAACTAAACATCAAGAAAATATTAAATTAATCATCAAAACCATACTTATATCCAAGATCCTTACTTTTCTTGAAACTTAAAACTTAAAAAAGTTTGGATGAATGTTTATACCTTCCTTGAAGCATGTTCATACTTAATAAAGTCCTAAGATCCTTGATGAAGCCTTGGTCTAGTTTAAGAGCCTTAAACTTTCATGAAAAATCAAGAAAACAAGTTAGTGATATTCGGAGTTACTATTCACCCTCAACTTCAAACATTTTTATAAATTTGGAAACACCATGGATGGGCTTGAAATTTTGTCTGTGACTTACCCATGATATGAAAGAGGTTTGGTAAAAATTTGGTGATTTTTGAATTAGTAGAACATGAGATATGAAATTTTCTTTCCATGATATTCTTGAAATCAGCATTGTGTTTTAAAGAGAGAGAGAGAGAGAGAGAGAGTTTTTGTGATTTTCTTGGATGCTTCTTGTGAAAGATTGTGATATATGATCTTGTATATATCCTAGTACTACTAAATCAATAGAAATATTTGCTAGCCATCCTAGTTTCCAAGCTATACTACTTAGTTTAGGTACTTGGTTACTATTTGCTAGCTTTTAGGTTATCATTCCTATTTAGCTAGGTTACTATTTGGGTACTTAACCATGGTTAGTTTCTCACTCTAGTTACCTTGTATAGTTAGCTTGGTTTGATACGTTTATTTATTCGTTTACGCTTTCGCGCGATCACTTATTCGTTTTCATAATAAACTCTCGTAAATGGTTCGCGGTGTAAATCCTTTCTTATACGTTCTTTACGTTTTGAATTATCGTATTTGGATTTGAATTTGTAGGATTTTAAATTTGTAATTATATTGTGTTTTTAGTAATCCTTGATGGTTCATAGATACGGTCGTTTTTCAAAGCTTATTTTCTTCGAAAACTAATAGCGTTTACATACACTCATTTAGTACGTATAATCACAATATCAACTCGGAATCTTAAATTAAAAACTCGTATATGGTGTGGTCATAAAAGTTTTTATTAAACCGTAAGGTTACTATTCATAAAGGTCTTTTATCGATGTCAAAAATTTGGATTCTTACAAACATACAGAGTGAAGATCATCAGAAGTGATAATGGAACTGAATTCAAGAATAGCTCTATGAAAGAGTTCTGCAAACTCAAGGAGATAAAACAAGAGTTTTTTGCTCCTGGAACTCCACAACAAAATGGAGTTGTTGAAAGAAAGAATAGAACTCTGATAGAAGCTGCAAGAACCATGTTGGAGGAAGCAAGATTGCCTACCTACTTCTGGGCTGAGGCTGTGCAAACTGCTTGTTTTACAAAAAATACAACATTGATCAACAAGCATGGAAAAAGACCATTTGAGATGGTGAAAGGAAAGAAGCCAAATTTGAAGTTCTTTCATATTTTTGGTTGTAAGTATTTTGTTCTCAAAACTCATCCGGAGCAGCTGACTAAGTTTGATCTGAAAGCTGATGAAGGAATATTTGTGGGTTATCCGTTGACTACAAAAGCCTTCAAAGTTTTCAATCTGAGCACAAGAACAGTCATGGAATATATACATGTATCTTTTGATGACAAGAAGATAACAGGTCTAGAAGATGCAGATGACCATGACAAATTGAGATTTGAAAATGAAGTACCTTATGCTGAACTTTTAGATCCTGACTCTGATATAGTAACACCTGATATCACTCAAAGCTCTGAGATTTCACAGGACAGTGGAAATTCTTCTGAAATTGAAGCATATGTTGATGGGGAGCAACATAACTCAAATCCAGAGACTACAACAAGTGATTTATCTCAAGAGACGTCAGTAGAAAGATCATCAGACTCATCTTCTTTAAATTCTGATGAGTCAAATATTGATAACAATGGGAACACTGATTCAGGGGGAGCATCAGGAAATAATAGTGGTACTAATGAAAGAAATAACAGAAAGTTCATGGATCAAGGGGGAGGTTCATCTTCAAAGAGTCAACTTCCATCTGCAAGAAAATGGTCAAAGTCACACACACCTGACTTAATCATTTGAAACCCTGACGGTGGTGTAAGAACAAGAAAATCCACTCAGAATGAATGTCTCTACCATTCTTTTCTATCTCAAACTGAACCTAAGAAGGTTGAAGAAGCTCTGCAAGATGCTGACTAGGACACAGCAATGGAAGAAGAGCTCAATGAATTTGAAAGGAACAAAGTCTGGACACTTGTGCCAAGACCAAAGAACAAATCTGTAGTTGGCACAAAGTGGGTGTTCAGAAACAAAACTGACAGTGAGGGAATAGTTTCAAGGAATAAAGCAAGACTAGATGCAAAGGGTTACTCACAAAAAGAAGGCATTGATTATGATGAGACATTTGCTCCAGTTGCAAGGCTAGAGGCAATAAGAATCTTTCTTGCCTATGCTGCTCACAAGAAGTTTAAGGTGTTCCAAATGGATGTGAACAGTGCATTCTTAAATGGAGAACTCGAAGAGGAAGTTAATGTTGAACAGCCTTCAGGGTTCATTGATCTAAAGTATTCAGATCATGTCTACTTACTGGATAAAGCACTCTATGGACTGAAGCAAGCTCCAAGGGCCTGATATGAAACACTAGCTCTATTTCTTATGCTAAATGTTGATGCCATGATAACATGCAAATTGTGCTAAATGATTTTATGTGAAAACTGCATGATGAACTACTGATTTTGCTTACATATTCTGTTATTAGTTAAACTTGCTCTAACTAATAGGTTCTGTCAGTAGTTGATAAGTCCTGATATTCGTAATTAAAATACTGATAATGATCAAAACTTGATTGATTGTTATACTTCATTGATTATTTTGAACTTTTTCGAAATAAATTATTAAGCAGTATTTTTAATTATACAGTGAGATAGTGGAATATCTTTTAATTTATTAAATGGGTTAGTTACTGATGCAAGTATCTTGTAATACTTGAGTATTTACATTGGGAATAGGGATCTGAAGAGAGAGGTTACTTTTTGTTTACCTAGATATGCATAATCGTGTATTTTCCTATATTTTTTTGGGTAAATGAGGTCTAAGCCTCGTAAATTATATAAAAAGAGAAAGAATGTATAAAGAGAAGACCTTTGAGTTTTAACTCTCGAAACAAGCTTCAAGAGAAAACAAAAAGGGAAAATAAAAAAACAACACTACAAGGCTAACAAGAGAACCCAGCAACAAGGCCCAAGAATTATGGTCAATAATTAGTTGGTTAATCAAAGAGTCTCTTCAGTTTCTGAACTTCTTTTCTATAAATATAAACTTCCACTCTCAAAACTTCTCACTGCCTTTTTCATACTCAACTCATCATCTTCTTAATACTCTATTCACAACCTTACTCGTCAAAAATGGCTCAATTCTAGTTTTACACACGCATCGGTGGATGTTATTTGCCGATCTTTAATCCTAGTGATAAAAATATGTACTTCGATCCATACGGATTTAAGGTTCGTAATAGTGGTGAAGTTTATCACCCAACTGAATTTCCAAATTCAGTCTATGATAATCTCTCTTAGGATGATCAGTTGGAACTACATTTCTTTACCGCAAAAGTTCTTCTTAAAGAAGAACTCGGTGCTGAACTGGCGGAATGTGCTCATCAAGCAGCTCTCGAACTGCAAGAGAATATCATCTCTTTTGCAGGCACAATGAGTAGAATTTATCACTGCCAAGCCATGAAGAAGCAAGAAGCTCTGAAGAAGTCTAAGATGGGATAGTTTCTAGGAATAGTTTCTAGCTTGTGTTAGGACTTTTTTATGATTCTGCTTTGTATTCATCCTCTTCATGTTTAATGAAAATCTTTAAGCTTCTTAGCTATCTTATTTGATTACTTTCTTGTTTGTGTGTGCTTAAATGCTTTTAAATGATATATCCAAATCTAATATTGCATGTTAAACTTCGAATGTTTTTAATAGTGCATGTGAATAAACTAATCTCTGTTTAAGTTCATATGATCGCTTCAATACGGATTGAGCATTCTGCAAGAGGTAACTGTTGTTAAAGAAGAAATTTATGGAAGATTTAATTCTTAGTCAATAAGGATTATTATCTTTGAGTGTTACATTCTATTCAAAATCTTTGAAACTTTTTTTTCTCATCAAGATAGTTATTCACACTCTTTTCTTAACACTAAATATCTTAAATTTTAAATTTCTTCTCACAATTAAAACACTTGAATTCTCTTCTCAAATGTTGCCAAAAATCAAGTGACATAATTTTTGAATTGTGTTCACCACTCAGAAACAACATTTAGTTGGTTAGAGAGTACAAGCTGAGGTAGATCTTAATGATACTAACAGAGACACAGTGGTTTCATCATTTTTTACTGAAGACTCTGTGATAGCTTTCAATAAACACATTCAAGTGTTAGTTCTTTGTAAGAAGAACAAGGTTTGAGATCATGGTACATGACAGTAACCTGATCAAATCCTCTCCAATTCAAATGGAGGTACTCATTATTGATGAACAATAACTGTCATAACCACAGTATCAACTGTGAGCTAAATTATGTATTCACAAGGTATAAATACTGTTATTACTTTATCAACATTTATTCTAAATTTTGATCTAGTTCTTTCAGCATTTATCACATTTTTATATATAAATCATGTTGGTATAATTACTCTTAGACCTTATTTAAGGACTACCTCTAGTTGTATGACCACAGATCACCCTTCTTTAGCCATCTCTTATTTCTGTAGGACAATCTTTTTTAGCCTAATTATGTGAGATGTTGTTAAGTGGCATTTATGACACTTATTTATGCTCTAATAAGCTTTGATTTGGTGTATTTGTACTCAAGTTATTTATGTTTTAACGCGTTTTCTAGTATTTTTGCATTCCAGGCTTTACTTCTTGAATCAGGTGAATTAGCATTGTTTTGATGCTAATATGGTGTTTAGGATGTGTTGGAATAAAAGCTTGAAAGTCTGGCTCGAAGCTGCAAGGAATAAAGAAAAGAAAAATAAAGTTTTTTGGCAGAAGGTCGGCGCGCCCGCGCTGCTGTTGCGCGCGGCCGCGCCAGGGAGCAGAATCTCAGCGCGCCCGCGCTGGTGAAGCGCGCGCCCGCGCTGGGTCGGGGATTAAAAATCCTGATTCTTTTATAATTCGATTTCTGGACTCATGGGAATGCATGGAATGCTATATATATTTATAACTTTAGGTCGTTTTTATAATGTAATCAAGATATCAAGGAAGGAGAAGAGGGCAAGAGACCTTTTGGCACAATTTAACAAAGGCGAAGATGATCTAGTTTATTCTTGTGAATCTTTATTTTGAGTTGTAATTTGGATGCGTGTTTGTTGTTTTGTTGAACCTATATTCTTGTGTGTACTTGGTTTTATTTATTCGTATAAATACTACGTTTGCTATATCATGTTTACATTGGAACCCATGTTGGCGATGAGTTCGATTATGGGCTAATCGTTATCGTGGGGTTCTAGCGGATTTATTTATGGATTTCTTTAGTTGATTTATTTAATGCCTTATTATGTGGTGATTGTTGATAACCTAGTTTTGGTTGTGCTTATTCGTCTTATGAGCGTCATGAACTTATAAGATAGCGTGTTAATTCTTAATGAAGCGAAAGTGAATTTAAGGATTTAGAACTTGCCATGCTAGCATAGGTTCATATATTGTTATGCATGATTAGTAGGTAATTTTAACCATCTTACTTGCCCTATGTAATCAAGATAGCTAAGTTGTGCTTAAACCGTTATGTTGTCAATATCTATAGACATATAGGGTCTCAATATAATTGGTGCCTATTTAGCTTCTATCTCTTTTATGGATGTCTAGTAAAATGGTATTCGCGCAACGAAAGTCAGCGTTTATCAGTTTCTGTTATCTGATTAGTGTCATCACCATTGCATGCTAAGGTTGAGAATAATCAGGCTATTGAATGAAGTACTTAATGAAGTTAGAATCCCATGTTTGTCATACATATATTAATCCAGTCTATTTTATTCTCGTAAGTTATAACTGTTAGCGTAATTCTTGGTTATAAACAATCTCAATTTGTTATAGTCTTAGCATTGAATAATAACCATACATTATTACTTAGGTGCATAATTTAGATAGTTAACCAATACAGTTTCTGTGGGATCGAATCTGATTTATATGTTATACTACTTGCGAACTCGTATACTTGCATGTAATATTAGCGCGTGTTTAGTGACTAACAAGTTTTTGGCGCCGCTACCGGGGACTGCAGTGTTAATTACTAGTTTATGTGCTTTCCATCAGTGGTCGTTAAAGTTCAGTGACTCGGATATTGTTACTTATTTGTTCCTTGTCTTGATCAGGTTATATAGCGAGGGTGTATGCATACGCGTTCGCGTACTCGTAAGAGAACACTGGATAAAGCCGAGGAAGAACTTGTGGTAATTCGCAGGGAAGTTTCGGAGGAAGAAAAGAAGGTAGAAGAAGAAGAGAAAGTTGAAGAGCCAATTGTAGTAGCTATGGGTGATCAAGCAGGAAATCTGAATGCTTTGATGGACTATTATAAGCCTAAGATTAATGACATTCAGTCCAGCATCATTCGACCAGCCATCGCGGCTAACACTTTCGAGATCAAGTCAAGCACGATCCAGATGATACAAAACTCAGTTCAGTTTGGTGGTTCTCCTACCGAAGATCCCAACATGCACATCAGGTATTTCATCGAGATATGTGATACTTTCAAGTTCAATGGTGTGACTGAAGATGCTATCAAGCTACGACTCTTTCCATTCGCTCTGAGGGACAAAGCTAAGTGCTAGTTACACCCTTTACCGGCAGGGTCTATCAAAACTTGGGAAGATCTTGCTCAAAAATTTATCACTAAATTCTTCCCCATAGCGAAGACAGTAGTAATCAGGAATGCTCTTACCCAGTTTGCACAGCAAACTGGAGAATCTCTGTGTGAGGCTTGGGACCGATATAAGGAAATGCTGAGGAAGTACCCACACCATGGCATGCCTGATTGGATGATTATCAATTGTTTCTACAATGGATTAAGTCCTACTTCTAGGCCCATGCTTGATGCAGCATCAGGAGGAGCCTTGTGGGCTAAGAGTTATAATGAAGCTTATAAACTTATTGAACAGATGGCTGCTAATAAGTACCAGAATCCTTCCCAGAGATTGACTAGGGGAAAAGTTACAGGAATTCGGGAGTTGGATGCAGCAACTGCTATCGTTGCCCAACTTAAGGCTTTGACAATGAAGGTGGACACTTTGGCTATTTATGGAGTTAATCAAATCACTAATGTCTGTGAGCTTTGTGCTGGTGCCCATGAGACTGATCAGCGCGCAATTTCTAATGAATCAGCTCAGTTCGTGAGCAACTTCCAGCGATCGCAGCAACCTATGCCAGCAACCTATCATTCAAACAATCACAACCATCCTAATATTAGTTGGAGCAATGCTCAGAACGTGGTTCAACAGCCTTATCATCAGTATTCAGCAAAGCAGTATAACCCCCCAGGTTTTCAGCAACTGCAGTATGCACCAAAACAACAACTCCAGCTGCAGTAAGCAAATGAAAAATCTGAATTGGAGGAGTTGAAGCTTATGTGCAAGAGACAAGTTGTTTCTATCAAGACCTTGGAAAATCAAATTGGGCAAATTTCCAATGCCTTGCTAAATCATCAACCTGGTACACTACCTAGTGACACTGAAGTTCCAAGGAAGAAGGAAGCTAAAGAGCAGGTAAAGGCAATCACTTTGAGGTCTGGGAAGGTTGCTAACCCCGAACAAACTCAAGAGTTGGCTGAAAAAGCTGGAGCTAAGAAAGAAGTAGAGCAGCAGGATGAAGAAGTGGAACCAAGGAAGACTACTATTGAACATACTCTGCCTGAGGGTAATACAGGGGAGAAACAGATCTATCCTCCACCGCCTTTTCCTAAGAGGCTGCAGAAAAAAAACCTAGACAAGCAATTCGAGAAGTTTCTGGAGGTGTTCAAGAAACTTCACATCAACATACCTTTCCCTGAGGCTCTCAAGCAGATGCCTAGTTATGCAAAGTTTATAAAAGGTATTCTCTCTCGAAAAGTGAAGTTAGATGATTTAGAGACTGTCGCTCTCACGGAGGAATGCAGTGATGTGTTACAACAGAAGTTGCCTCCAAAGCTTAAAGATCCAGGAAGCTTTACTATTCCATGTACTATTGGGAAAGTGTCTTTTGACAGATGCTTATGTGACTTGCGAGCTAGCATCAATCTGATGCCTTTGTCAATCTTCAAGCAATTGAACTTACCTGATCCTAAACCAACTTATATGACCTTGCAGTTGGCCGACCGTTCTATTACGTATCCGAGAGGTATTGTGGAAGATGTCTTGGTCAAGGTGGATGAACTCATGTTCCCTGCTGATTTTGTTATTCTTGATTTTGAGGAGGATAAGAAGATTCCCATTATCTTGGGGAGACCATTCTTGGCAACTGGCCGAACCTTGATTGATGTGTAGAAGGGTGAGCTTACAATGTTCGGCACATGAGAAAGGTTCAATCAATCAAGGTACACATTCTTTCGTACACATTGAAAGTCCCATCCTTCTACACATCAATCAAGGTGGTATCACTGTGGTAGCAAATAAGAAGAATGAGCTTATTCCTACAAGAACAGTTACGGGGTGGAGAGTTTGTATGGACTACAAGAAGCTAAACAAGGCCACTAGGAAGGATCACTTTCCATTTCCCTTCATTGATCAGATTGCTTGACAGGTTGGCTGGTCATGAGTACTATTGTCTTCTAGATGGTTATTCAGGTTATAATCAGATTTGTATTGCTCCAGAAGATCAAGAGAAAACTATCTTCACTTATTCATTCGGTACATTCGCCTTTAGACGAGTTTCTTTCGGTCTGTGTGGTGCACCAGCCACATTTCAGCGATGTATGATGGCCATTTTCTCTGACATGATTGGCCAAAATATGGAAGTGTTCATGGACGATTTCTCAGTCTTTGGCGATTCTTTTGATGAATGCTTGCAAAATCATGGACACGTCCTCAAGAGGTGCGTTGAGACCAATCTGGTTCTCAATTGGGAGAAATGTCACTTCATGGTGCGTCAAGGCATAATTCTCAGGCACAAGGTTTCTAATAAGGGTCTTGAAGTGGATAAAGCCAAGGTGGGGGTCATTGAGAATCTTCCACCTCCCATTTCTGTCAAGGGAATTCACAGTTTTCTTAGTCACGCGGGTTTCTATAGGCGTTTCATCAAAGACTTCTCAAAAATTTCAAAGCCATTGTGCAGTTTACTAGAGAAAGATGTCCCTTTCAAGTTTGATGACGAGTACCTTATAGAGTTTGAAATATTGAAGAAGAGTCTAATTACGGCACCGGTCATAATTACACCCGATTGGAATGAACTTTTTGAGATGATGTGTGATGTAAGTGATTATGCAGCTGGAGCAGTTCTTGGGCAGAGAAATAATAACATATTTCATGTGGTCTACTATGCTAGTAAGACCTTGAATGGCGCCCAACTGAATTATAATACTATGAAGAAAGAACTTTTGGCTATTGTTTACGATTTTAAGAAATTTTGATCTTATCTACTTGGAACTAAGGTGACAGTTTTCACTGATCACGCTGCAATTCGATATTTTGTCTCGAAGAAGGACTTGAAGCCTAGATTGATTCGACGGGTTCTTTTGCTCCAAGAATTTGAACTAGAGATCAAGGACAGAAAAGGAACTGAGAATCAAGTTGCTGATTATCTCTCACGATTAGAGAATCCTAATGCTACTTCATTGGATAAGACCTTGATAAATGAGTCTTTTCCCGACGAGCAGCTGTTTGGAGTGCACGAAGAAGAACCGTGGTTTGCAAACATTATGAACTACCTTGTGAGTAACATCATGCCTCCCGACTTATCTTATGCTCAAAGGAAGAATTTTCTATATGAAGTGAAGTGGTATATGTGGGATGAGTCATTTCTTTTTGCCAAAGAGCTGACCAAATCATCAGGAGATGTATTCTTTACAGCAAAACGGGGGGGATCTTGCGAGATTGCCACTCAATGGCTTATGGAGGACATTATGATGGAGAAAAGACAGCAGCTCATATTCTTCAAGCAGGTTTCTTTTGGCCGACATTGTTTAAAGATGCTCATCAGTTCGTTTTGAAATGTGACCGATGTCAACGTGTGGGTAATATGTCCAAGAGGGATGATATGCCTCTTAATGTGCTTCTCGAGGTTGAGGTCTTTGATGTTTGGGGAATTGACTTCATGGGGCCATTTGTGTCATCTTACAATAATCAGTATATCCTATTGGCAGTTGATTATGTGTCAAAATGGGTTGAAGTTAAGGCGCTGCCAACAAACGATGCGAAAGTGGTGCTTAATTTTCTTCACAAGCAGATATTCACAAGGTTTGGAACTCCAAGAGTCATAATCAGTGATGAGGGGTCGCATTTTTACAATTGCACGTTCACTACTATGATGAAAAGATACAATGTGAATCATCGCATTGCTACGGCTTATCATCCTCAGACGAATGGTCAAGCTGAGGTATCCAACAGAGAGATCAAGCGAATTTTAGAGAAAGTAGTGTGTCCATCAAGGAAAGATTGGTCTTTGAAACTTGATGAAGCTGTTTGGGCTTATAGAACAACATATAAGACTCCATTAGGAATATCGTCGTTTCAGTTGGTTTATGGTAAGGGGTGTCATTTTCCGGTAGAGCTCGAGCATAAAGCATATTGGGCTTTAAAGAAATTGAATTTGGACTTGAATGCAGCTAGAAAGAAAAGGATGCTTCAGTTGAATGAACTCGACGAATTTTGACTTCAAGCTTATGAGAATAACAAAATGTACAAGAAGAAAGTCAAGAGGTGGCAAGATCGGGGTCTAATGCTCAAGAAATTTGTATCGGGGTAACAAGTGCTTTTATTTAACTCGTGTCTCCGTCTTTTTCCAGGAAAGTTGAAGTCAAGATGGTCAGGTCCTTTCATAATCAAAACTGTGTTTCCACATGGAGTGGTGGAAATTTTTGAGAATGATCCGGGCTAAGCATTCAAGGTAAATGGTCAACGATTGAAGCATTATTATGGTAATATGGTAAACCGCGAGATGGTTAGTGTCGTTTTATTGTCCACTTGATTTCAAGGTTCTACGTCGAGCTAGCGACATAAAAGAAGCGCTTCTTGGGAGGCAACCCAAGTATCTTGTATATTAGTAGGTAGAGGAAGCAAGAAGAAAGGAGAAAAACACAGAAAAATTAGAAAAACAAAAAAATTCAGGGCCAAGTACAGAAGTTGGGCGCGCCCGCGCTGTTCTAGCGCGCGGCCGCGCCATTTTTCCAGTAGCAGAGCGCGCGGCCGCGCTGGTTTTCCAGAAGTAGAGCGCACCCGCGCTGTCTCAGCGCGTGTCCGCGCCGCGTCCCTATTCAGAAAAAATTAAGGCGGCAGTTTATAAGGTAAAATCGGGATTTTTATTCCAAAATCAATTCAAACCCGATTTTTACTCTTCCATACCCCATAATTGCCTCTCCTAATCAATTCCATTATTACCACGATTCCCATAATCAATCCCACTTCTATTTTTTATCAAATTCACACCCCTACACCTATAAATATATACACTTATACATAACTTCTCTCCACCAATTCTCAAACTCTCAAACACATATTCTCTCTAAACACTTAAGCTTTTATTCACTCTTTTTCAATCCGATGGCACCCAAAAGATAGAGAACTCAAGTTGGAAGTAGCACCACCGATTCATCATCTGTTGGTGGTGTGAGGCCTAGGTTTGCCACTCCTGAGGCTGAGGAGGAGTATACGAGGCTTCTCTCGAAGCCTATTACTAAGGAGAGAGGATTTCTGCCATCCGGGAAGGATGGTAAGCTGTTGGAGATGATTTTGGAGACGGGCTGGGTACCTTTTTGTGAGGCTCCCTATGTTGTGCCCATGAGTGTTGTGCGGGAGTTTTATGCCAATGCCAAGGCGGAGAAGAATGGTTTCACGATGGTGAGAGGGCTGACGGTTGAGTATAGTGCAGAGGCTATCAGGAGGGTGATTGAGCAGCCTGTGAGGAAGGTGGGTCAGGACACTTGAAACGATAAGACGCCGGAGGACTTTGATTTGGATCTGATCGTTGCTACTCTCTATGTACCTGAGACTCATTGGAAGTTCAAGAGGGGCACTACTGATTACTCCACGTTCCCTGCTTCATGCATGAACAGGTTTGCACGGGCATGGAACTCGTTTATTTATGTTAACATCATGCCATCTTCGCATGTGCATGAGATTACTATGGAGCGTGCTCATCTGCTTTGGAGTATACTGCAGGGCGATTACATTGATTTGGGGATGGTGATGTATCAGGGGATCTTGAGATTTTTGAGGGGGAGTACTACAGGTGATATTCTGTTTGTGTCCGTTGTGACAAAGTTGTGCGTGGCATTTGGTGTTCATTGGCCAGCACATGAGCAGCTGCAGCTTCCCAGTGCTCCTATTGACAGTTCTACGCTGCAAAGCATGGTTGAGTGGTATGGAGGGAAGCCCGATCATAAGGGGCTTGGTTACTCTTATGATCATCTGTCATGTGGTGTGCCTATGGAGGCAGCTACAACAGGAGGTTCTCAGCATACCCGGCGAGCAACTTGGAGGGCTCAGTATGGAGAGGAGGCTGGTTCATCGCAGCAGCAGCAGTGGCAGGATGAGGCAGCAGGAGTAGATAGAGGAGCAGATTTGAGTTCGATGCAGTATAGGCGTCTTGCAAGGAGGATGGATGCGATGCACGACATTCACAATCAGTTTGCACGCGATCTCACCCAGGCACTTCAGACTGCATTTAGAGCTACGGGAGTTAACATCCAGTGGCCAGTCTTTGGTGAGGATTCCGTGTATCCACCTCTGGACACACCTGACACTCCACCCGTTGAGGGTGAGGATTCTGATTCTGAGTAGGTATTCCTGATTCCTTACTATTACCTTCACAGAGGATAGTGAATATTTTAAGTTTGGGGGTGGTAGTTTAAGGAATATGTTCGTGTGAGTCTCATATAGTTTGCATGTTCAAGATAGTTTAATTCATATAGTTACATATATTTTGCCATGTAGTTTTTTTTATTAATTTTTTGTAGTTTTATGATGATTTATTCATGTAGTTTCATGCATTTGCATTATATTATGATTCCCTTAGATAATTTTTCCGATTAATTGGTGATATTGATGCTAGTGTAGTGATGTCATATTTAGTGATGTTGGGTATTATTGGATTGATTTGCATGCTAGAGACACTTGTATTTCACTAAGTCTTATAGGTTGCTAGAGTGCTAGATCATAATCATGATTTGTTGGTTTTTCGAGGTTTAATCGCTTGTTTATATTTAGAATTTAGGGTATTCTCTTAATAATAAAAGACATGGATATTTAAGAATTGGAGGAAATTGGATTTCATTGCTAATTGTGTGGCTAGGTGTCAATTGGCTAGTAGTCGGCTCATATGTTTATGAGTAGTCTAGGGTTGAATGAGATGGAGTGAAACGCACTCATTCAGAAATTGTTTTGAAAATAAAAAGAAAAAAAAGAAGTGTATTATGTATAATTGATCACGAATGGGCTCTTTAGTATTCGAGTTATTAAGTTCTTAGGAGATTTTGTGCCTAGTGACCTAAGGCTTTATAGTCTGGGATCCGCTAACCTAACGCTCGTTACATGGGTGTTATTTTATAAGTCTTTTGTGGACCTCACTCATTACACGATCAAATAAGCATATGCGTTTTGTTTGTTTGAATAAAAGCATGAATCCATGATTAACTCCGATATAAGAATTGAAGTGTTATAAGTTATTTTGAGTCTAGCTTTAATTCTGTTTATAAACTTGCGATTTTTTTGATAGGTAGTGAGTTATGGTTGTCGATCTAGTGGCAATAGTATATCTGTAAGCATTTGCACACACGCACGTCTCTGGTGTGTAGATTAATTGGTGAGATTTGATGGATTTTTATACGAATACTTGCATTTGCTAAGGTGTTGCTAGTTTATTGGCTTAGTTATTCTTTGGGGATCATTGCATTCATATTAGTTGCATTCATTCCTTTTTATTTCTTGTTCTTTGAGTCTGTTTATGCTTGAGGACAAGCATCGATTCAAGTTTGGGGGTGTGTTAAGTGGCATTTATGACACTTATTTATGCTCTAATAAGCTTTGAGTTGGTGTATTTGTACTCAAGTTATTTGTGTTTTAACGTGTTTTCTAGTGCTTTTGCATTTCAGGCTTTACTTCTTGAATCAGGCAAATTAGCATTGTTTTGATGCTAATATGGTGCTTAGGATGTGTTGGAATAAAAGCTTGAAAGTCTAGCTCGAAGCTGCAAGGAATAAAGAAAAGAAAAATAAAGTTTTTTGGCAGAAGGTCGGCGCGCCCGCGCTAATGTTGCCCGCGGCCGCGCCAGGGAGCAGAATGTCAGCACGCCTGCAATGGTGAAGCGTGCGGCCGCGCTGGGTCGGGAATTAAAAATCCTGATTCTTTTATAATTCGATTTCTGGACTCCTTCGAATGCATGGAATGCTATATATATATAACTTTAGGTCGTTTTTATAATGTAATCAAGATATAAAGGAAGGAGAAGACGACAAGAGACCTTTTGGCACAATTCAACAAAGGCAACGACGATCTAGTTTATTCTTGTGAATCTTTGTTTTGAGTTATAATTTGGATGCTTGTTTCTTATTTTTTTGAACCTATATTCTTGTGTGTACTTAGTTTTATTTATTCGTATAAAGACTACGTTTGCTATATCATATTTCATTGGAACCCACGTTGGCGATGAGTTCGATTATGGGCTAATCGTTATCGTGGGGTTCTAGCGGAATTATATATGGATTTCTTTAGTTGATTTATTTAATGCCTTATTGTGTGGTGATTCTTGTTAACCTAGTTTTGGTTGTGCTTATTCGTCTTATGAGCGTCGCGAACTTATAAGATAACGTGTTAATTCTTAATGAAGCGAAAGTGAATTTAAGGATTTAGAACTTGTCATGCTAGCATAGGTTCATATATTGTTATGCATGATTAGTAGATAATTTTAACCATCTTACTTGCCCTATGTAATCAAGATAGATAACTTGTGCTTAAACTGTTATGTTGTGAAATTCTATAGACATATAGGGTCTCAATATAATTGGTGCCTATTTAGCTTCTATCTCATTTGTGGATGTCTGGTAGAATGGTATTCGCGTAACGAAAGTTGGCGTTTATCAGTTTCGTGTTATCTGATTAGTGTCATCACCATTGCATGCTAAGGTTGAGAATAATGAGGCTATTGGATAAAGTACTTAATGAAGTTAGAATCCCATGTTTGTCATATATATATTAATCCAGTCTATTTTATTCTGATAACTTATAATTGTTAGCGTAATTCTTAGTTATAAACAATCTCAATTTGTTATAGTCTTAGCATTGAATAATAACCATACATTGTTACTTAGGTGCGTAATTTAGATAGTTAACCAATACAGTCTATGTGGGATCGAATCTGATTTATATCTTATACTACTTGCGAACTCGTATACTTGCGTGTAATATTAGCGTGTGTTTAGCGACTAACAGATGTGTGAAAAGATTGAAAGAAAAACAGAATTTAAGAGAGGCAGGATCCTTCCTGGAAAAAGGAGAGGTAGATGAGAGATAAGATTTAGTAATCCTTGTGAGGAAGCTCTGACTATTAAAAGTCATGAGATGTGTGGTGTGAGGAGTTGTGAGACTACTTTAAAAGAATAGAGAGATTAAGGTTTATTTGCTATATGTTTGCAGGTGCTCAGAGTCCTAAAGAAACAGATGTTGAACAGTAGTCTGTTGAACATCAAGAACACTCTGATACACCAAGGGCTATTAATCTCCCTGCAAGTCTAAGTACTGATACTTTCTTGCAGTCCATACATTTTTTCTATTCCACCACATAGTACAATCCCTATTTTTGTTGAAAAATAGTCCATTTACTTTACTTTACCATCACTTGAGGAAATCCCTGTTGTTGCTGAAGATGTAGTAGAACAACAGTTCATTCATAAAGTTTCATTCATTTCAGAATCACCACAGCATGTTACAGGAACTGAAGTTCTGGAAGTAAATCTCGAAGCTCCAATTCATTTATCTACAATACTTGAAGATGTGGAGTTAACTGCTGAAGATGTGGAAGCTTCTAAAGCTATTGGATCACATACTGCACAAATTTTTAATTCTATTCTATATGCTAAAGCTGATAATAAAGTTCAGCTATTAGTGTAAAATCTGGTTGCTGTTGAAGAATCTAATGATGGTAAAGAAGCTAATATTTCTAATTTTATTATAGATCCTGAGGATGATCTTTTCTTCCCTGAATATGTCTATGCATGTGAGACAACAGAAACCAAAAGTGTTAAATGCTACAAAAGAAAATGATTATTCTAATAATCTCTGGAATGCTCATTGGAAAGATAATACGTATTCTATTTCCAGAACATAAGTTGTTGTACATCTAGAAACACCAGAACAGAAGATTACAAATCATGATATGCTGAATCATCTGAAAGCATCAACTTTAGTTGTCAGATCCTTACACACAGGTCATGAAGCAACTACTACTCAAATCAATCAGATTAAAGAATCTTTGATTGTTTCAAAGCTGACTACTCATTAGGATATTCAGAAACAAATTTCACCAAAAGTTTCCAGAAAAACTACAATTGAAGCCAGTCAAGCGAGATTAGAAGCTAAACAAGATCAAATGTCTGCTCAACTTACAGAAGTACAGAATTCAATGGAGCTGATTCTTTCTCTACTGCTTGGTGATGATTCCAAAAAGGGTGAGAATATTATTAAATCTAAATGCAAACAGTTGTCATTGACAAGTACCGATGCTGAAAATTCTGATGGAGGTAATAAGGGGGACATAAGGATAGCAAAAGGAGAAAAATAAAAGAAGAGTTGAGGATTTGATTGTGACAACAAAATGCAAAAATCTTCTTAGCAAGTCACAACTATTGCTGATGAATACCAAGGTATTCTGGAGATAGAAGTTGGTGCTGAAGCAATTCAATTTCTTAAAACTCTGAAAGACAACTATGTTCTACAAGGATCCAAAGATTTAATTATTTGATTCTAAGGAGAGTAGAAGAATATGTGGAAAAGAAAATCCAAGAGTTGATCTTGAAGAGCTAAGGAAAATAGAGGAAGATTTCAAGAATTCCATGAAGATAGCAGATTCTGATATTGTTGTTATTTCTCAAGTACTTTATGAAGATGATCCTTCTAACAGACCAACCAGAGGTGTAGTTATAAGAGAAATTAGTCAAGCAGAAGATCTCAGATCACAATTTACAGTAATCGCTGACTTGAAGCTTAAAGGAAAAGAGAAGATAAGAGAGAAGTCAAAGTTTTCAAAGTCTAAAGCCAAAGATGCTGTTAAAAAGAAGATGGAAAAATTTCGAAGCATTCTGAGCTGAGGAAGTGGAATTAACCTCTGACATTGCTCAAGTTAAAGAAGAGGTTTAGGATGAAGAGTAAAGTCTGATATTCACTGAAGCAAGATTGAATATGCATACTTGATTCCTATATTTAGACAGTTTTGACATCATCAATTGGAACTTGTCCATATTTCCATTATGAACAAGTTGGGGGAGATTGTTAGAAGCAATTGATGATATCAAACAGAAACTATCAGAAGCATCGACGGATGATGACTACATCGACGGATGATAATGACATCGACGGATGATGACTACATCGATATATGATGATGACATTGACGGATAATGATATCAACGGATGATGATGTCAACGGATGATGAAATCAATACTTATCACATCGGTTGATCTTTGAGAAGGAAAAGGAAACAGGAACTCAAGGCGGTGAAGGATTTTTTGTCAGAAGTAATTGTATAGGTTTCCTTGTTATTAATAGAATAGGATTCCTTATACATTGGTAGTTGTGCTCTATATAAAGTACAGATTAGGTTCATGCTATAAGCATTGCGATATTGTTATATCTTTCGCATAACCTAGTAGCTCTCAAGGATATTTGTTCATCCTTTCGAGAGAGTGCGATTGTAATAAGTTTTTATCAGTCAATATAAAAACTGTTGATTATGTATTCACCCCCCCCCTATAGTTGATTAAGGGCCTAAGATATATAACAGACATCCGTTCCTGATTTGATATCTTCATGCTAACCACGTTATCTACATATCAATTCTTCTTTGCACGTAAATGTCCATCATTTATTGGCTTGCAATTATATTTGTACTCCACATGTAATTCCAGCTACTATACTGAATTATTTTATTTCGTTTAAAACCTTCAAAGAATAGACCTTACACAATAAGGGAATGTGTGTATATGATTCTGATTGAAAATCTTTTTAAGGAACAATAACAATCGGAAGGACTCATAAATTAATAAATTTATAGTTGGGAAGAAAGAATGAGTAATGATTTGGATATAACCGAGATAACCATATTTGTACTTAAGATGGCCAGTCTTTCGTACTATATGGCATACAACACATGATTAGGTGGCGTCCCACCATACTCTTTATCATTTCGACAAAACGTCACACCATAATACTGTTAGTCTCAATTAGAAGAAATATTTTGAAGAAAGAATAATTTGAAAAGGGATACAATAACCTCTTCTTCTTTGTTGCCTTATTGAACGGATTAATGAAAGAAATTTATACTTACTCAAGATTCAAGGAGAATATATGTTGTCGTCTTATAGAAAAGAATGATACTGTTGGTCACCATCCACGTTTCACTTATGTATACCTTCAGGGCTCATTCGAGTAACCAATTCCAAATCCAAGTCATATAATAACCTCGAAAAGCCCTCGAGAAATGCCTTCGTAAATTCTCCTAATATGCCAATTTCCTACTATTAAGTTTCGCATTTCTAGCATCGTGCCTCCACGTTCGATACTTTGACAATTCAAACATAATCACTTTCTTACGGGATTTACAATTATAATTTTTCGTTCACTCCACGCCACATAAGTCTATCATTAGACCCGCAAAATATCGGTTCCTTTGAACTTTAATAATTTCATTAATTGGATATATAATGTCCCCGCACGTTAACTCTGTTAGATATATTTGATAATGTCATATGTAATATGATTTGTGTTTAGTTTTCAGATCTTACTTAACAGGACAAATCAGTACTTAACTGGAAATCAGCATTTATACTGAAGACAGAGCTTAAGATATCAGAACTTAAGTTTACAGAACTTAAGTGATCAGAAGATATTTATCATGAGATAATATCAGGACTTAAGATGACTTTCAGATAAGATAGGCGGCTGATTGAAAGGAAAGAAGATCGAGACTAAGACAGAAAGAATTCTATGAAGAATAGAATACTTGGAAGAAAAAATAACTAGTTGATATATTTTAGGAAGCAGAATTATATTCCATATTAATTAGAATTTATCTTGTAACTGTGTAGTATATAAACAGAGGCATAGGGTTTACACTATAAGTGTTATCATTATCGAAGTTATTATTCCTTGTAACCCTAGCAGCTCTCGTGATAATTTGTTCATCACTGAGAGAGGATAGTTCCATATTGTAACAGAGTTTATTGTGTTGAATAAAATCTATTTTCTATTACTTGAGTTCTTATATTCAATTTGATTGTGCTAAATACTGTATTCAACCCCCTTCTGCAGTGTGTGTGACCTAATAAGTGGTATCGGAGCTATCTGTTAACACACAAATAGTTTAAGATCCAAAAATAATCATGTCTGAAGAAGAAACTCCAACGAAGCCCACCAAAACTGAAGAACCTCCAAAAACCATAACCCATAGTCGATATGAGACTATAAGAGTTCCCATATTGAAACCTTCTGAGTATTCCATATGGAAAGTGAAGATGGCTATGTTTTTGGAAGCTACAGATCCAGAATATCTCGACAGGATTTATGAAGGACCACATATGCCAACCAAACTCTCTGTGGAAGTTGTAGGTCAGCCAGCAAAGTCTGTACCAAAGGAGAAAAGTGATTACACTGCTGAAGATATCTCATCGATTGCAAAGGATGCAAAGGTAAGACACTTGCAGCATAGTGCCATTGATAATGTCATGTCAAACAGGGTAATTCAATGCAAGACTGCAAAAGAGATATGGGATGCTTTGGAAACAAGGTGTCAGGGAACTGATTCAATCAACAAGAACAGGAAGATTATACTCACTCAAGAATATGAGCACTTTGACTCAAAGCCTGATGAGTCATTAACTAATTTATATGACAGATTTGCCAAACTCTTGAATGATTTGTCACTAGTTGACAAAGAGTATGATATTGAAGATTCAAATCTTAAATTCCTGTTAGCACTTCTTGAAAGATGGGATTTGAAGGCCACAATAATAAGAGACAACTATAATCTTGATGAAACAACTCTTGATGAAATTTATGGGATGCTCAAGACTCATGAACTTGAGATGGAACAAAGAAGCAAGAGGAATGGAAGAAAGTCAAGGACAGTTGCTTTTGTGGCTGAGGAGGAAAGTCCCAAAGTTGCTGCCTCAAAGAAAAGCAAAGGAAAAGCTCTCATCACAAAGTCTGATGCTGAGTCATCAAGTTCTGATAGTGATGATGACTCAGAAACTGAAAGTATATCTGAGATAGACCCTGATGAAGAGATGATGAAGCTGTGTGCTCTTATGGTAAAAGGAATCACAAAGATTGCATACAGGAAATTCAGAAGAGGAAAGAAATTTTCCAAGAAAGGTGCAAGTTCTGAAAAGAAAGGTTTCAGAAAATCTGAAGGCAAAGGAGGAAAGTCTGACAGAGGAGATTACTCAAATGTTAAATGCTACAACTGTGGTGAGAAAGGCCACATATCTCCTGATTGCAGAAAAGGGAAGAGTGATAAAGGCAAGGCTCTTGTCACAAATAAGAAAAGTTGGTTAGATGCTTCAGATTCTGAGGATGAGGAAAACTATGCCTTGATGGCAAATGCTGATAGCAGTTCTGATACTGCTGACATAAAGGTACCTCAAACTACTTATGACTTTCATAATGATGATATTACTGAGTTGAGAAGATATCTTAAAACCATGTTCATTAGTTATAAAGATCACACTTTAACATGTGAAAGATTAACTTCTGAAAATCTTGCTTATAAAAAGAGGAATGATGTTATTCCCAAGGAACTAACAATGAGATTTACAGAAGGGGGGGTGAATGTAAATCTCAAAACTTTTTCAAGTTTTGAGCAGTTTTAAAAGCTAAGTGTATGATGAACAGATGTGTGTGAATTGCTTTGAGCAGGTGCAGACAGATGTATATTCAAGACACAAATGTAAAGAACACAAAGGCTTTTAAAAACTTTTCTGGTGGATTTGTTGTTCCACCAGAGATGTGTATTTCAGAAAATCTGTGATACAAAGAATTGATCACAGTTGCTTCCTAGTACAAACTAGATAATTTTCTCTCTATGTTTTTCTAAACAGCTCTGGAAAATTTACATCTAATTACTAGCTGCAACTTGGTTTATATATCACCAAGTTTACAAGTGAAGACAAAGATAAAATACAATTATAAAATAGTTCTTCACATGTTTCTTCTTCATTTCTCTATCCAAGGCAATCTAAGATAATCTGTGAATCTTTGAATACTTTCTTGTTTGCACCAGAATGGAAATGTTGCTTTTTCTTGATTCCTCCAAGAGGCTACCACATTCCAATTGTCTCTGTCAACCCATGTGCCTCTGTCAGCTTATGAATTGTCACTATCAAATGCTATGGAATTGAGCATCCGTTGAAGCTTTCATTCATTGATGCTTTAGTGACATCCGTTGATGCTTTAATAGTTGAAGCTTTATCCGTTGATGCACTCATCCATTGATGGATGTTATCCATTGAAGCTTTAGAGACATCCGTTGAAGCTTTGTTTCTCATCCGTTGAAGGCCTTTAATCTATCAGTTGATACTACTTCATTTACACAAAATTACAAGGCATGAAATATTTATAATTAGCCTCCTATTTGCATATCCACTAGTAGTCAACATGACTTATAATTTCCCACAACTTCTAAGAATTATAACTTAAATATTGAGACTGAAATGTGCTACAATACTAAACTTATTTCTAAGTAAAGCTACTCCATCAATGGATAGCCAAGATGGTCTTATCCGTTGAGGGTACAAACACTTTCTACTTAAGTGTTTTGTTTGACTTATCATCAAACTAATACATATATTCCTAACAAATGATTATTTAGAAAAAGAGTTAGTCATGTTCCATCAAACTCGGAAAGATAGAGATGATGCCTTTTATGGTAGGGATGAAGTGTTAAAAATGAATAAATCTCTAAAAACTGAGTTAGAAAAGGAAAGAGGATTATCAGGACTTGGACTAACTCTGGTAAAGCAACTCAAGATATTCTTAGTAGTGGAAACTGAAATGAGGGCTTAGGTTATGGAGATGATAAGAACAGTAAGAGAACTGTAGAAACTGAGCCTATAGTTGTTAAACAAACCAAAGTTAAATCCTGTTAAGTTTGTAACTGCAAAGTCTGATATTGAGAAATCAGAAGTTAAGGAGGAAGTAACTTCTGACAAACCTAAACAGGATAAGCTAACTAAAGTTAACATAGGCTTAATGACTAAGAAGCAGCTTAAACATAAGCTGAAAGATGTTAAGAATGTAAACAAGGTAAAACCACCTAGGAAAAATAGGAATGGAAAGGAAGGTGTGAACAAAAGTAACAATTATAAGCCTGTTCCTAATGCTCCCAGAAAAACATGTCATAACTGTGGAAACTCTAATCATCTGGCTTCTTTTTGCAGGAAGAATAAGAACATAAACTCCTTACCTTCAAAGTCAGGAGTTAAGAGTCAGTCTGTTAGATATAAGCCACAAAAACCTTGTTTTCATTGTGGTAGTTTATGGCATTCCATTTATACTTGTAAGGAATATCATAGTTTGTACTATGATTATTATCAAATAAAACCTTCTGTAAAGAAAGTTAGCATTATTCCTTCTAGTATAAGTTCTCCTGCAAAGTCTGATACTGCAAATTCTGATAAGAAAACTGTTAACATAAACTCTGATGTTAAATCCGCTGTAAATGTTAACAAACTCAAAAAGGCCAAAGGATCCAAGCAAGTATGGGTCCTTAAAACTAATCATTAGTGGTCTTTATGATTGCTGGGCAATAGGAATAACATCCTAGTTATGGACAGTGGATGTTCAGGACATATGACTGGAAATAAATCCCTGCTATCAGACTTTGTGGAGAAAGCTGGCCCAGGTGTTTCTTATGGAGATGGAAACATTGGAAAAACTCTAGGATATGGCAATATCAATCTTGGGAATGTCATCATTGAAAAAGTAGCTCTGGTCTCAGGACTTAAACACAATCTGCTGAGTGTGAGTCAAATCTATGACAGAGGTTATCATGTGGATTTCTTTGAAGAACACTGTGAAGTTGTAAGCAAATCTGCAGGAACATTTATGAAGCCAAGCTTCCAACAAGTACTGATGGTTCTGCAATCTGTCTGTTGAGTAGAGCATCAATTGAAGAAAGCTGGGATTGGCACAAGAAACTCTCTCATTTAAATTTTAACAATATAAATGAACTTGTCAAGAAAGATCTTGTGAGAGGATTGCCAAAATCAGTATTTGTTCCTGATGGCCTTTGTGATTCATGTCAGAAGGCAAAACAAAGAAAATTTTCATTCAAGAGCAAGACTGAATCATCAATTCTTGAGCCTTATCACCTACTACATGTTGATCTATTTGGTCCAGTGAATGTCATGTCTATTGCAAAGAAGAAATATGCTATGGTCATAGTGGATGAGTTCACCAGATACACATGGGTGTATTTCTTGCACACAAAAAGTAAAAATGCATCTATCTTGATTGATCATGTCAAACAACTGGATAAATTGGTCAAAGATTCTGTGAAGATCATAAGAAGTGATAATAGCACTGAGTTCAAGAACTTGATCATGGAAGAGTTCTGCAAAAACCATGGAATAAAGCAGGAATTTTCTGCTCCTGGAACTCCACAGCAAAATGGAGTTGTTGAAAGAAAGAATAGAACTCTTATTGAAGTTGCACGAACTATGCTTAATGAAGCAAAGTTGCCAACCTACTTTTGGGCTGAAGCTGTGCAGACTGCTTGTTTTACTCAGAATTCAACACTTATCAACAAGCATGGAAAAACACCATATGAGATGGTGAAGAAAAAGAAGCCAAATCTGAAGTATTTTCATGTATATGGATGCAAGTGTTTTGTTCTTAAGACTCATCCCGAACAGCTATCTAAATTTGATCTAAAAGCTGATGAAGGAATTTTTGTTGGATATCCACTTTCTACAAAAGCCTTCAGAGTCTACAATTTAAGAATAAGGGTTGTCATGGAATCTATCAATGTCTCTTTTGATGATAAGAAGATTACTGGACTTGAAGATTTCAATGATCATGATCAGCTGAGATTTAAAAATGAAGCTTTAAATTCTGATTCTGTAACTCTTGACAGTCTAAAACCTGATACTGCAAACTCTGATGGATGAAACTATGATATAACACCCCCAAATCCGGGGTCGGGGATCCGGGTTGTCACGAGTTCCATTTCCCTTAATAACACCCAATCTTAATAAACAATCAACTACTCTGTACTGTGACCCCACAATAAACACACACACCACAAGTTATAGTCTCAGAGATGAATATCCAAAAAATAACACAAGTCGTTTTATTGCACATAATAAGCCATTACACCTCAAGAAGGTTCTGAATAAATTTACATTTCTTTGCCATTATTACAATTCATATTATACATAAGTCTGATTCATCAATAGTTGAAAACCTAGCCTATTGATAGCTCCTACCTCAGCTACGGCGGCATCGACGCTTCCAGAAAACTGCGGAACATTTTCTAACCGCTTGCGAATTGGGAGCTTGGTCATGTTCATCTTTTCTATCTGTTGTTGTGTGATGAAAGAAGAAAGCAAGGGTGAGCTGCAAGCCCACCAAAATAATATGTATAATGATTAACAATATATGAGCCTTCTCATAGTACTCATGAAAGTCTTCGTCAAAAGAAATGGACCAAGTTTGATATCTTAATGCGATGAAGTCGCAAAATATTCAGTATATATACATATATACTTTTCAAAATCTTGGAAGTCCTCTTCCATGCATAATATACACAGAGTCCCAGTTTATAACTGTATAAAAATATCGTTGCAAGGTGATCTCATATATCTAACCTCAACGTTTTTATGACAATCTTTGTCATGCATAAGATGATCATTAACCAGATATAAGTTGAAAAGATGAAGTTACAAGATACTCCAATATACTTATATCTTTTCCGAATACTACTTGAACTACCACCGTTCAAGTTATAATTAGTTTCAAAAGTTCATCACATAGATGAGACTACAAGACAAGATTTGAATAGATTCAATCTTTGAATATCATTATAAATAATGAAGTTACGAGATACTTCATTAAGTCCCGATATATATACACCTATATATATATATACATTTCATACACTCCTTGAAAACCTCTGTTATGAAAATTATAAACAGAGTTGCAATATCCAATGAATTTTGGAGAGAAAAGAATTTTGGCATAAACCTGATATCTTGCTGATCAGGCAAAGATACCAATAAGTAACCTTTTCTACTAGTAGATGGATGAATCCCCCACTGGTCATCACCCTGGCCACATAAGGACCTTGTGCTGGACCGCCACCCGGCCTCTTACGCGTTGATGGACTGCCACCCAGCCACTTACACTTTGATAGACCGTACCCCGGCCTGTCGCTATGCCGACTCAATTAGATGGACTTACTTCCCGAACGTTGGGCAAGTAATCAAATTGTTTTCTCAAAACAGCAACCACGTTGCGAATGTAAAATACACCATAGAGCCGGATCCCCCAGGTTTTGAGCGAGTATTTAAATCCCCTTTTGAAAGGAAGATCTTAAATATAAAAATGAGTTTTGGGGTCCACTCTAACTTTAAAAATCATTTTGAAGACTCGAAAACATTTTTAAGAATGTTTGGAGTACTGCTGATTTATTAAAATAAATCAGTCCCGATATATTAGAAATATCTGAATATTATTATTTAAATAATATTCTCATAAAGATAATCCTTGTAAAAATATTCGAAGTAGAAGTTTTAAAACTCATACTTGAAATGGATATTAAATAACCAAAGATATACTTATATGAAAGTACTATCTTTATTTGAATAATCGAAAATAAGTTTAATTATCGAAACATTATTCTTTAATAAAATAAAGAATATTATTAAATAATAAGCGGAGTCATAATACCTCGAATGAATATTATAAATAATATTCATTAAATAAAATAAAGTGAGTCATACATCCTCAAATGAATATCCAATTAATAATCATTAAATAGAATAAACAGAGTCATAAGTCCTCGAATGAATATTCAAATAATATTCATTAAATAAAATAAAGTTATCGAATAAACCTTATTCGATCAATAGTTTTGAAAACTATATCCATATATATATAAATAAATATATATATAATATACTCGGGAACATCGACTCCCGGTTTAGAAATATGTTCACCTTTGGGTCCCCTATACTAAGGGTATACGCCACTACTGCTTATCTCTAGCATAGGTATTATGCAACTAATAAGCATTTGAACCAACAGATATATAAATCAAGAATACGAAATAGGCATGCATATATACCATATCACATGCTCCAATATATCGCAAGAATTTGCTAATAACAAATATGCATTTATCACAAGATCATGCATATACACATATACATCACAACAACAATTTATACGGGTAGAAAACTTGCCTGAGCGACTGGGGGTTATAAATGGCTTGGGACGAGTCTGGTAACCTATAAACAACATATAAGTTGGAATTAAACAAAAGTCACTTGTAAATCTATACTTTAACCAATTTAGACTCTAACGCTCGCTTTGCGCTTAATGATTCTCTTAAGTCGCTCGAGTACCCTCGGCTCCACCATTTTTAATAAATTAACCATTAAGAGTTTTAAGTCGATTCTTTCGCGAGTACCTTACTAACTGCCTAATACACTTATCATATTTGTTTCATACTCCAATTAGCCCTTTAGGTCTTTAACATATGTTTCAAAGTAAGGCGAGGGGTAATGGTTCGTTCGCGAAACGTTGTTACTTAAAACGGCCGTTTCTCCTAAACCGTACATCGGAATCAAACGAACTACATATCAAAACGAAGCTCGTAACATGAACTATCTAAACATGGCGACGGTCAAAACGTAACAGTGAGTTCAAGGGTTCTGATGTTAAGAACAAAAACAGTCTACGGTAAATCGGGCATTACGACGGCTATGTTTACGCGATTTCCCAAAATTTTACCAAACCAATTCAACACCAAACTATCACCAATCAATCCCAATACAACCATATGACAATATCACTCATCAACCACTTTAAACCATTTAAACCAAGCCTAAATCACACCATGAATCATCAAGAACAACTAGTGCTAATCTTAACTCCCAAAATCAACAAAAACACTTAACAACTAAGATCTCAACATGACAAAACAACTACTACACTTAATCTCTCATTCCATCATCATAATCATTTATACCAAACAACTAAATACTAAGATAATGAGGAGTTATACCTTCCTTGAAGCTTTTAATCCATGAAAGATCCTTGGAATGCCCATGGAAGCCTTATACTAACCTCCTACAAGCTTGATCTTTCAAAGAAATCAAGAATACAAAAATTAATTTCAAGAAAGTACTATTCACCATCTTCTTGAATGATTTATAGGAAATGCTAGGAAAGGATTTTGAAGCTAAGATTCCTAGGAAGTATGTAACTTAACTAGGAGAAGCTAGGATAATTACCTTGTAAATTAGCAAGTGGAGGAGCTTGGACTTCCCTTTTTCTAAGAAAGAAGCCGAGAGCTTCAATGGAGAAAAAGAGGTGAAGTTGTGTTTTTTTGTGAAATGAATGGTTGGTTGGTTGTTTTTGGTATTTTTGTTTTGTTTTATTACTTTTTACCATAGTAAAGAATGAATGGTTCACAATCAACCAATCAATCCCTCCTTTTTGTCATGCTTAAGTCACCATACTTATGTCATCTTCCACACTTACCTTCTTCTTGTTGGTTTGATGACATCATCCTCACTAACCTCTTTAATTAGCTTCTAATTACTTGGCTAATGACCGCTGATCTGTTATACGGTTCGCTTAACTTTCGTTTTCGTTTATCGTTTGAGGGATCATACCCGGGATCTTATTACTTGGGTTTCCTTAACCTTTCTCAATACATTATATTCCTTTTATGATCCTCTCTTATAATCCTTGAATTTAAATCTTTTTTATCCTGTTACCTTATACTCAATTTTTTCCATATCTAGTGGATTTCTGGGAAAAATCAAAGTGTTCGGAATTGGATTCTGACGATCTTTACATACACTTATATACCATATAGAGTACTAATAAAATCTCAGAATATCAATAACAGAACCCCTACATAGTGTGGCATGAAAAGTTTTCTCATTCAGCATAATCTGCAAAATCACTATTCATAAGGGTTTCAAAAAAATTCCAAAAATTGGGGTTATTACATATGATGTCATTGAAACTGTGGTGACTACGCCAAAAGAAGATGCACCTGTGCAGGGGGAGTATACTGAAGATACAACCATATCTCAAGAAGCATCAAAACCCACAACAGGCTCTTCAAGTTCTGATTCGTCAAGTTCTGATGGGCCAACATCTGATAATTCTGGAAACTCATGTTCTGATAATTCTGGAAACTCAAATTCTGAAGGATCCAACTCAGAGAGCATAATTTCAGGGGGAGCATCAGAAAATGTTGATGGAGACAGCATGGATCATGGGGGAGCATCCAGTTCTAGAAAAAACCTTCCATCTGCAAGGAAATGAACTAAAGCAAATACACTTGACTTAATTTTTGGAAATCCTGATGCAGGTGTCAGAACTAGAACATCTACATCAAATGAATGCCACTATCATTCTTTTCTTTCTCATACTGAACCAAAGAAAGTGGAAGAAGCTCTTCAAGATGTTGATAGGGTGCAGGCAATGCAAGAAGAGTTAAATGAATTTGAAAGAAATAAAGTCTGGACCCTAGTGCCAAGACCAAAGAACAGGTCTGTTGTTGGTACAAAGTGGGTGTTCAGAAACAAAACTGACAGTTATGGCATAATTACAAGGAACAAAGCAAGGCTGGTTGCAAAAGTATACTCTCAACAGGAGGGAATTGATTATGATGAAACATTTGCACCAGTTGCTAGATTATAAGCCATAAAAATATTTTTGGCTTATGCTGCTCACAAGAAGTTTAAAGTGTTTCAAATGGATGTAAAAAGTGCTTTTCTCAATGGAGAATTGGAAGAAGAGGTATATGTTGAACAACCTTCAGGCTTTGTAGATCCAAATTTCCCTACAGGCTTGATAAAGCACTTTATGGCCTTAAGCAAGCTCCAAGAGCATGGTATGAGACATTAGCTCAGTTTCTTCTGGAAAGTGGATTTAACAGAGGGACTATTGACAAAACATTGTTCTACCTCAACCATGGAAAGGACTTACTTTTGGTGCAAATGTATGTTGATGATATCATTTTTGGTTCTACAAATGACAGACTTTGTAAGAAGTTTGCCAAGCTGATGCAGTCAAGATATCAAATGAGTATGATGGGAGAACTTAACTATTTTCTGGGCCTTCAAGTCAAGCAGAATGAAGAAGGAACTTTTATTTGTCAATATAAGTACACCAGAAATTTGTTGAAGAAATTTGGAATGCAGGATTGTTCAAGTGCATCCACTCCTATGGCCACTGCAACTAAGTTGGATAAGGATACTGGTAAATCAGTAGATATTACTGATTACAGAGGTATGATTGGCTCACTACTCTATCTAACTACAAGTAGACCTGATATCATGTATGCTACCTGTCTTTGTGCAAGATTTCAAGCAGATCCAAGAGAACCTCACTTAATAGCTGTGAAAAGAATTTTCAAGTACCTTAAGGGTATAGCTGATCTAAGATTGTGGTATTCTAGAGAATCAGACTTTAAGCTAATAGGTTACTCATATGCAGATTTTGCAGGATGCAAAATTGACAGGAAAAGCACAAGTGGAAGCTGCCAATTTCTTGGAGGCAGATTGGTTTCTTGGTTTAGCAAGAAACAGAAGTCAATTTCCACATCAACTGTAGAAGCAGAATACATTGCTGCAGGAAGCTGTTGTGCACAAATTCTTTGGATGAAGAATCAGTTACTGGATTAGGGGTTAGAATTTTCTGAAATCCCTATTTACTGTGATAATCAAAGTGCTATTGTTATGACAGGTAATCCATTTCAACACTCAATGATAAAGCACATCAGCATTAGGTACCACTTCATAAGGGAACATTTGGATGAAGGTACAGTGGAATTGCATTTTGTTCCCACAGATCAATAACTAGCAGATATCTTCACAAAACCACTGTGTGAAGCTACTTTTACAAGATTGGTAAATGAACTTGGAATGGTTTCAGGTTCTTTCTCTAAATCTGCTTAGTTTATGTTCTGATACATCAGACTTTATGATCAGTATTTACAGATATTACTATCTTTGTGTATTCTGTGCTTAAATTGAAAAATTGCTTAAGTGCTGATTGTTGTCTAATGTGAATTTCTAAACTTTGATAGTGATATGAATGTTTCTGTGACTATTCAATCCACTGAGGATAATTGTGCTAGATGCTGAACTAGTAGTCTTTAATATACTAAAGATCTCATGTTTAAAGTAATTATTTATGTGGAAAACTTTTAACACAAGAAAATTCTGATAGTGAGCTTAGTTAAGTTTACTTTGTGTATCTTATTACTAAGTCAAAAAATAGAATAATGCTTCTTATCTGTTAATTTCTGATGTTAGTAAATGTGGTGGATGTACTAAGTGCTGATAATCCTCACTTATGAAAAGAAAAAGAAAAGAAATAAAAATCAGGTACTCCTTTGAGATCTAAAGTAAAAATGTGGAAGGGAAGACCCAAGTGCATTGCTGGTATTAATTAATATGCATTAGAAAAGCAAAATAAAATTTTCTTGGTGACTTTTCACACTCTATGATTACTGGAGAAATACTCTGATAGCAGCATAAATTCTGATAAGCAGTCGTGACTCACTTACACTGAGAAGCCACTGTAAAATGGAATTTTAAAAGATGCATAAAATGAGCACAAAACAGTTGAGGTGGACTCATGCATGAACTCATTCTAAAGTAGACTTCGGAATAATGATAGATTTTGAGTAAAGTTCTTAGTTATGCCTTATTTCTAAGATGTACTGAAGTGAATCAGACTTTACTCTTTGCCTGATATTTAGCTTAATGCACACACTTACAATCCATATGAATGATGAAAATTACTGTGGTGTTAAATGTTGTTTTAGATGAATAGTTTATGTGTCAGATTGCATAAATTCTAAGGACAAGTTCTGATGGAAGTTCTGATGATTAAGTTCTGATGAAACCATATCAGTATTTGTGTGAAGAATTACAGGAATACACATTCACTTTTCGAGTTAAGGAGCCATATTCTGATGACTTTTAAATCCTGATAATAATCAAGTTCTGATGCTGATGTGACAGTATTTATTTACTTGGTTTATTTTTGGTCATTACTTGAACGATAATATTTTTACAGAATATTGGTTAATGTGAGATAAAACAGTCATAATCATTATGGGTTAGTGGTTAACGTGTATGTCCTGAAAAACTGCATGGCACAGTAATTATTGCTTATTTTACGTGCCCACTAACTCTTTTTCTAACCGTTTATTGACTGTTCACATGGTGCCAGGTGTAAAGTGTATCTCATGCTTCAAAAATACAACTGTTGGGTGGAGAGCGTATATATATATGAGAGATAAAAGATTTTCTAATCTTTTACTTACTTCTTTATTCTAAATCTCTTTTTCTCTCTCTCTTTCTCTCTCTTTTATTTTCTGAAGTTGTTTTTCTCTCAGGACTTTTTACAAACACTTTGCAAACATTCTCTTATTCACTTAATTTATTACAGAGATGGCACCAAAAGACGTAATTTTTGATGGAGCTAAGTTTGTTCCTAATAACTTCTCCGCTATTCTTAGCAAGTCAGAAGCCCCATCAAAACTTCACTTCATTCAGGACTTTCTTTCTAGTTCTGATATTGGGTACACTCTGACTGAACCTGATGCAGTCTCTGGTACTCAAGTACTGGAGTTCTGGAGAAGCGGAGTATATGATGATGGTGGTGCTCAAGGGTCCCCAAGTATTATTTTTTCATCAGGGGAGGATGAGCATGTCGTGACATTGGCTATGGTTCGACAAGCACTGCAGCTGCCTGAGAACTGTGTTTATTCTAATGTTGAAGAACCAGTTATTCAAAACATGATGGCCAGTCTGGGGTATGAGAGGACATTGGCCAAGATGGGTCAGTTGAAGAGATCCTACATAAGGAGGGAATGGAGTTTCTTCTTTGACTACATAACCAAGGCTTTTGCAAACAAATGTTCTAATTTCGATGCAATTCCCATATTCAGCCAACAAATTGGGTATGCTCGCATAAATCAAACTGATTTTGATTATGCAAGTGTTGTCTTAGGTTTTATTGGGGATAGAATGACAGAAGATAGAAATACTGTTTATTTTGCTAGATTCTGTCAGCTTATCTATAGTTATTTTTGTGATGATAAGCCCCAATCAGCTAGTGAATTAATTTCATCATTCAGACTAGCTAAAAGAGCTTTTAATGACTTATTATCTACTAATTATAAGAAGGATGTGTTAAGACCCATTCTAGTTCCTTTATCTGTCAAACAAGCCTTAATAACCTATGATCCAGTTAAATACACTGAACTATATCCTGATGTTCAACCATCCGAACCTCATCCATCAACACCTACCACCTCTACACAAACACCTCAAACTTCTCAACCTCAACCTTCAGATCCTACAGTGCAGCCTTCATCTTCCAAACCCAGAAGGACTAAGAAAGTACCTCAGACTCAACAGAAGAGAAGGAGAATTATTCTGCGAGATGAAACAACTGAGGAACAGGTTCCCATATCAGAACCTGTTGTTGTAGAAGCTGAGAAGGTTACTTTTCAGAAAGATACTGTAACTGGGAGTTCTAGGCCCCTTAAAAGGCTTAGAAAGTTAAAATCTGATGATAAAACTCCTACAGTGTCTCCACCTTTGAAAAATTTGAAGAAACAGAGAGCTCATAGGGACATAGTTGAGTCAGTTTCAGATGTAGTGGAAGCAGCTAAGGAAGGGGATCAGGAATCTCTGCTCTCAACAGAACCAATTGTTATCGAATCACTTCCTTCTGCACGATATGAAACTTCTCAAGACAAAATTCCTATACCTCATATGTCATCTATAGTTGATCCTGTACATACTGAAGAACCAGGTACAAGTGCTAAAATTGATATTCATAACTTGATTGTGCCTGAAGTTTTGTACTTGGAAGCTCCACCAATTCAACTCACTCCAACAACATCAATTTTAGATGTTGATCAGAACCTGGCTGCAGATCAGAATTTAGAGGATGATGATGAAGCCTCTATAGCCTCTCATACTGTTGTTTTATCTGAGGATGCTGATACTGCAGGCACTACAAGTTCTGATATTGCTAATAAAGTAATTACTGGTGAAGCTGCTGCTAATTTAGATGCTGATACAGTTGGTCCATCAGGACATGCACCTCAACAAACAATTTCTAAAGCTGATTTAGTTAAGAAGTTTGTTATAGGGGAAGCACCAGTACCTTGGAGTGAAACTCCTAGAGGAAAGGAGTGGACTAAGGAATGGAACACAGTTAGTTTTCTTCCATCTGAAAAGATTCTTGCTGAGCATCTGGCAAAAGCTGATGAAATGCTGATAAATGATGATTTCAAGGCACAGCTGAGAGTTACTGCATTGAGTACTAGGCACCTTCAGGGTCAACACTCAACAACTCATGCCAAGGTAAATAAAATTCAAGAAACTTTGATCCAGCAAGATATGATTGTGAAACTTGAAAAGAACAGATTTTTCAAGCCAGCCTTTGACAGAATTGCGTACATTAAGAAAACTCAGGAGAAGCAACAAACTCAAATTGAAGAAATTCTGAAGAATCAAGCTTCTCACCAAAATCAACTCAATGAGATCCAATCCTCGGTGGAATTGTTTGTCTCTCTTCTTTTACCTATTGATGCCAAAAAGGGGGAGAAAGTGATTAAGTCCAAATACAAATCTATTCAGACACTGAAAGGAAAGGATGATGGAAATGATGACCATGGAAACTCTAACAAGGGTAGAGGTCTTGTCAAGGCAAAGGATTTTCATCAAGTAAAGCTAGAATTACAAGTCAAGGAACAAGTTCCGATACTGGGAGAAAAATAAGTTCTGATACTGGTAAAAGGATAAGTTCTGGTGAACATCTGGAACTTGATGACGAAATTTTAAAACAGTTATTTCTTAAAGAAAATCCAGGAATGGACTTTGAGAGTCTAAAGGAAGAAGAATCTAGACTCAAAGCAGAAGGTGTCAAGATAAAATCTAAAACTTCTGTTGTTGAAAAGAAATTTCCAAAGCCTAAGGGTATTGTGATAAAGGAAAGAACAAGTTCTGAGGCAACCAAAGGCAAATCACAAGTGGAAATTGATCCAAGGTCCAAGGGCAAAGAAAAAGTTGATGAGCCTGTAAAGGTTTATATGCCAGTCATGGATGAAGAAATAATTGATGATGAAGAAGATGCTAATCTTACTCTGATGCAAAAGAAGATTTTTCAAACAACCTCTGACATGGCTCATGTTGTTCAGAGTCAAGATATAGTAAGTTCTGATATGACAGTGAAGCAAGCAACCTCTGACATAGCTCAAGTTGGCTTGATATCAGAAGATAAGGAAAAGGAAACCTCTGACATTGCTCATGTTAAACCTTCAAAGATACTTCTACCAGGATTCACCAAAGCTAAACAGACTCAACCTTTGAAGACTGCAACAAGTGGTTGTGAAGCAAGAGTTGTTACAGGAAAGGAAGCAAGAGATAAATCTGGGTTGGGTAGTTCTGATGAAAGAAGAGTACATAACACTACCAATAATCCTACTTCCTTAAGTGAACTAGGTGTTGGAGCAACTCCTGAAAGATTGAATCGACTTGAATTTGTACAAATGGTTTACCATACCTTTTTGAAAGAACATATCTTGTTATATTTTATGAAAGATGGAAGGGTATACCAGATTAAGCAGAATGTTATACCACTGAAGTATTTTGACGAACTGGAACATGTTATATTCCTGCTTCAAGTGAAAGACAGATTAACAGATAGTGATGCAGGGTATTTAAAGTCTCAAATTCAAAGATAGAAGAAGCTTTATTATGTAAAGTCTGACAGCACATACTGTCCCAAGTACAGAGATCACAAAGGTGATATTGCCGAAATGAAGCCTAACTCTGCTAAGGTGATAGTGATGTTGGGTCTTATTGGATTGATTTGCATGCTAGAGACACTTGTATTTCACTAAGTCTTATAGGTTGCTAGAGTGCTAGATCATAATCATGATTTCTTGGTTTGTCGAGGTTTAATCGCTTGTTTATATTTAGAATTTAGGGTATTCTCTTAATAATAAAAGACATGGATATTTAAAAATTGGAGGAAATTGGATTTCATTGCTAGTTGTGTGGCTAGGTGTCAATTGGCTAGTAGTAGGCTCATATTTTTATGAGTAGTCTAGGGTTGAATGAGATGGAGTGAAACGCACTCATTCAGAAATTGTTTTGAAAATAAAAAGAAAAAAGAAAAAAGAAGAAGTGTGTTATGTATAATTGATCACGAATGGGCTCTTTAGTATTCGAGTTATTAAGTTCTTAAGGGACTTTAAGCCTAGTGACCTAAGGCTTTATAGTCTGCGATCCGCTAACCTAACGCTCATTACATGGGTGCTATTGTATTAGGCTTTAGTGGATCTCACTCGTTGCACGATCAATTAAGCATATGTGTTTTGTTTGTTTGAATAAAAGCATGAATCCATGATTAACTCCGATATAAGAATTGAAGTGTTATAAGTTATTTTGAGTCTAGCTTTAATTCTGTTTATAAACTTGTGATTGTTTTGATAGGTAGTGAGTTATGGTTGTCGATCTAGTGGCAATAGTATATCTGTAAGCATTTGCACACACGCACGTCTCTGGTGTGTAGATTAATTGGTGAGATTTGATGGATTTTTATGAGAATAATTGCATTTGCTAAGGTGTTGCTAGTTTATTGGCTTAGTTATTCTTTGGGGATCATTGCATTCATATTAGTTGCATTCAAGCATTTTTATTTCTTGTTCTTTGAGTCTGTTTATGCTTGAGGACAAGCATCGATTCAAGTTTGGGGGTATGTTAAGTAGCATTTATGACACTTATTTATGCTCAAATAAGCTTTGAGTTGGTGTATTTGTACTCAAGTTATTTGTGTTTTAACGTGTTTTCTAGTGCTTTTGCATTTCAGGCTTTACTTCTTGAATCAGGCGAATTAGCATTGTTTTGATGCTAATATGGTGCTTAGGATGTGTTGGAATAAAAGCTTGAAAGTCTGGCTCGAAGCTGCAAGGAATAAAGAAAAGAAAATTAAAGTTTTTTGGCAGAAGGTCGGCGCGCCCGCGCTAATGTTGTCCGCGGCCGCGCCAGGGAGCAGAATGTCAGCACGCCCGCGCTAGTGAAGCGCGCGGCCGCGCTGGTGAAGCGCGCGGCCGCGCTGGTGAAGCGCACGGCCGCGCTGGGTCGGGAATTAAAAATCCTGATTCTTTTATAATTCGATTTCTGGACTCCTGCGAATGCATGGACTGCTATATATATAACTTTAGGTCATTTTTATAATGTAATCAAGATATCAAGGAAGGAGAAGACGACAAGAGACCTTTTGGCACAATTCAACAAAGGCGAAGACGATCTAGTTTATTCTTGTGAATCTTTGTTTTGAGTGGTAATTTGGATGCTTGTTTCTTGTTTTCTTGAACCTATATTCTTGTGTGTACTTGGTTTTATTTATTCGTATAAAGACTGCGTTTGCTATATCATGTTTTCATTAGAACCCACGTTGGCGATGAGTTCGATTATGGGCTAATCGTTATCGTGGGGTTCTAGCGGATTTATTTATGGATTTCTTTAGTTGATTTATTTAATGCCTTATTGTGTGGTGATTGTTGATAACCTAGTTTTGGTTGTGATTATTCGTCTTATGAGCGTCGCGAACTTATAAGATAGCGTGTTAATTCTTAATGAAGCGAAAGTGAATTTAAGGATTTAGAACTTGCCATGCTAGCATAGGTTCATATATTGTTATGCATGATTAGTAGATAATTTTCACCATCTAACTTGCCCTATGTAATCAAGATAGATAACTTGTGCTTAAACCGTTATGTTGTCAAATTCTATAGACATATAGGGTCTCAATATAATTGGTGTCTATTTAGCTTCTATCTCTTTTGTGGATGTCTGGTAGAATGGTATTCGCGCAACAAAAGTTGACGTTTATCAGTTTTGTGTTATCTGATTAGTGTCATCACCATTGCATGCTAAGGTTGAGAATAATGAGGCTATTGGATGAAGTACTTAATGAAGTTAGAATCCCATATTTGTCATATATGTATTAATCCAGTCTATTTTATTCTCGTAACTTATAATTGTTAGCGTAATTCTTAGTTATAAACAATCTCAATTTGTTATAGTCTTAGCATTGAATAATAACCATACATTGTTGATTAGGTGCGTAATTTAGATAGTTAACCAATACAGTCTATGTGGGATCGAATCTGGTTTATTTCTTATACTACTTGCGAACTCGTATACTTGCATGTAATATTAGCGCGTGTTTAGAGACTAACAGATGTGTGAAAAGATTGAAAGAAAAACAGAATTTAAGAGAGGCAGGATCCTTCCTGGAAAAAGGAGAGGTAGATGAGAGATAAGATTTAGTAATCCTTGTGAGGAAGCTCTGACTATTAAAAGTCATGAGATGTGTGGTGTGAGGAGTTGTGAGACTACTTTAAAAGAATAGAGAGATTAAGGTTTATTTGCTATATGTTTGCAGGTGCTCAAAGTCCTAAAGAAACAAATGTTGAGCAGTAGTCTGTTGAACGTCAAGAACACTCTGATACACCAAGGGCTATTAATCTCCCTGCAAGTCTAAGTACTGATACTTTCTTGCAGTCCATACATTTTTCTATTCCACCACATAGTACAATCCCTATTTTTGTTGAAAAATAGTCCATTTACTCTACTTTACCATCACTTGAGGAAATCCATGTTGTTGCTGAAGATGTAGTAGTACAACAGTTCATTCATAAAGTTTTATTCATTTCAGAATCACCACAGCATGTTACAGGAACTGAAGTTCTGGAAGTAAATCTCGAAGCTCCAATTCATTTATCTACAATACTTGAAGATGTGGAGTTAACTGCTGAAGGTTTGGAAGCTTCTAAAGCTATTGGATCACATACTGCACAAATTTTTAATTCTATTATACATGCTGAAGCTGATGATGAAGTTCAGTTATTAGTGCAAAATCTGGTTGCTGTTGAAGAATCCAATGACGGTGAAGAAGCTAATGTTTCTAATTCTATTATAGATCCTGAGGATGTTCTTTTCTTCCCTGAATATGTCTATGCATGTGAGACAACAGAAACCGAACGTGTTAGATGCTACAAAAGAAAAGGATTATTCTAATAATCTCTGGAATGCTCATTGGAAAGATAATACATATTCTATTTCCAGAACACAAGCTGTTGTACATCTAGAAACAGCAGAACATAAGATTACAAATCCTGATATGCTAAATCATCTGAAAGCATCAACTTTAGTTGTCAGATCCTTACACACAGCTCATGAAGCAACTACTACTCAAATCAATCACATTAAAGAATCTTTGATTGTTTCAAAGCTGACTACTAATCAGGATATTCAGAAACAAATTTCACCAATAGTTTCCAGAAAAACTACAATTGAATCCAGTCAAGCGAGATTGGAAGCTAAACAAGATCAAATGTCTGCTCAACTTACAGAAGTACAGAATTCAATGGAGCTGATTCTTTCTCTACTGCTTGGTGATGATGCCAAAAAGGGTGAGAATATTATTAAATCTAAATACAAACAGTTGTCATTGACAAGTACTGATGCTGAAAATTATGATGGAGGTAATAAGGGGGACATAAGGATAGCAAAAGGAGAAAATAAAAGAAGAGTTGAGGATTTGATTGTGACAACAAAATGCAAAAATCTTCTTAGCAAGTCACAACTATTGCTAATGAATACCAAGGTATTCTGGAGATAGAGGCTGGTGCTGAAGCAATTCAATTTCTTAAAACTCTGAAAGACAACTATGTTCTACAAGGATCCAAAGATTTAATTATTTGATTCTAAGGAGAGTAGAAGAATATGTGGAAAAGAAAATCCAAGAGTTGATCTTGAAGAGCTAAGGAAAATAGAGGAAGACTTCAAGAATTCCATGAAGACGGCAGATTCTGATATTGTTGTTATTTCTCAAGTACTTTATGAAGATGATCCTTCTAACAGACCAACCAGATGTGTTGTTATAAGAGAAATTAGTCAAGCAGAAGATCTCAGATCACAATTTACAGTAATCGCTGACTTGAAGCTTAAAGGAAAAGAGAAGATAAGAGAGAAGTCAAAGTTTTCAAAGTCTATAGCCAAAGATGCTGATAAAAAGAAGATGGAAGAATTTCGAAGCATTCTGAGCTGAGGAAGTGGAATTAACCTCTGACATTGCTCAAGTTAAAGAAGCGGTTTAGGATGAAGAGTAAAGTCTGATATTCACTGAAGCAAGATTGAATATGCATACTTGATTCCTACATTTAGACAGTTTTGACATCATCAATTGGAACTTGTCCATATTTCCATTATGAACAAGTTGGGGGAGATTGTTAGAAGCAATTGATGATATCAAACAGAAACTATCAGAAGCATCGACGGATGATGACTACATCGACGGATGATAATGACATCGACGGATGATGACTACATCGATATATGATGATGACATTGACGGATAATGATATCAACGGATGATGATGTCAACAAATGATGAAATCAGTACTTATCACATCGGTTGATCTTTGAGAAGGAAAAGGAAACAAGAACTCAAGGCGGTGAAGGATTTTTTGTCAGAAGTAATTGTAAAGGTTTCCTTGTTATTAATAGAATATGATTCCTTATACATTGGTAGTTGTGCTCTATATAAAGTACAGATTAGGTTCATGCTATAAGCATTGCGATATTGTTATATCTTTCGCATAACCTAGCAGCTCTCAAGGATATTTGTTCATCCTTTCGAGAGAGTACGATTGTAATAAGTTTTTATCAGTCAATATAAAAACTGTTGATTCTGCTAAAGCTTTGTCGAATTGATTTTATTAACTGTATTCACCCCCCTATAGTTAATTAAGGGCCTAACATATATAACAGACATCTGTTCCTGATTTGATATCTTCGTGTTAACCACGTTGTCTGCATATCGATACTTCTTTGCACGTAAATGTCCATCGTTTATTGGCTTGCAATCATATCTGTACTCCACATGTAATTCCAGCTACTATACTGAATTATTTTATTTCTTTTAAAACCTTCAAAGAATAGACCTTACACAATAAGGGAATGTGTGTATATGATTCTGATTGAAAAGCTTTTTAAGGAACAACAGTGCAACAAAACAATCGGAAAGACTCATAAATCAATAAATTTATAGTTGGGAAGAAAGAATGAGTAATGATTTGGATATAACCGAGACAACCATATGTGTACTTAAGATGGCCAGTCTTTCGTACTATATGGCATGCAACACATGATTAGGTGGCGTCCCACCATACTCTTTGCCATTTCGACAAAATGTCACACCATAATACTGTTAGTCTCAATTAGAAGAAATATTTTGAAGAAAGAATAATTTGAAAAGGGATACAATAACTTCTTCTTCTTTGTTGCCTCATTGAACGGATTAATGAAAGAAATTTATACTTATTCAAGATTCAAGGAGAATATATGTTGTCGTGTTATAGAAAAGAATGATACTATTGGTCATCATCCACGTTTCACTTATGTATACCTTCAGGGCTCATTCGAGAAACCAATTCCAAATCCAAGTCATATAATAACTTTGAAAAGTTCTCGGGAAATGCCTTCATAAATTCTCCTACTATGCCAATTTCCTACTAATAAGTTTCGCATTTCTAGCACCGTGCCTCCACGTTCGATACTTTGACAATTCGAACATAATCACTTTCTTACGGGATTTACAATCATAACTTCTCGTTCACTCCACGCCACATAAGTCTATCATTAGACCCGCAAAATATCGGTTCCTTTGAACTTTAATAATTTCATTAATTGGATATATAATGTCCCCGCACGTTGACTCTGTTAGATATATTTGATAATGTCATGTGTAATATGATTTGTGTTTAGTTTTCAGATCTTACTTAACAGAACAAATCAGTACTTAACTGGAAATCAACACTTATACTGGAGAAAGAGCTTAAGATATCAGAACTTAAGTTATCAGAAGATATTTATCAGGAGATAATATCAGGACTTAAGATGACTTTCAGATAAGACAGGCGGCTGATTGAAAGGAAAGAAAATCGAGACTAAGACAGAAAGAATTATGCATGAAGAAAGAATTCTATGAAGATAGAATACTTGGAAGAAAAGATAACTAGTTGATATATTTTAGGAAGCAAAATTATATTCCATATCAATTAGAATTTATCTTGTAACTGTGTAGTATATAAACACAGGCATAGGGTTTACACTATAAGTGTTATCATTATCGAAGTTATTATTCTTTGTAACCCTAGCAGCTCTCGTGATAATTTGTTCATCACTGAGAGAAGACAGTTCCATATTGTAACAGAGTTTATTGTGTTGAATAAAATCTGTTTTCTGTTACTTGAGTTCTTATATTCGATTTGATTGTGCTAAACACTGTATTGAACCCCCTTCTACAGTGTGTGTGACCTAACAGACTCTATCGTCGCTACTATTAAACAAGATTTAAAATCTTCCGTCGGGAAAATTTTTAAGCTCCTTCATAATAACGGGTCCACTTGACCCTCTGAATTTGACAATACTGGGTCCAGATCAAGTATTCTTCCGGGTAATATAATGCTTATAACAATAAGAACTCAAGTAGTAATTTGATAAACAAATTTTAAAAACTCATTCTGTTTCAAGAATTTTTAGAAATTTTGTTAAGAAAATCTTTTTCGGAAACTTGTTTAAAATTTCAAAAATTGCACACATGGTCGTCATTACTAAATGAGTTGTTTGTTATTCTCATAATCCACTTATAAGGTACCTAATTAAAGAAACGACCACATAAGGGTCCATCCACTTTGATATATCTTCTACCCCTCCTTGGGTTCATTTCGTATTCATTAGTCGATGAAAACTTCATTTACCGTTGCATACTATATTATTCGTAACCCTAACTCCAATGCTGACATCTGGTACTATCTTTGATATTCTCATCGTCGTCCTTGATGGCATAATTATAACCAATTAATGCATTTCGACGTTTTATCCATTGATAAGGTCGTATCTTCCTGTTAATCTTAAGTATACCTAATAAAGTATATGTGTCATTCCTTGCGCAGTGCCCGGGAAATGGTTGATAATAACAAGAAAAATATCATAAGTATCTAGGGTCAACCTTTAAGAGTGCCTCTAAAATTTGCAGCTCTAACTCTCCATTTAACTTCCTTAGCTATAGGCTGATAACTACATTCCACTACACGATCCTAAACCAAATCATACCAAAACTCATTTGTCTCTTTTTTTACCAATTCTTGAAAAATCAATCCCACATCCATTTTAAACCAGGGTAGTTTCAGCCTCCAATGGCATTCTTTCATTTGATAGTCATGAGGTTGAAAACCCATAACTTCTATCCCAGAATGTAAAGACAAACACAGAAACAAAACCAACCAACATTCTCTTACCCCTAAAATGAAGTATGAATGAGCGTGAGGGAGAAAGTGCCTTAGTGCACCACATAAGGAAGGTTCTGACGTCAACCCAGCAGCTCTGTCTCCTACAAAGATGAGTAGTATTTAAAACAAGACAACTGCTAGCTCCCATACATCTTCTCAAAAAGATGTAATGGCTGAAAAGGCACTAAAACAGTTACTAGATCCATCCTCTCAACAGGTGCGTCTATTGAAATTCCCTTATCGGCCAGGGTATCTGATGTAGTGTCTGAAAGGCATATGTCATAGCCTATTTGTTTATTCGGGATTTAACTCAACTCAAATAAGGATGTAACAAGTAAATAGTGGTTCTATCGTCAGAGAGATCTCTCAAAGTAAATTAGTAACATTGTTCGTCTACAGACTTGAGAACTTAATTCACTGGAAGAAGCTCAAGAAATTGATCAAGCCTCAGTGATATAAATCAAGATTGTGGATTTAATCAAGTGACAGAGATCTCGTCAGGGTATCAATTAATTACAAGGATTTAGTCTGAAGAAAATCAAGAGTATCAAAGTCAAGGCATGAAGAAACATCACGGAAGTTAGTCACTCATGAACCAGACAGTACATCGAGTGTCAACATTGAAGTGGTGGAATTGATTCATAATTGACAGTGATTTTCAGAAGATTTTCAGAAGAATGGTTGCTGCTCAAGATTAGTATTAATTCTCTATTAATTAATTAAGTCATATAATTTAATTAAGAGAATAAATTAAATCTGCAAAGATTAATTTATTGATTAATTGAATTAATTGATTAATTAATTCAGAATTATTATTTGATTAAAATCTGTTTTAATCCAGCAAGACTATCTTTTGTATTAGCAAGACAATCGGTATGACACTCAATAGTCATACCGAAAGTCATGCTAGTTCATTTAGATTGTCTTGCCGAAAGTTCTATCAGTTCAATGGATAGTCCTACCGAAAGTCCTACCAGTTAAAAGGATTGTCATGCTAAGCAGAAAGGATTGTCTTGCCAGTTAAATCAAGGATTGATTTAATATAAAAGAACTGAAGCTGATTTTAAAAGAGAAGAAGTGCATTGAATATCAAACACAGCAGAACACAGAACAAAAGAAAACTGCAGAGAACTTATTGCGAATTCTCAGATCATTTATTTCTAGTATTTATTGTTAAATCTAATCCACTAGAAATCCTTTTCTTGTTCTTGTGTAACTATCTAGCAGGTCAAAATCCCTAGAACTTAATCTCAAATTGTATTTAGCATTTGATCCTTTTTATTACAAAAATAGAAAAAGTTCATGTCAAATTTATTCTAGATTTGGAATAATTTATTTGAGATTAATCCCTTGTAAACGATACCGTTGTTGTAACACCTTTCAAGTTTAATAATAGTTTTATTTAACTTGAATTTTGTTTCACTTTTTTATTCCGCATTTTATTCGATTAAACGGTATTGTTTGTATTCAACCCCCCTTCTACAAACATATTGAGACCTAACAATGTCACCACCTCAAACATAAACAATTCTTGATGTACAAGGAAATGTTACACACACAAATGATGAGTTGACGGAAACAAGAGTTTCGACCATTTTACGGTCAGATTCAATTGTTCAGGGTTCTTTAATGGACCAATTACCTTTACAGGTGTTAGGAGAGGATATTGATCCAATAGCCATATGTCAGTGGTCAGTGTCTACATCCCCAGGACTAATAAACCTGGATGCATCTGCGGATAGTGGATCTGACATAGGTGAAGATCGACAACTTGTCGAAAATGATTCAGATATTACCTGATGAGTCACAAGGAAATGTCTTCACAGACATTAGAAGGAAACTTTGATCTTTATGCTAAATTCTTTGGATCATTGTTTACCTTCCCAGAGTTCAAATTTGGAACCCTAAAAGGGAAACTGGCAACTTGTAGATTATGACTCAGATTCATCTGACGAGTTCAACAAGGATGAGGATTTGCGAACTCCCATTGCACCACCTGTGACCTCCTTAAGGATGGCTAAGGTGATTTTCCTTGCAGGTACAGCTGGATTTTGGAGTTATGAGAGGAGTGATACACTTGTGAGAATGAGTGTAAACATGAGTGGAGGGAAGAGTGAAATACTTATGAGGTACATGAAACAGAATCACACACTCACAGTGAGGAAGAAAGACAGAAACACCATATCCCGTTCCTAATCCCTAAACATGGTTCTTGATATTTCGGGTCTCGATTCTGTTTATGATTGGAACTTAGCTCTTAGGAACCTAACATTTAAAAATTGGATTAGAATACTTGGGACCTTTGGGAGCTAACAATTGGTAACAATTGGTGATCTCACATTTGGGAGGTATAAGGAGTTGAGAAGATTGGTGAACATGATGATCAACAGTGAAGTCATTCTTGCAGCATTTAAAAGGACATGGTTGATTAGACTCTGACTTGTTATTTCTTTTCCAACCAAGTAACATACGAGAACTCCTTCAGACAACAGCATACATTCCTTCTCTAAGGGGGAGATAAAAGCTTATATAATAGTTTGGAGGATTCCTCAACTAAGGGGGAGAAATAGCAAGGAGGAGGAAAAAGGTAAAGCACATGTACATCACACAACATCAGAAGAAGTGGTTTGGTTTATCACTATTCTTCATAAGGGAAGAAGTTGTTTTCCAAAATGGGAGTACCATTAGTTCTTATCTACGGATCCTATTGTACGGGAGAGGTGGTAGACGAAGGTGATCTCCTTTAAGCAGTTAATTCTCATAGGGGAGAAGCAAGAGAGATATGCGCTTCTCAACAGGAAATGTGGTTGTACAAAAGAAGATGCTGATGATTACTTCATGACTGAGAAGTGTTATCTGGCAGAGAGTTGAAGAACCAAGGAAATGAAGATGAAGCTACTTGAAGATCAGTTCAGTGCTAGAGGAACAAGCATCTTTCATTTCAATTACTCAAGCAATCTGGAAATATAGTATTTGATCCAGAAAACCAGTAGCATTATTTACAAGTCCTGTTACATTACTTTTTCTAGTTGTTAGTTGAGTTATCCTCTCTATTTAATTTGTTTGTTAAGTTTAACAATCAAATAGGGGGAGATTGTTGGTGAGACTGCATAGCTGTATGAATAGTTATGTGATAACTCAACACAATAACAACACTAGAACATGACAGGTTAATAATACTACGTCTACACAAGAAATCAGGAAGAATGAAGACAAGGCAAATACAAGAATCAGAAGATTAGAAGAATACATGAAGTCTGTCTACAAGTCACTGAAAGAAGTTCATTAATATGATTATGCCTCAGTGAAGAACAAAGGTTAAAGACTTTCAGGGTTTCAAAAATGTTGAAGATTCAGTATACAAGTGCCACCGGAAGATTTCAGTGTATTGGCATTGATTGAAGATCGACAGTGTTCGAATCATAGGAATCTGAAGAATTGAAGACAAGGTATAAACATAGGTACCAGAAAGGATTCCAGTGAAAGTACTGTTGTTTATTGACAGTCAGTGTCTGAAGCAATAAAGTTGAGGCAAGTTTAACAATGTAATCAAGGCTATAATACGAAGACCTGAATCGGGGTTACTCGTCTGTGAACCAGACCAGTTGTACTAGGCGTCAACAGCACGTGAAAGGAATCTGGGTATTATTTATAGAAGGATTGTTAAGTTGAGGAACGTACTTGGATTGAACGTTTATCTGTTAAAGTACGAGAAGAGGTGCGCGGGGTATACAGCTAAACAGCTCAGGGGACTGGCGAAGCTCAAAGTTTAATTGTTAAATTAAATAAATTATTTAATGGACTTTAATATAATTTATTTAATAAACTTAAAATAATTTATCTTATAAACTTTAAATAAGTTTATTTTATAAATCTAAATTAGTTTATTTATATAAGTTATATTTAAGTTTATTTTATAAATTAATTTAATTACAATTTAAACTAAAAGAAAAGAAAACGATAAAAAAGAAAAAGAAAATAGAAAAAGGAAAAAGAAAACAAATGAAAAAGAAATCAAAAAGAAAACAAAAAAAAAAGAAATCAAAAAGAAAAACAAAAAAAAAGAAAAACAAAAGAAAAAAAAACAAAAAGAAATAAAAAGGGAATAAAGAATAAACAAAAAAAAGGAACGTGTACATTTTTGTTTAAGTACAAGAACATGTACTTGGTGCACAATCAAACTTGTCGCCACATCTTGTTTTAGTTTACTAAGTATATATATGTACTAGTAGTATCCTTGTCGCCACAGAGCGTCCTTGTCACCACAGAAATGATCTTGTCGCCACAGAGAAAAGCTGTTGCCACACAAAGTACTCAATTCTCAGCTACACAATTTTATTGTGTATAAAGTCTACACTTTGCAGTAAAAGATAAGAAGCCATTCATTTTAATTTTTCTGTTCATCTTCTCTCCCAAGAGAGTAATGAAAATGGCAGCGGAGATTTACAGAGGAGTTCAAGCTACTTGAATATCCGTTTAACTTCTCACCGGAGTAACGTTATAATGCCCGATTTAATCCTAGTACAAACAAAAGCTAGATTCTTGTATAGGATTTAATTTGTATATCTTTGTAGTAGCTAGGAACCTTGTTGTTCTTAGATTGTAGCCGGTTAATTTATTTACCGGAGTGTAGCAACATCCTCGAGGATTTATATACGAATATATATATATTTCCCCGAATATCTTGTGTTCCTCATTTTTATCGTTCCAAACACTATTCCTCTCAAGAACACGAAACCACTAACCGAGCACTAAATATTTTATCCGCTAAAGATTCGAAATAATTTTTAATTTAGTGATTATCGTATTCAACCCCCCCTTCTACGATAATTCGGGACCTAACACAGATGAAAATGATGCAAAATAGCCAATATCTCTCACTCTTCCTTAAGGGGAGCAAAACAGAACCAAAAACCAAAAAACCGAACCGAACATTAAAATTTCGGTTCGGTTTGGTTTGAGTTTTTTCAAAAATTTCTGTTATTTCGGTTTTTCGGTTTAAACCGAAATAAAATCGGTTCAGATCTGATTCTGAAAATATTATTTCGGTTTTGACCGAATTAATCGAATTATACACATATATTTTTAATTATATTTTATATATAATATAATATATTCTGAGTACTCCAGGTCTCACTACATGGCAATGGCAGATAATAGGCAAAGATTTATACCACTGCCAGATGTCAGATTACGGCACAGAGGGGTTGCCTATCCAGAAGCAGTCCTCTTAGTTGATCCAATGATGAGTTTCGTATTGGGGGACCTGTTAAACTGAACCTTATTTCTCATGTTGATCCTACAACACTTGCCGTAGTCCACATCTTATGTCCTCAAATCCTTTTAATATCAAGAACGAATACATAAGTCTCATTATTCTGAGTACTACATGTTTTCACTTGAACGGAGATTATGCTATTAATAGACTTATACGTGCATTTGTGAGAAATAATGAACATATGATTTTATATATTATTTCGGTGTTTAATTGTAATTATAATTTGCATATTTAACTTCTCAAATTATTTTTCTCCTTTTTATTAAATTGTGTTAATGGTCTTTAGTTTATTTTGATTTTTTTCTAATTTTGTTGTAGGACACAACCTTGTTTGTGTGTGTAGAATTAATATTTTTAAATTTTTCGGTTTTTATAAACCGGACCGAATAAACCGAAATAATTCGGTTCGGTTTATAAGAAAGTTCGGTTCGACTCGGTTATAAAAAAATCAGTTATTCGGTTTTCGGTTAGTTCGATTCGGTGCGGTCAGAAACCGAACCGACCGAATGCTCAACCCTAATCTTCCTTCTCCAACCGACCATTCCCCTTGTCTAAAGATTTGTCATTCACTCTTGGTTGGCTATATATAGCCAAACACTACAAATATGTAACATGGTCCACATCAGCTCTCATTTGTTCACTCCTCTGCTTTTCTCCTCTCATATTGTTTCTGAAAACAAAATGTCCCTTTTTTAAAATTTATTCTTAAATAAATTCAGGTGTATAAATGTTAATTAGGATCCATATTTTTGTAATTTAGAAAATATTAATTTAGTGTTAAATCCATTTTTCATATACAACTATATTTATCTATAACAATTTATTAAAATTTTAAATTACGACACTTAATATATGACTACATGTTTAGATTAATTAGTATTAATATCAATTTATTTAAATCTAATTTCTAATAAAAAATACTATTCAAAATAATAAAAAGACAATTTTTAGCCAATCATTATTGCCAACTCTATTGGACCAAAAGACATTACAAATTAAGCAAATTTTAGCCAACCATTATTTTATATTATTTCAGCTACAACGGTGCTAAAAAAAAAGTTAAAGGGTTAAATACACGTTTTATGTAACTTCCGAATAGAGATGCACAAAAAGCCCATCGGATCGGGTTTTATCCTGCCTTTAAAAAACCCGGTTTTTTTGAAAACGGATCGAGCTGAGATTTTTTAAAAATCGGGTCGGGCCGAGCCGGGTTTTGTAAGAAATATAAGGCTCGTTTTAGGGCCGTGGGGCGGGCCGGATCGGGTCGTACCGCGCTTTATCCGGACTTTTTATTTATATATTAAAAATATATTTTAATATTTTATAACTCGAACTATGAGTAGTTTAAATACCGGAGAAATTAATATCTTGATATTTCAGATAGAGTAGTTTAGACACCGAAATAAATGATTATTTTTTAATATAATATATAAATAATCATATATACCTTAATTGCTTCTAATATTATAATATAATATTTTAAAAATCATAAAAAGTATTGTATATTTTCAAATTTTACATAAAAAAATTCGTTTTTTTAATCGGGCTTTTCAAAAAACCCGGGCTTTTATCCGGGTCGAACCGGACTTTTATCCGTGCTTTTTTCGATCCGGTCTTTTATCCCGATTTTTTTAAATCCAGGCTTTTATCCGGGCTTTCCGGCTTTCGGGTCGGGCCGGATTTTCGAGAAAAAAAGGAGGCTCATTTAAGGTCCGCGGGCCGGACCAAACCGGGTCGGGTTTTTTTTCGGATGGAACTTTTCGTGCTTTTTCGGATCGGATCAGAATTCGGGATTCTGATTTTTTGAACTATCATAAGCTGCTACATATGTTGCATTTTACACTAAAAAAGCGAAATGTAGATTGTAGTTAGGGAAGTTGAATAAAAGAGGACACGGTGGGAGAGGGGAACGGGAACATGGGCAATCGGAAAATGGAATCATCTCCAGCGTCCCTAATAACAGTGAGTATTTATTAGTGTGTGAACCTCCTGGTGGTGAATGTAGACAATTGTGGAAAAGAGCAAAAGGGCTTTCCTCATATCTCCTGAAGCTAAAACTCGCGTTTCTTCTTTTACAGGCATTACGTCAAACACCTACTGTGTGACATAACTTATTTAAAAAGTGAGTGGGTGTGACATAACTTATTTAAAAAGTGAGTGGGTGAGGAGATGGATGAAGAAATAGGGAAATTCTTCTTGTTGACAAGTAGCAGCAGCAGCAGCAGCAGCAGCAGTGAAACACAAGGAAGATCTCACCCTATCATTGTTTTATCAGGCCCTGCTAATTCAGGCAAAACTTCATTGTTATTCCAATACGCATTTAACTCGGCAAAACCAGCTTCTACTGCTAATGTTACTCATTCACAAACACTACACTCGTCTCCGCGAGTAGTGTTCATCTGTAAACGCTCCAAATTACAAATTAACCCTCCTTTTCTTTCCCAGGGAATTGATCCTGCTTCTCATGTTTTTCAGCTCATTCACATCAAGTAAACTACTAAACAATTTAACCCTCTTTTTGTGTCCCCCCCTACTTTCGCTTAGTTACTTACTGCTTCTTCTTGTTCATGTAACTGTAGGTATGTGGAAGATATGGAGGGACTCATCAACTATTTTGCTGCCTTCCACCTGTATTATGAATTTCCTGTCACAGTTATTGTTGATGATTTTGGACTTTATTTTCACGATGACCACGATAGGTAGCTGCTCCTTCCTTCTTTGCTCTGCACTACACTTTCAACATTAATCCTCTCACTTGACGAAAGAAGCTACATTTTTAACCTTCAATTTTTTTCATCATGTTATTGTCTGTGTGGAGGGAGGAGAGCATCTTTTGAGTTTTCTACACGTTTTCTCATTCTTTCTTGTGTTTATTTGTTGTAGCTGCGTTCAGGACAGATACAATAACCCCCGTGGTAGAGACTTCGCCATGGTGAAAACTTTAGCACTATGTTGCAATGCCATTATCCATGCCAAGTAAGCAACTAACCCTACTAATAGAGTGTCCTCTGCATGATGCCACAACTTTTGATGACTATTAATAGTATACCGACATCAGTGAAACAGGCCACCCATGTAAGCTTCTTCTATCTGATACACACCAAGGTGATATGCCAAAGTTGCTATACATTTATAGGAGATGGGTCTCATCCATTTATAACATTAAAGGTTAGCCACCGGAATTTGTAGGTCCTTCATTAGCCACACAATAATATAATTATGTGCATATAAACTAACAGTTTATAAGAAAGGGTAAGGTTACTGTGTTTTGTATATGTTTGAATCATATTTAGTTATGATATGCGGAGGATTTGATTGGGTAGGTGACTCTGGAACATTTCTTCTCCAGAGGATTCCCTCTCAAAGCCCTGCCAAGATGGATTTGCAGAAGATGAGAATTGCTAAATACTCCATTGCTCTTCAACAACTAGTCCTGGAAGGATTTCCGGAAGATAAGGATCAGTGACATCTTAGGCGTAGCTACCTATAACTCTAACCTTTCAAGATATTTTAGTATATTGTACACAAAAATGTTTCTCTTGTTTTCTACAGTTCACTTAACTCTTTTCCAATGCTCATGTATGTTCTTGTATTGGTAGAAGAAGGAATGGATATGAAACAACTAATCAAGTTGTAGTAATTGATTCCTGATGAGTTTATCTCGTAAAAAATGTTGGATGTGTGATTTATTATTGTTCTTACTGAGGCAGCATGTCTGATCAACTGATCATCATATGTTCTCTTATGTATTCTTTCAAATTCCCTTGCTACTAGCATCTCTAAGCCATCCGAGATCTTATGCTTTTTTTCTTCTTTTATCGGAAGTAGCCAAATTTGAGATGTGCAGGGGAATAAGTCTTGGATAAAAAAGAAAAGAGGTGAATTCTTTACAGTCCATCGACATGTGATTAAGAATTCTATATATGTAATGTGTGTATTGGAGCATCAAGTTCACCTGTGGTGTGTTCTCAAGGTCCTAGCCCAATTAACTTGATCATAAGTGGGTGCTGTATTATTAGAGCACTTGAAGGAGGAAATCAAACATGATGTTATTCTTTGAAATCTTCTTAACTCATTTAAAGCAGCCATATTAGCATTAGAATATTAGATACATGTTTGATGCCTTTACATACATATACTTTCAACCCATAGTACACAAAGTTTAGAGTCTGAGTAACGGGAAACTAATACTTAAAAAGACTAGCTTTTAGCTGCTGATACTCCTAGCTAGTAGACTCCAGCCTGATATTCAGGCTCACAGAACTCTCCTCCTAGGTCGTCACAAGCCTCCCCTGGGAATACCCTGTTAGATTTTCCAAGAAAATATCAGATGTTAAAAAATTTAAAAGGTTTTACTATCTGGAGTTGGATTGAGAAAAAGGAAAGGTGGTTTTACGTCTTGGGAGTGTTGTAATCAAGGTACTCTCTGTCGACTGTCTCCTCTGAAACAATCCGTGTTTGACTGCTCTTGAAATCCGGTATAAGTTTGGCTTCTGGATATATTTCAACATCGCAAGCTTCTCCTCCAATGGTCTCACAAGCTTCTGCGGGGAAAACACTGATACATACACTATTTAGCAAACATGATTCTAGTTTGTATCTTATCATAGGGTGCATGAAGTATGGACTTTTTCAGTGTAGCGTTATACTGGATTGATTTACTTACGATGTCTTGGAGTTGTAATCAACGATTGAATTGTTATCCTGTGGTGAAGCAGACACAGAAGACGTCTTGAGTTTATTATTCTTGGAAGATGGTTTTACAGGAGTGAAGATGGAGCTCGCAGCTGATCGTTGATAAGTTATTATGGACTTTTGGCATCTGAAGCTAAAGAAGGGTGATGGCAAAAGGTACGTAGCTGCTGCCGGATGCATTTTTATGTCTTTGTGATTCTTCCGTCTGGTTTTCAGAATTATAATGTGTTATCTGTATTGGCATGGGGCATAGTTGAGATGAATTTATTAGCAACTTGATGGGTTTGTTTCTATTGCATTTTTTACACCTGTGATTGTGAATGTATGGATGTGGTATCAATATTGATAAGATTGGCAGATATTTTTGAACTTAATAGATAAGGTGCAGCATTTAGCTCTTAGTATTTTAAAAGCAACCATATCATCACAGGTACACATTCTAATTTTTGGAAATCTACTTCATAATCTTACTTGCATCTTTTAAGTTTAACCAAAGGTTAAAGTAGATTTTTGGAAAACTTATGGGTCTTTTGGAGACCCATTTTACTGCATCTATGTACTTTAAAGAAATTAAAATTTGACTTTCAAAATTAGCTAACAATTATCATATCTCTAGTATTAAATTAGTAAGGGAGCTGTTGTGATTTGATCGTCGGGGTTTATATTTGTCATATCCTAAATAGTTTAACGGATGTTTTATTACGTACTCATGTCATGGGCACATGATATACGAGAATCAATTTGTTTGGTTCATTTTTTGTAATAGTGATAGACCCCACTGCATTCATATTAACTCAACCAATTAAATGAGTCTAAAATTATAAATTTCAGTGTTTATCGGGTACTAATGAACACACAATAGAAAAACCAATAATCTAATTAAATGAAGTAGTTTTAGGTTCAATTGTTTGCCCTTAAAGTAGGGAGTTATTGTGTTTTAAGAGACATGTCATATTTGGCATTTCATGAATAGTATAATTACAGAAAGGAGTTTAAGGTATTTCATGAATAGTATAATTACAGAAAGGAGTTTAAGGTTCAACTAGCTTTATAGCCCGTGTAATGCACGGGCATGCTCTAGATTGGACGAATCAATATTATTTTAGTTATATTTTATGATAATATTTCATGTTATCCCCTCCGAATGTTGATGGATTTATTTGCGTATATGAGTAGATTTTTATTGTGATGGCATTGGTGCAATAGTGTTTATCTACAATTGACGTAGAGACCAGTGGCATTTCTTGTTTTCCACCGTTAAGGACGATCTATGGAAGTTTTTTAGAAATTTTAGTAATTGTCTAAACTACTGCACGATATAGTTGTTTGTTTACATAAAATTTTATTTTATAATTGTTAATTGAATTTTAGTATTCTTCAATTTTAATTTCTGACCTTAGTAACTATTTTCCCTCTCTCGAAAAATATTAATAAATTCACATCTCTCGACATACTAGGCGTTTTTTGGTTGTATTTCATATGTAAACTTTACCAAGATTATTTATTTTAGTTAATATTATTCGTTCACGCCATGATGACGCCGTAAAATACCTATGTAAACCAACATAATCATATATTTTATGAATTATGAAGACCATAAGTTAAAGGTTTTTTTTGCATAAATTAACACATATATATATATATATAACGGGCCAATCAGGAGCCAACGTGGGTTGTAGACACATGATCCGTTACCTTAACAAGAAACAAAAGACGATGATACAGCCAGATCTTGTCACAATGAGGTGGACAATAAACGGAAACAAAGTTGCGGGACCTCTACCGTGTACCCCTCGGATGCTTGGTAATGTTGTAGAATCTCAAACAACAAGATATAGTGGATTGTGTAAAGTTTTCCAAGGTTTATCCGTTGTTGGTAGTTGCTCCGTTCCGCGGTACAATTATTTGCTGAGCGTGATTGAGAGAGAAAATGAGTATGTGATTAAGTCTTTTCCGGGAGAAGAGAGAGAGAAAAAAAAATAAATGAGGATTATGAAAGTGATGATGAAGAAGATGATCCGTTATTAGATCCCCAAGGTCAAAAACAAAAGGATGTCCCAAAGCGGGTAGATTCAAAAGTGGTATCGAGACGTCAAGTTCAAATAAACAATTTCGAAAGTGCAGTTTTTTGTGGGGCGAGGGAAGAAGGCCATGATAGAAGAAATTATCCCTCGAGATTATTAGGAAAAAAATGATTGTAATTTCTTATCATGTACTTTGAAATATTAATGAATTTTAATTAAATATTTTCAATGTTGTTAATGTTAGTACTTGTTGGCATTATTAATAATCCCAAAAAACGAAGTGACTCCAAAATATTTTTTTAAAAAAAAGTTATTTTTGAATTTTTTTTTCAAAGTTGGGCAGAAAGTTTTCTGTAAAACAGAAATAGTATTATATAAAAAATAAATCATTTGCAAGGGCAGTGACCAATTTGCAAAATTATGTTACCTCCACAATGTTTCATTGCGGGGGTAAACAGAGTTTTGCAGAATTTTGTTATTTTTTATTTGTTATTTGATATAATATTTAATATTATTAATATTTTCAAATATTCAAATATTTTCATTTATTATTAAAAATATTGAATAATTAAAATAAGTAAATATCAAAATATTTTCATTTATTATTATAATATTTATTATTAAATATTTGAATATATTATTTTCATTTTAATGTTTCAATACTTTTAAAATATTAAATATAATATTTAATAATACTATAAAAATATTTTATAGTATTTTTTAATATACAGTCTTTAATCAGAAATATTAAGAATAATTTCTTATTAAATTAATATTTATGTAGATAAAAAAGTATTGATAAATGAATTAATACAGAAAAAGGGCAAAAAAGGAAATGGAGATGTGGGTCACAGTCGCAATGTTTCATTGCGACTATCGCAATGAAACATTGCGGCTGTAGCGGATCTCAGCCTTCCGTTTACATCTTCAATTTGTTGGTTGTAAGGGGTCCCTATCCAACTATGGTTGTGGATAGGGACCCATATATATATATATACATATATATGTGTGTGTATATATATATATATATATATATATATATGAAAGTCCTGAATTTAATTTTTTGTGTGAATATAATAATATTATTTATATATATGTATATATATAATATATACATATATATGTGTGTGTCTATATATATATATATATATGAAAGTGCTGAATTTAATTTTTTTGTGTAAATATATGAGAATATATATATATTATATATATATATATAAATGTGTGTGTATATATATATATGAAAGTCCTGAATTTTATTTTATTTTGTAATATAAGAATATAACACTTAAAGTATGACATGATTATATATATGAAAGTACTGTATTTATGATTAAATTTGCTCAGCGAACCCCGTTACTGTATTAGATATATAATAGATTGCTTACCGTTAAAGGAAATTAACTATATTTTTCTCTATAATTAGTTTAGGGGAGTTAATATGGTTTGATTGGTATTATTCATCCTATGCAGGGTTGATAGTTAGTAGTAGTAGTAGTAGTACTAATAATAATAATAATAATAATAATAATAATAATAATAATAATAATAATAATAATAATAATAATAATAATATAATAATAATAATAATAATAATAATAATAATAATAATAATAATAATAATATAATAATAATAATAATAATAATAATAATAATAATAATAATATAATAATAATAATAATAATAATAATAATAATAATAATATAATAATAATAATAATAATAATAATAATAATAATAATAATAATAATAATAATAATAATAATAATAATAATAATAATAATAATAATAATAATAATAATAATAATAATAATAATAATAATAATAATAATAATAATAATAATAATAATAATAATAATAATAATAATAATAATAATAATAATAATAATAATAATAATATAATAATAATAATAATAATAATAATAATAATAATAATAATAATAATAATAATAATAATAATAATAATAATAATAATAATAATAATAATAATAATAATAATAATAATAATAATAATAATAATATAATAATAATAATAATAATAATAATAATAATAATAATAATAATAATAATAATAATAATAATAATAATAATAATATAATAATAATAATAATAATAATAATAATAATAATAATAATAATAATAATAATAATAATAATAATAATAATAATAATAATAATAATAATAATAATAATAATAATAATAATAATAATAATAATAATAATAATAATAATAATAATAATAATAATAATAATAATAATAATAATAATAATAATAATAATAATAATAATAATAATAATAATAATAATAATAATAATAATAATAATAATAATAATAATAATAATAATAATAATAATAATAATAATAATAATAATAATAATAATAATAATAATAATAATAATAATAATAATAATAATAATAATAATAATAATAATAATAATAATAATAATAATAATAATAATAATAATAATAATAATAATAATAATAATAATAATAATAATAATAATAATAATAATAATAATAATAATTATTATTATTATTATTATTATTATTATTATTATATTATTATAATAATAATTATAATCAAATCTTTTGAAATAGCGATTATGCATATAATTTTTTTGTTGGCTCTTCTGATTTCTCACAAGTATGAAACCTGTCGGCGTCTCTTATTTTTAGGGTGTGTTTCAAAGGACCAAATCGTCCTGATAGTTTCCGGGGGACAATGAGAAGTAGAGTAGTAGTAGAAGGAGTATTATATAATTCCTTCGTCCCTTTCAATTCTTTACATTACATTTTTTAGAGAGTGTTCGACATTAATGAGAATTACATGAGTAGTAGAAGGAGTATTATATACTCTCTTCGTCCCTTTCAATTGTTTACATTTTTTAAAGAGTGTTCGACACGCATTTTAAGGTGCATATAAATTATAATTCTGTAAATTTTTTTTACAATTTTATTTTTCTAAATAAAAATTAAAATATTCAACTTTTATTCCGAAAAAGAAAATTGTAAAAATAAGTTATATAACTATACTTTTTATGCACCTTAAAATGCGTGTCGGACACTTTCTCATAAACGTAAACTATTCAAAAAAAACTGAGGAGTATTAAATTGTGAAGTTGACGACTTGGTGAACAAAAGAATTTGGAGGGGGCATGACAAAGAATCCTTGTTGTAATGCCTTAATCTCAATTCCCATTTTGTATGACATTTCTGGGGCGGACCATAACTAAAAATTAAAATTATCTGTTGGAAAATGATCACTCCTAGTCCTTCCTTTAAATAACTTTACCCACCGGAAAAGCATCAACAAAGAAAAGAGGAGTAATATATGTATCGATAGAAGTTGTAGGGAGATCACATTTTTATTGAAAATCTAGGAAATCATCTATGTTCAATAATTAAAACACCATGAAATATATTATTTTGTGAAGTATGTTCTACAAATTTCACTAATTCATTAAAATTTGTTGAAAATTATTTAAGTTTAATAAGTATAATGTGCATGTTCTTCAATTTGAACAAATGTTCTGCAAATTAAAAATGTTTCGTAAAATAAAACATTTTGTAATGATTTACATGCAATACATACATGATATTTAAGATTTTGAATAAAATAATGATATTTGTAGAACATACTCCCTCAGTCCCTTCCAATTGTTTACAATTTTGAGTAAGTGTCCGGCACGCATTTTAAGATGCATAAAAAATATAGTTATTTAACTTATTTTTACAATTTTCTTTTTCTGAATAAAAGTTGAATGTTTTAATTTTTATTCAGAAAAACAAAATTGTAAAAAAAAATTGCAGAACTATACTTTATATGCACCTTAAAATGCGTGTCGGACACTCTCTGAAAAATGTAAACAATTCAAAGGGACCGAGGGAGTAATTCACAAAATAATACCTTTTGTAATATTTTTATATAAGATTTTAGTTGCAGAACATAAATGATATTCAGTCTCACAAAAAGATGGCCGACATGAAACTTGACTCTATATATATTACCCCTGGTTTAGTTCTGCAACGGAGTACAAATCTCACTGCATTTTCTTCTCTTCCACATCCACCGCCCCCCAACCCCATATGGTACAACAAAATGACTCGTTCGTTTCGTTTTTTTATTATATTAACACAAAAGGGACTGCTTTTAAAGTACAATAATACACAAACCCCACCCATCATGACAACAAACAAAGCTTTCTTTTCCCATGGCCCTTGATATGCTTTTCAAGTTTACAGAAAACACAAAATTTTTAATTAAAAATGTTCTCCATCTACACTCCTATAACCACTTTCCACATAACATTCATCATCAGACACATTAGATTAGAAATACATATAAGAAATTGCTGACTATTAAAATGACTACCACAAACAGGGCCACGAACTTGTAGCAATTAAAACCATCACTTATTCTTACATCAGCATCCGGAAATGTACGCTGCTCCCTGTTGAACTGCCGAACCATTTTCGGTTGCTTCCACGGCAAACCCAAGCAGGTTTTTATACAACTGCATATGGGAGCCACGAGAACAACCGAAACCTTTGGCCACCACCTTTGCAAAATATGAAGGATGATTAACTCATTGTTTTTTTTACATTTTCTGGTCAGTTGAAGGAATAGCCTAACTTTGTCAGAAACTGTGCAGTTGGGTAAGCATTGGAACAAGCTCATCACTAGAAGGACGATCTGCAGGCAAATCAGATTGGCAGACAACGGCAATTCTTAGTGCCATTAGCATCTCATCTTCCTCTACCTCTTCCCCAATTATACTTTTATCTAGTGCTTCCCGAGCTTCCCCGGCTTCTTGAACTTGATGAAGCCACCTTCCCAGATTTCCTCCAGTTGATATTTCCTCAAAGGAAGGATCCAACGGATCTCTACCTGTTAGAAGAACGCCTAATATAACCCCGAAGCTAAAGATATCACTCTTATCACTGTACCTACTGCAAACGAAATGATAAGAAATATATTGTCAAGAACCCTTAATTTAGTAAAATAAAAGCATGTCAAATGACAACAAAGTAGAAAATCTTGCAGAGAACTTTAGAAAATCAAGAGCAAACAAAAACAGATTAATCTATCAGATACATACAATACAAGCATCTCTATCCCACCCTTTTGTGTGACACTTGCTTCTCAAGGTGTCCTAATGTGCTCGGTATCCCAAACTTATAATAGGAAAATAAGCTAAGCCAAGTAAGTGAGGCTTTGATGACTACACAAAAATTGTGCATTGCATAGGCCTTTATGCACACCAATCATATAAGTAGCACAAATTATATCTCCAATCAGTGCAGAAAGTAAACCAATGAAACTTAGGTCACGGTTTGGTTCTATCAATTCATGATAATTTGCTTGAAATCATAAAACATGTCGACCAATAAACAATAGTTTATGACATAAATGAAAGGGTAACTAGATACTAGAACAAGAGAAGATAGAAGTAATATCAAAGGTAGTTAGGAAAGCCTTGCACATTTACATACTCCAATGAGCATATGGTACTTGTCATTTTTCCTTCATATGATGACACATGCAGCAGCATCTCACCTCCACCAGCTAATTGCAGTTCTATTATAATGAGAAAATCTCAATCTTATGCTCCCATGCCACAACTCATTTGTAACAAAATTTTGTTCAAAGAGAGTCCATTGCAGCATCTCACCACCACCAACTAACTGCAGCTCTATTAGAATAGTAAAACCTCAATCCTATCATCCGATTCCACTAAAGAGTCATTTGGAGCAAGTTTTTGTTCAAAGGGAGCCCACAATAACATGCCATTAATTCTATTAAAAAATTTGCATATATAAAGGCTGAAGAGGAGCAAATATACATGCTTCAAACAATATATTTTTGGCACATCAACTTCAAGACAAGGCATACATCCCTCCCCTGTTTTTTTTTAAAAAACAATTTCATATCAAGATCTCACTATACCAGTTGAAAGTTTTATTGCACAAGGTCTTTAAACCATCTAAATTTTGAGAGTGAGTACCTGCAGTTCTGCAAACATTCAGGAGCATTATATGGTGATGCAACTCCATCTGTATTAGGCATGAGTTTGGCCAGTCCACAATCTGCCATTCTCGGTTCAAACTCCGCATTTAACATCACATTTGAAGGCTTCAAGTTGTAGTGCATAATCTTAGGAATACAAGTAAAATGAAGATACTGAAGCCCCTTAACAATCCCAACAGCAATTCGAAGACGGGCATCCCAGTTGAGGTTCAACTGATTTTCCCTCACCTTGTTCATGGCATCCCTAAGGCTCCCAGTGGGCACATAATCATAAACAAGAGAAAATCTATTATCAGATTCACGAACATAAGCACGTAGGCTCATCAAATTGCGATGCCTTAGGGTAGCAAGTAGTTGAAGCTCCTGCTGTATCTTTCTCTTGGTGTGAACATCCTTAAAAGGAGGGCCATTACAATTAGTGTGAGCATTAGAAAAGGGCTGAAGCCTCTTGACGGCAATGTTGAGGCCATTGTCAAGAACAGTTCTGTAGTAGCTGCCATTGGGACTGGAGCCAAGCAAGTGATTTTCATTAGCCAAGGCAGATTGTAGACTCTTGGGAGTGATTTTAGGGGAAAACACAACTGGGCCTTTTAGAATTGGTGTCCTATTGATATATCGAATAAAGCAACGGAGCAAGCAAGCAAAAAGAATGGCGCAAACAAATCCTGTTATGACCCCAAACAGAATGCTGAGGATTATCCTTTGACGCCTGTCCATGGCGGATAATAATGCTCCCCCGCCCTTGCACACGAGTCTTGAATAAGCAAATACAAAGAGTGAACAACAAAAAGACAGGGTACAACTACAAGGAAGGTAAATCAAGATATGTAGAGCAGATAGCTCAAATTATAGACATCACTTAATAACTTAAGGTAGAAATGAAGCAGTTTAGTAGGCATTACATAAAGGCAGCTGAGCTGATGAGACCAACACAAAAACAAGTTGTAATATGTTGAAAAGAATCCATAAAACACTCTACCAATGAACTAAAAAGAGAGGAGGATAAATTTACATATAAACAAGTTACAAGTGTTAAAGAGTTGAAAAGGACAGAAAATACACTAGAGTTTTTTTTTTTAAAGTGAATTAGAGGAGATTGCTACACTACTAGCTTATGGCAAACAAGGGGGGTTTGGGGTTTTAGAAGCAAAATGGGATGAATAATAATAGTATCTACTTGATAGACTTACATACATACATGTGCACACACATGACATAACAACAGACAAACAGAAAGAGATAGAGAACCCAGTTAGGGCTTTGTATGTTGTGATTTAATAAATGAGAAACTAAAATAAATGTAAAAAAAGAAGAAGTATAAATGAGTTTATATAAAGCTATTTATAGTCTAATACTCATTCTTGGGAATGTTAATGTAGTACAAAACATATATTGCGTCATTTCCACTTGCTATATTCAAGACTATACATGTATACTACATGAAGGGGGGAGAGAGAGAAAGAGAGATAGAGACCTTTGTATTGTACTGTGCCCCTGGAATTTGCTTTAACACCTCTCCATCTCTGTGTGTTTAGAAACTCAATGAAGCGTAGTAGGAAGTAGAGAAACGGGAAAATGAAAAGAAATGAGAAAACTAAAAGAGTTTTGTCAATTGGTAAGTATGTAGGGTGTGTACGTATGACTGACTCTACGTGTACATATAATGTAATGTCGTGGGGGTAGAGATTAGACTATTGCTTTCCCCTTTGCTTTCCTTTTGGGTTCGACCTCCCGCCTTTGTGCAGACACTGTGGGGTCCACAATCTGACACTTCTCCTCGCCCTTCACCTCTGTCCTCACCCTTTTCTACCCATTTCCAAGAGTGGTTTAGGACATCTTCAACGGAGATAACTAAAATGTTTAGTTAAAATAATATAAATTAATGGTTATCTTGTATCCCAACCGTGTTAGTTATAATGGTTAGCTATACTTTAAAAATAATATTTTATTATTATTATGAAAAGAAAATGAAGAAATGATGAGTTTGGATGTGTTTTAGAAGATATCTATATTTCATCCATGTTTCAACAAATTTGGAAGACCAAACATGATAGTTATAATTATAGCTAACAAGACTTGATGGTTGGAGCGACATTTTTCTATTGGATAGCTATATTTTCCCGCCATGTAGGCAATATAGGGTTGGAGATGTTGTTATTGGCCTAAAATTGGACCGATTTCGGTCCAAATCTACTCAACAATGGTTCAGATTTAGGTCGGTGAATAATACACTATTCACCGGCCTAAATCTTTTTAATAATAAAATATTATCTTTTATGTTTTATATATTCGTTAGTTTGTTGATTGAATGTTATTATATACTCGCTATGTCCCGTTCATTTTTATACACTTTACTTTTCGGGATGTCACATTCAATTGTAAACATTTCAAACATACCAAAAATAGTAAAAAAATTATAATATAAAATTAACTACACCACTTACCTCCACTACTTTCTTCCACTATACTAATTTTATATATTAAATATTGATTGACCCCACCACTTTACCCATTTTTCTTACTTTTTCTCTCAACATTCCACTTTTTCTTAACTTCTGTGCCCAGATCAAATGTATAGTTCTCAATGGTACGGAAGGAGTATATATTAAGTAATTTTTAATTATATTTTTTAATTTTCACTTATATATAATAATTATTTAACAAAAATATATTAAACAAGTTTTTTTTTCATTTTCCTCGTTTAAGTGTAATATTTTTTTAATTTAATAAATTTATTAATTTTGAAATTAATATAATTTTATTCATTTCGCGTCCAATTGAATTAATATGTATGTGAATTAGTATAAACACATTAAAATAATAATATATAAATATTTGAAAAAATAATACAACTGTAACTTTAATGGACACGGCCTGAGGGGTGTGCGAAATTTTATAGGGCACAATTTTTAGATGTATGCATGTATTTATATGTGTATTATTTCTAAAAAATTGAAAAAAAAATTAGCAAAAGTTTACCCGGGAAAAAAATGTGTAAAAGGTTCAAATTTGTAAATACTTATAAATTATTATCTTGAGCAAGACTAAAAAGAATTTACATCTATTATATATATAATAGAGCAAGTGGGGGTTTCAATGAGACAATTTAATCAAGTAAAATGACTTTTATACCCCCTAAGATGTAAAAAGACATTTTAACCCCATCCTATTTATTCCGTATTAACACCTCCATTATTATAAGATATTTAATTCTCTACGTATTAATAACTATTTTTTATTAAAACATACTTAATAGCTAATTAATCTATTAACTACTATATATGTTTATATAATACAACAACAAGCGAGTTTGTTGAGTAAATTAATTTATATGACTATTATGCCCCTACTTAATATCTATATAAAATTTATTTTATATTTATTCTCACAATTAATATTTATTAGTTGACTATTAATACTTATATAATATTTGTTGCTCATAATTAATATATATTAATTGACGCATCATTAATATCCTTCACTATTGTGTACTTTATATATACATTAACGTAAATGCAAAATTTATTTAACTAAATAATCATTTGTTAAAATTTATTAATTTTACATGATTAGTATACACATATACATATTCATATATACATAGAGATACACACACACACATGTATATGTACTTATTCGAATCAGACTAGCATTTTAAAAGCGAATACTCGAATTGAATACTCGATCGAGCTTCTAATTTTTACTCATCAATCACATTTTTGACACAAAAAATAATATAACTGCAATTATAATATAAACATATAAAATAATCTAAAAAAATCAACGAATTATACATATTTTCATGTCCGTTCATAATTTAATGATATTTATTTCACATTTATTCTTTTAATTAATGCACCATTAATATTTATATTTTTAAATATCACCGAAATATATATCAAAAACTACTTATTTTGATTTAGATTTATGTTTGAGTAATAAGTCCATATATACATATATTTTGTCAATAATATTATTCATAATAATATATCATCCAATACTTATACGTGAGAAACATATCAAACATAAACCTAATTCAAATTAATTACTTTTTGATATTTCAGTGATATTTAAAATTCTAAATATTAACATTTATAATTCACGTATTCATATTATAAATTTGATAATTAATAACATATGAGTTAGATGTCAACTGAAAAACTACATATCGAGCATACATATGTGCATTGAACTATTTATGCATCTAATTAGATAAATTATATATATTATTGTCAATTTAACTATTATATTTTTATGGTACAAATAAATTCGAATTTAGACAAAGATTAAGGAACTTTCATGTGTATATATATATATAATTACAATTCAAACTTGTATTGACACTAAGTGTTGTATCACTAATCAATCTCATTTTTAACACATCAAATACATAAAATATTTTTATTCACATTTAACATACAAACAAATTGAATAATTATGAACAAATCAATATTTTATACATATTCAGAGAATGTCCGTGCATCACACCGGCTAAAGATTGTGTTATGTATAAGTAATCGACCTCCAAGTTATCTTGTTCTTATTTTCTTTAATCGTCCAAAGTGAGTTATATTCCATTCTATTTCTCATGTGTTATTTTCTTTGAAATGTATGGTAGAAAATGAATACAGACACACATATAATTTTTGGCTTATAGCCTTCATTAAACATATGATCGTGTTGGTTTATATTGATGTTTAATTGCGACTTTACACATCACAACTTGAAAGAATGACAACGACTAAAGCAGATAATTTTAGTAATGTTTTTGTATCAAATGAAACCAGAAGAAGCCTAACATGTTCAGAACTATGTATTTGTTAATATTGAATAAGAGATGTGAAAAGTTATTGAGGTCAAGAATAAATATTCAAATAACAATCAAAAATAAAATTATAAATGTACAAACTACTACATTTTGCAGTATTCTCAAATAAGCACAAACACTTTTACAGAAACCCCCATGGATCATCTTTAGCAGTGGACAACTAGAAATACCACAAACATTTTTAAAACAACCCACATGGATTGCCATCAGCAGTGGACAACAAGAAATACCACTTCTGACCTATATTATTTCAGTCAAATTTTCAAGAATACGTTCAACCCAAATATCACCACATCCAAAAAATAACTCATATATATTCAAACAAATACGTACTCAATCCACCGGGCAACGACATGCATATACTGTTAATAATTGTAATTAAAACAAATAATCGCAACAACATTGTAATCATACCACAAATACTCATGCTCATATACACAAATAAATATATCATTTATCCATCGGAAAATAACATAAATATACCGTTAACAATTACAATTATCGGACTATCCAATTCAAGAGATAACCCCGTTTTTAAATTTCAATAACTACCAAGATAACTACCTTCGTGATACATCATACTTCACATAATTTTAAAATTTTAATTCATTGTTTTTCTAACCATACATACAAATCAGTATGTCCTTAATCATTTTTTCTCAATCATGAAAATCACTATTATTACGTTTATGATGAAGAGAAAAGTATGTAAAACTATGTATTATGATGAAAAAATGAAGAAGACATGATAGAGGAATTAATCTAGAATAGATATGAATATATTGAAAAACTTAATCATGAAGCAACTATGTTACAAGGGTATTTATACTAATCTGCTAAAACATTACATACAAGATGTTATATCTAATTCTTCTAACTAACAACTGTAACAACTGTCATTCTGAATATAAGCTATTTATATCCTATCATGAGCTTATGTGGCAATTCTCTCTTAATAGAAGCCATATGTATTGATTCTATATTATCATCAGCCCTTCCTTTCGATGATACTGAGATATCCCCTCCACAGATTGGAGACAGAGAGGAACAAAGTCCCAATTTGGACAAGAAAAACCAATGCAGCATCTTGCCAAGTTCTTTTGTTAAGATATCAGCAACATTGTCTTTAGTATGAACTTTATGCACCGTAATCAATCCATAATGAATCTTCTCACAGATAAAATGATAATCAAGCTCAACATGTTTAGTTTGAGCATGATATACAGGATTTGCAGTTAGATCTATTGCTGCTTTGTTATCACAGTAAATAGGCAAAGGTCCTGAAGGTACCAAAAGAAATTCCTTTAGCAAATTAAAAATCCAAAGTACTTCACATGAAGCATCTGCAAGGGCTCTGTACTCTGCTTCTGCTGAGCTCCTTGAAGTAACATGTTATTATTGCTGCTTTGTTATCACAGTAAATAGGCAAAGGTCCTGAAGGTACCAAAAGAAATTCCTTTAGCAAATTAAAAATCTAAAGTACTTCACATGAAGCATCTGCAAGGGCTCTGTACTCCGCTTCTGCTGAGCTCCTTGAAGTAACATGTTGTTTTTTTGATCGCCATGAAACAACAACAGGTCCTAAGAACAAACAGTATCCACCAACAGATCTCCTATCATTAGGATTTCCTCCCCAATCACTGTCACTAAACATTTTCAATTCTAAAGAATTATCTTATGGAAACAGTAAACCATGCCCCCATAGTATATTTGAGGTATCTAAGAACTCTGATGGCTGCTTGCACATGTTTAACTCTAGGAGCATGCATAAACTGACTCAACAAATGCACTGAAAAGGATATGTCAGGTCTGCAAAAAATGAGATAAAGTAATTTACCAACCCAAGCTCTATAACTGGTGGGATCATCAATTAATTCCCCAGATTTGTTATCATCATATAGTTTTAAATGTGGATCTAAGGGCACTGATAGGGGTTTACAATCCATAACATCGGCTGCTTTAAGAAGATCAACAATAAACTTTTGATGAGTAACCAAGATCCCCTGATCATTTCTAGATACTTCAAGACCTAGATAGTATTTAATTCCCCCTAGATTTTTAATACCAAACTTGTTGTCCAGAAGTGCTTTCAAAGCATCAATATGTACAAGACTACTTCCTGTGATCAATATGTCATCTACATAAATGACTACAACAATGAAAACAGAATCTTTATTGTAAGTAAAAAGAGAATAATCAGAAAGAGACTGTTTATATCCAGCATCTATCAAATAAACAATCAATTTATAAAACCATTCTCTAGATGCTTGTTTCAACCCATAAATTGACTTGATAAGCTTACACACCAAAGTTTTAGTAGTAACATTACTGAAATATCCCAAAGGAAATTGCATATAAACCTCTTCTTTAAATTCTCAATGCAAAAAAGCATTATTCACATCCAGTTGTTCAACTACCTAATTTCGAGCTGCAGTAATAGCCAACAAACATCTCACAATAACCATCTTAACTACAGGTGAGAAAGTATCATGATAATCAATTCCTGCTGTTTGAGTCTACCCTTTAGCCACAAGTCTGGCTTTATACCTCTCTATTTGCCCATTAGCATGATATTTGATTTTATATACCCATCTACATCCAATAGCCTTTTTTCTAGCTGATAAAGGTGTACAAACCCATGTATTATTCAGTTCTAGAGCTGACAATTCTTTTTGCATTGCCTCAATCCATTTAGGATCATGAATTTCCTGATAAAAGTGTTTTAGTTCATAAACAGATTGAACAATGGCTGTAAAGACTTGAGGGTATAAAAAAAGAAGTTGAATGTTTATAGGGAACTAAAGTTTGGTTAACAGAAGATGAGGTATTAGGATTTTGAGAAACATGGGTAACTACATAATCTTTCCACCAACCAGGTCTATTTATTTGTCTAGAAGATTGTCTAGGTGGTAAAGGTGGTACAACAACATTGTCAGTAATATTACTATGAGATGTGGAATCAGGAGAAACACCAATATGAGAAGTATCTTCTAAAGAAAGATCAAAAGGAATACCTGAAGTTGTAGATGGTGAAGATGAAGCAATATATAAGTGATTTCGTGAAGTAACAGGAGAATGGTTGGGTGAAACAGATGAATCAGAAGGAATAACAGAGATCCAATCAAGAAAAGAATAAGGGTCTGGTTTTGCTTTAGAAGAAGAAACAGTCATGGATTTCTGAAAATAAGGGAAAATATTTTCATGAAAGACCACATGTCTGCTAACAAAAAAGGAATGATTATTAAGATTGAACAACTTATAACCTTTCTGAGCATGAGGATAACCAACAAAAATAGATTTAACAGCTCTAGGAGCAAGCTTATCTGTGTCATGAATTGATGCATTGAACAGACATCCAAAAGCCTTAAGGAAATTATAATCAGGTTCGGATTTATATAAAACTTCAAAAGGAGTTTTATAAGAAAGAACTGGATTTGAAAACCTATTTATAAGGTAAATAGCTGTAAAACACACTCACCCCAGTAAGTTGGTGATAAACCAGATTGAAACCTCAAGCCCCTAGCTATTTCAAGTATGTGTTTGTGTTTCCTTTCAACTCTAGAGTTTTGCTGAGGAGTGTAAGGACAAGAAGATTGATGAGTGATTCCCAAATCAGAGAGAAAAGTGGAAAATTGAGAGTTAAAAAACTATGTCCCATTATCAGTTCTGATGGACTGAATATCAGTATTAAAATGGTTTTTAACATGAGCAACAAATGTTCTAAAAATCTGAAACATATGTTGTTTAGTTGGCATCAGAAAACCCCAAGTAGTCCTTGAATGGTCATCTACTAAGGTTAAAAAATATCTGCAACCAGTAGTAGTTTGAACATGATAAGGACCCCAAAGATCCATATGTACTAAGGAAAACGCAGTAGTAGCATGAGAATGACTAAATTTAAAAAATGGAAGCCTGCATTGTTTAGATAGAGGACAAACATGACAATCTGCAGTACAAGTAATATCATACTTTATATCAGGAATATGTTTTATAACATGAGGAGAAGCATGTCCCAGCCTTAAATGCCATAACTTATATATTGGCATGACAGAAGTATTGCTTACAAAAACTGAAGGTAAAACAGTATTTGATTAACAAACGGGTGATACACTTGGAACTGAAGAAGAAGTGTCCACAGATTGAAAGTAATAGAGACCATTCTGTTCTCTACCAGTAGCTAGAGTAATCTGATGGCTCTAGTCCTGAAATAGACATTGAGATTGAGAGAAAAACACAACACAAGCAGGAAAATCTTGTGTTAGTTTAGAAATTGACAACATGTTGCAAGAAAATTCAGGAACAAAAAGCACATCAGTCAATGTAATGTGTGAATTAATAACAACATTTCCAGTATATTTTACCAAAATTAATTATTTATTTGGTAAAGCAACATGGAAAAATGATTGAAGAAGTGTGATATTAGAGAAAAGATTTTTATTACAGAACATATGGCTGGAAGCACCAGTATCTATGATCCACATACTATTTGTATCAGGAGAAATGGAGGCAGTGAAACAATAAACCATACCTGCCATAGTCACATTCTTATCATCAGAATTTGAAGAAGAAACAGTGGGATACTGAGATTTATTTGCCATCATCTGTTGCATCATAAGATTCATGTTAGCCATTTGTTGTTGTAATTGCTCAAAAGATGAATTCTGAGAAGCATTGAAAGTCTGATCTCTCATAGGCTGCACACCAGCTTGCATAGCTCCTTGTATAACACCTTGTGTACCTCCTTGTGTAACAGGAAATGGTCTAAAACTAATATGTGGAGAAGGTTGAAAAGCTTGATTCTGAGCATTAGATACAAATCTTCCCCTTCCTCTATTCTTTGGATAACCAATCAACTTGAAACACTGCTCCCTGAGATGACCTTCCTTATTACAGTAGGAACATTTGAGTCCTGATTTAGGATTATAAGGCCTATTGAAAGTTTATCCATTGTCAGGAGGACCTAAAGCTGGTTTGGACTGATTTGGTTGATCAGACTTAACAGAAGCACTGAATGAAGGTGGAGGCATATATCCTTGTTTCTGCTTCTCATCTTGCTTGATAAGAGAAAAAGCTCGAGTCACAGATGGAAGAGGATCCATCATAAGAATCTGACCTCTTGCTGCTGCATAAGACTCATGTAGCCCCATAAGGAACTGAATCAGCCTTTTTCTCTGCTCCCTATCTTCCTGAAATTTATGTGCTCCACAAGTGCACTTACATTTACAAGCAACAATAGGTTCCAAGGCAATGTATTCATCCCGAAGGTTCTTCAACTTATGATAATACAACTCAACAGATTTGTTACCTTGATCAAAAGTATGAATGTCCTTTAAGACTTGATAAACTCGATGTCCATTGACACTAGAAAATTGTTCATGTAACTCTTCCCAAACTTCTTGAGCAGAATTAACAAAATCCATGCCATTACTAATCTCATCAGAAATTGTATTTAGAATCCAACTGATTACCATGTCATTTACCCTATCCCAGTGAGCCTTAAGAGGAGAATCATCATCTGGCTTAGAAACGGTACCAGTAACAATACCTAATTTGTTCTTAGCTGATAAAGCAATAGAAATTAATCTTTTACAGGGACCAAAATTCTCTGTGCCAGTCAACTTTTTTGATATCAAAATTAAGCCAGGATGATCTATGTTTTGTAAAAATAATGGATGAAGATTAGACTCAATTGAGATTTCACCAGAAGTAGTATGTTTAGGTGGAGTAGAAGTAATAGAAGTATCAGCTTGATCAGTAGAGGTTTGGCCATGAGTATTAGTACTATTCGTCAATATATTTGCGTAACTAATCTTTTTAGTATGATGTGTAGATCTCATTCTCACGAATTTTGACCTAATTGAAGATTTTACAACTCCAAAAACACACAATCCGTACACAAAAACATGATGAATATGAGAAAAAGAAGATTAAACCTGATTTGTAGCTAAAAAAGATGTGAAAACAACAAGAACATCTCGATTCTGCAATTCGTGCTTTGAATCTCTATGCTCTGATACCATATTACGTTTATGATAAACATAAAAGTATGTAAAACTATGTATTATGATGAAGAAATGAAGAAGACATGATAGAGGAACTAAACTAGAATAGATCTGAATATATTGAAAAACTTAATCATGAAGCAAGTATGTTACAAGGGTATTTATACTAATCTGCTAAAACATTACATACAAGATGCTATATCTAATTCTTCTAACTAACATCTGTAACAGCTGTCATTCTGAATATAAGCTATTTATATTTTTTCCAGATCATTTGATTGATATATTGTTTTAGACCAACTGATTTATTAACAATTTTCGCGTTTCTGCAATAGTTCCGGTTCATCTTCCTACTCCTTCTTCCACCCCAAACTAGTATGTCCTTGATCAGTTCTATAATTCTGATACAGCATAATAGGTATACCATATTTATAATGTGGTTTTTAGATTTAAAAAAAGGCAAGGTGAACCAAAATAGCATATTGGTCGGAGACAATAAATGAACACAGACAACTCTAGAAGCCCTCTATTTTTCAACGATATCGCCCTTTGGTTGCCAACGAGAACGAAAATCGCAATCTTTCATGCTCATCACATTTTGGTTTGCTAATTACACAAACTTATTTTTGTTACATGTTTTTGGATCTTATGCAATTTAAATTAATTATTTTTATAATTCCCCATATGTTTGTTAATAACTACACGAAGAACAATTTTTAAAATTTAATTCAGTTTGTGATTTAAAGAATTATATATGTGTTGTCAGTTATAGTTGTGAAGTTTATAATAAAATTGTTTGAAATGGTATTGGTTTGGTTTTTCCTAATCAATTAAGACTTTTGAAAGATGTGTGGCATTGATCATACGTGATGTTATATAAATTTGGTAAAAAAGAGACATACCTCTCATAATTTGACCCTTATTGTGTTTGAATTTTTAGAGTGTACCGTGTCGCCAACAAGTATTCCCACTCCATCTCAACCAACTGGAATATCCCAACTTTAAAATTCTGTAGCATTTCAAAATTATTGTTAGGACGAAAACACGCGCTAATATTCACGCAAGTATACGCGATCGCAAGTAATATAGAATTATTTCTAGTTCATTCCCACAGAGACTGGTTTAGGTTAAATTCAATCAAGGCACTTATGCAACAATGGTATGGTTATTATTCAATGCTAAGATGAATAACAAATTGAGATTGTTTGTAACTACGATTAACTAAGAGATTATACTAAAGAACATTAACTAAGAGATTGAAAGGGGTGATTAACTATATGACACAAATATGGGATTTTAACTTCATTACTACTTCATTCAATAGCCTTTTTTTCTCAACCTTAGCCTGCAATGGTGATGATACTAATCAGATAACACGAAACTAGTGAACGCCAACTTTCGTTGTACGAATACCCTACTACCAGACATCCACAAAAGAGATAGAATTTGAATAGACACCAATTATATTGAGACCCTTTATGTCTATAGAATTTGACAACATAACGGTTTAAAGCACAAGTTATCTATCCTGATTACATAGGGCAAGTAAGATGGTTAAAATTACCTATGAATCATGTATAACAAATACATGAACCTATGCTAGCATGGCCAGTTCTAAACCTCTAAATTTACTGTCGCTTCAATAGAGATTAACACGATATCTTATAAGTTCGCAACGCTCATAAGATGAATAAGCACAACCAATACTAGGTTATCATACAATCACCACACACTAAGGTATCGAAACAAGATTAACTAAAGAAATCCATAAGTAAATCCGCTGAACCCCACGATAACGATTAGCCCATAATCGGACTCATCATCAACGTGGGTTCCGATTAAAGCATGGTATAATACACATAGTCTTTATACTGAATAAATTAATAAACCAAGTACGTAACCAGAGTAAAGGTTCAACAAACAAGAAACGAGCATCCAAGATTACAACTTAGAATAAAGAATCACAAGAATAAACTAGGTCTTCTTCGCCTTCGTTGAATTATGTTACAGGTCTTCTCGTCGATATCTTCTTAAGCTCTGTTATGTCTCCTTGTTGAAAAACGACCTTAAATTATCATTATATAGCAGCCCATGCAGATTAGAATCCCAGAAATCAGAATTGTAGTAGAAACAGGATTCCCGGAAATTGACCTGGCACGGCCGCGTGCTTCATCAGCGCGGGCGCGCTGCAATTCTGCATCTTCGGCGCGGCTGCGAACTTCCACAGCGCGGGCGCGCTGATCTTCTAGAAAATCTTTATTTTCTTATTTTCTTGGCTGGTTTGAGTTGGCAATCTTCAGGAAATCTTCCTGAGCACCATCCTAACACCAATTTAGCACCAAAACAGTGTTATATCTCCTGATTCTTTTATATATTCCTGAAATGCAAAAACACTACAAAAACACATCAAATACACAAATAACTCGAGTACAAAACATTAATTCAAGCCTTTATAGAGCATTCTAAGTGGACATAAATGCCACTTAACACACCCCCAGAAAAGCCTTAGGTCACTAGGCACAAAGTCCCCTAAAAACTTAATAACTCGAGTTAAAGAGCCCACTCGTGATCAATTATGCATAACACATTTTTTTCTCTTTTTTTTTTCAACAATTTCTGAACAAGTGCGTTTCACTCCATCTCGTTCAACCCTAGACTACACATATAAAATGAGCCGGCTACTAGCCATTTGACACCTATCCACAATAACTAGCAATGAAATCCAAAAAAAAATTTCTCCAATTTTTAAATATCTATGTTATTTTATCATTAAGAGAATATCCTAAATTCTAAATATAAACATGAAATTAAACCTCAACAAATAACAAAACATGATCATGATCTAGCACTCAAGCAACCTATAAGACTTAGTGAACTTTATTGCTTCTAGAATGCAAATTAACTCAATAAGACTTAACACTCCTAAATACGACATCACCACACTAACATCAATATCATAAATTAATCGGAAAAATCATCTAAGGGAGCATGTTATAATGCAAATGCATGAACTATATGCAACAAACTATAAAAATAAAAAAACTGCTACATGGAAAATATGCAACTATATGAACTAAACTATCATGAATATGAAAATTATATGCGACTCACACATAACATATAATCCTTAACTACTGTTAGTCGCTAACACGCGCTAAAATTCATGCAAGTATACGTGTTCGCAAATAATATAGAATTATTCTAGTTCATTCCTACAGGGTCTGTTTTAGATTAACCTTGTGATTTATGCACTTATGCAACAATGATATGGCTATTATTCAATGCTAAGACGAATAACAAATTGAGTTTTTATTATACTATGATTAACTAATGAGAATTATACTAAAGAACATTAACTAAATAGAGTAAAGATAGTTGAATAATATATAACACAAACATGTGATTCTAACTTCATTAAGTATTTCATTCAATAGCCTTTTCGTTCTTAACCTTAGCATGTAATGGCGATGACACTAATCAGATAACACGAAACTGATAAACGCCAACTTTCGTTGTACGAGTACCACAATACCAGATATCCATAAAAGAGACAGAAGATGAATAGACACCAATTATATTGAGACCCTATATGTCTATAAAATTTGACAACATAACGGTTTAGTGCAGAAGTTATCTATCATGATTACATAGGGCAAGTAAGATGATTAAAATTACCTACGAATCATGCATAACAATAACACATGAACCTATGCTAACATGGCAAGTTCTAAATCCTTAAATTCACTTTCACTTCATTAAGAATTAACACACTATCTTATAAGTTCGCAACGCTCATAAGATGAATAAGCACAACCAATACTAGGTTATCATACAATCACCACACACTAAGGCATCGAAAAAAATTAACTAAAGAAATCCATAAATAAATCCGCTAGAACCCCACGGTAGCGATTAGCCCGTAATCGGCCTCATTATCAACGTGGGTTCCGACGAAAGCATGGTATAATAAATGTAGTCTTTATACTTAATAAAACCAAGTACGAAATACAAGTAAAGGTTCAAGAATAAGAAAACTAGCATCCAACGTTACAACTTAAACAAAGAATCACAAGAATAAACTAGATCTTCTTTGCCTTGTTTGAATTGTGCTCTCAGGTCTTTTTTACTCCTTTTCCTTAGCTTTGCACGTCTCTCCTTATGCAAAACGTCTTTATTTATGTATATATATGCTGTAGAATTGACTAGGGCTTCAAACTCTCAAAATCCTAATAGAAACCCAATTCTGCTACCCCGATCTGGCGCGGCCGCGCGCTTGACCAGCGCGGGTGCGCCGTCCTCCTGAATAAAATTCTGAATTCTTTTCTTCTTCTTGCTGATTTGAGCCGGTCTTTTCATGAGCCTTTATTCCAACACCATCCAAACACTAAATTAGCACTACAACCATGCTAATTTACCTGATTACCTGGAAAATGCCTGCAATACAAAAATACTACAAAAACACGTAAAAACACCAACAACTTGAGTATAAATACACCAATTCAAAGCTTTACGGAGCGTAATAAAGTGTCATAAATGCCACTCAACATGCCCCCAAACTTGAATCAATGCTTGTCCTCAAGCATAAATAGACTCAAAGAACAAGAAATAAAAATACATGAATGCAACTAAATGAATGCAGCGATCTCCAATAGAATAACTAAACCAATCAATAAGCAACATCTCAACAAATGCAGTTATTCGCATAAAAATCAATCAAACCTCACAAATCAACCTAGAAACCAGAGACGTGCGTGTGTAAAACTACTTACAGATATACTAGCACAACTAGATCAATAATCATGACTTACTACGCATCAAAACAATCGCAAGGTTATAAATAGAATAAAAGCTAGACTCAAAATAACTTATAACACTTCAATTCTTATTTTAAAGTTTTATATGAATTCATGCTTTTATTCTCAACAAAACAGCAAGTATGCTTACTTGACAGTGCAATGAGTGTGGTCCACAAAAGACTTATACAATAGTACCCATGTAACGAGCATTAGGTTAGCAAATCCCAGACTATGAAAGCCTTAGGTCACTAGGCACAAAATCCCCTAAGAACTTAATAACTCGAGTACTAAAGAGCCCACTCGTGATCAATTATACATAACATTTATTATTATTTTTTTCTTTTCTCTTTTTTTCCCTTTTTCTCTTTTTCTTTTTTTTTCATAATTTTCTGAATGAGTGCGTTTCGCTCCATCTCGCTAAACCCTAGACTACTCATATAAATATGAGTCGGCTACTAGCCATTTGACACCGAGCCACAAAAACTAGCAATGAAATCCAATTTTCTCCAAATTTAAAAATCCATTTTAATTTATCATTAAGAGAATATCCTAAATTCTAAATATAAACCAGCGATTAAATCTCGATAAATAAACAAACCATGGCCATGATCTAGCATTCAAGCAACCTATAAGACTTAGTGAAATACAATTGTCTCTAGCATGCAAATCAATTCGACAAGACTTAACATCACTAAATACGACATCACCACACTCTCATCAATATCACAAGTCGGTCGGAAAAATCATCTAAGGGATCATGTTATAATGCAAATGCATGAAACTATATTAACAAACTATAAAATAAAATAAAATAAAACTACATGGAAAAATATGCAACTATATGCACTAAACTATCATGAACATGCAAACTATATGTGACTCACACAAAACATATTCCTTCAACTACTACCCCAAACTTAAAAGATTCGCTGTCCTCAGTGAAGGTAATAGTAAGGAATCAGGCATATCTACTCCGAATCGGGATCATCACCCTCAATGGGTGGAGTGTCAGGCGTGTCTGGAGGTGGATACATGGAATCCTCACCAAATACTGGCTTCTGGATGTCAACATATGTGGCTCTGAATGCAGTCCTAGTGCATGGGTGAGATCACGTGCAAACCGACTATGAATGTCATGCATCGCATCCATCCTCCTCGCTAGACGCCTATTAGGAATATGTTGTGTACTTGATGATAAGCCAAAAAAACACCTTAGTAAGTTTAACTTAGTGACTTTGTAGCACCCGATGGATGATCAATTATAGTCCCGACGGATGATTCAATATAGTCCCGACGGATGACTAATTGATATCCACCGGGTGAGTAGCTTATATAACAATAAGTACTGTAGCACATTTCTGCAAACAACTTGTATAGATTCTGTATTAGCTTATGAATCATGTAGACTGCTAGTAGAATAGAATGATTAAATGTAAATATAAGATGTCTTGTAATTTTGCACAAATGAAATGGAGTCAAGTGATAAATGGCTACTCGACGGATGATCAACAAAGCTACCCGACGGATGATCAACAAGGCTACCCGACGGATAATAAGCATGTACCCGACGGAAGTTCAATTCAAATATCTGTTGACAGTGACAACACAGTCACATGCGTCGAGTGTTTGTAAAAGGAATGTGGCAACCTGTTTAGAAGGGTTTTGAGAACAAAGAAGCATTACCATTTCCATGCTATTATGAAGATATTCAAAGATGCTGGAATAGAGTAGTGAAGCAGCATGGAGTTAGACTTGATAGGTTTTGTTTTATTATCTTTTCTTATTATTATGTAAACTTGGTGATATATAAACCAAGTGTAGCAAGTAGAACAACTAACAAGACTAAGCAAATACATTCTTAGAGAAACATTTGTAAGCTGAATCCTGTAGCATTTCTCTGTAAGTTTAGTTGTTCATATTTGTAAGCAACTGTGAGCTATTCAAGCTTCACAGGGTTCTCACTCGATATATATATCTCTGGTTGATACATTCAAATCCACCAGAAAGTTTTAAAGACCTGAGTTTTTATTACTTTGTGTTTGATTTACTTAACTCTTTATTCCACACTTTGCAAATCAAACAGTTGGATATAAATTGAGTTAGAACCATTTTTCATAAATCTCAAAAAGAAGCCAGAATTACATTCAACCCCCCTTCTGTAATTCTTGTTGTATTGTTAGGGAATAATAATTGGTATCAGAGCAAGCTCTTGAAGTAAAAAGAGTTTAAAGATCACAACAAATAACAAGATGAACAAGAAGGATGTTGGAGTTAAGATTCCATTTCTGGACAAAGACAATTATCACCACTGGAAGGTGAAGATGCACCTACATCTCCTTTCTCAAGATGAGGCCTATATGGATTGCATAGAGAGAGGTCCTCATGTACCAATGAGAGCTGCAACAGGGAATGAACCATCTGTTCCCAAGCCTGGGCATGAATGGTCAGATCCTGATATTGAGCAAGTCAGGAAAGACAAGAAGGCCATGAATATATTGTTCAATGGAGTTGATGGTGATATGTTTGATAACATCATTAACTGCAAAACAGCCAAGGAGGTTTGGGACACAATTCAGATTATATGTGATGGTACTGAGCAAGTAAGGGAGAATAAAATACAGCTGCTAATTCAGCAATATGAGCACTTTCATTGTGAAGATAGTGAGTCTCTCACTGACATTTTTAGTAGGTTTCAAAAACTACTAAATGCTCTGAAGTTGAATGGAAGAGTCTATCAGACAAAAGACTCCAATCTCAAGTTCCATAGATCTCTTCCAAAGGAATGGAAACCAATGACAGTCTCATTGAGAAACTCTCAAGATTACAAGGAGTTTACTTTGGAGAGACTGCATGGCATCCTGAAAACTTATGAGCTTGAAATAGAGCAAGATGAGAGGATGGAGAAAGGAAGGAAGAAAGGAGGGTCCATAGCACTGGTTGCTGAATTAGAGAAAGAGATGAAGGTAGAAGCTGTTGAATCTACTTCAAAGGCCTGTGAGAATAAGGGTAAAGGACTGGTAGCTGAAAATGAAGACAATTTGAGCCAAGATGACATGGATGATATTGATGAGCATTTAGCATTCCTTTCCAGAAGATTTTCCAAGATCAAGTTCAAAAAAAACTTTGGAGCAGCCAATCCAAATAGAAACATGGTGGATAAATCCAAATTCAAGTGTTTCAAATGTGGCTTGGCAGGGCATTTTTCCCGTGAGTGTAGGAAGTTAGATTCCAGTAAAAAGAAGTTTGAGCGTGTTGATTATAAACAGAAGTATTTTGAGTTGCTCAAGAAAAAGGAAAGGGCTTTCATTACATAAGAAAATGACTTGGCAGCTGATGGTTTGGATGAAGATGAAGATGTCAGCTATGTCAATCTAGCCTTAATGGCCAAGTCTGATGAAATAGAAACAAATTCTTCAAGTAATCAGGTAATCACCACTAACCTAGCATATTTATCTAAAGCTGAGTGTAATGATGCAATTAATGACATGTATACAGAATTATATCATTTGCGTGTTACACTTAAATCCCTCACTAAGGAAAATGCTAAAATCAAAGAAAACAATCTGTTTTTAAGTGAGAGGAATAATGTGCTAGAGTCTCAGTTTATTGAATTTGAAAAATTGAGAATTGAATGTAAGATTGCTAAGGATGAATTAAATGAGTCCTTGAAGAAAGAGGAGATTTTGAAGAAGCAGCTTGAACGAGAACATGAAGTGATTAAAGCATGGAAATCATCTAGAGATGTCCATGCACAAATCACTAAAGTTCAAGGTATTGAGTCCTTTTGTGATGCAACCTGGAAAAAGAGTAAGGAGAAGCTGGAATCCAATTTGGTTGAAGGATTGCTAACAGATGCAGACTCGACGGATGATGAGAGTCATCTGTCGGATAATCAAAAGGATTATCCATCGAGTGACATAAATCCTCATCCGTCGGCTGTGAGCAAACCTGTGAGCAAAGCCAAACTTGCCAAGTTAAATGAAAAATATGGACCAGTTTCCAAAAACTTTGTTCTAGGATAATCAAGTCAAGTGAAGAAGGAGAAGAAAGTGAATGTTGGTCATCTGTCCATCAAGCAATTAAATGACAAATTAGAAAAGATTGAGGTTAAAATAGAAACTAAAAAGAAAAATAATAGAAATGGGAAAGTAGGGATTAACAAACATAACAACGACACACCTGATAAGTATGTTCCAAGAAAAATCCGTGTTAAGTGTGGTAGTATTAATCATTTATCTGTTTATTGCAAACTTGCCATGCCTACTCCTATATCTGTACCATCTTCTTTTCCCAACATGAATGCCATGCATTCTATGCCTATGAATGCTATGTCTGCTCAGAATATGAATGCACAATTTGCTAATATGCCATTTGCACCTAATCCTTATTATGCTGCATTTAGTATGCCTCAAATGCCATTTAGCATGCATTACTGGAATAACATATTTGCAAATAGCATGCCTTTTCCTGTTAATCAAAATGTGCATGATAATTCTGTTTTAATAACTGATTTCAAAGGTCCAACTCAGATGACTAAGGATGAATCAGATATCCCCAAGTCAAATGAGATCAAACCTAAGAAATAAAAGAAGAAAGCTAACAAGGCAGGACCCAAGGAAACTTAGGTACCAAAATCAAATTGATTTGGTTTTGATGTGTGCAGGGAAACAGAAAGAATCTTTGGTACCTGTATAGTGGTTGTTCAAGGAGAGAGCTGACCTAAGTATTACTTTTGGAGATGACAGCAAGGGTTATACTGTGGGATATGGCTTGATTTCAAAAGACAATATCATCATTGAGGAGGTTGCCCTAGTGGTTGGTCTCAAGCATAATTTGCTGAGTATCAGCCAACTTTGTGATTAGGGCAATTCAGTAACCTTCAACTCAGAAGCCTGTGTTGTGACTAACAAAAGAAGCAACAAAGTGGTTCTTACTGGTGTGAGAAGAGGAAATGTGTATCTAGTTGACTTCAACTTATCAAATGTATAATCTGTTACTTGCCTTCTCAGTAAAGCAAGTCAAGATGAAAGTTGGTTGTGGCACAAAAAGCTATCCTATCTAAACTTCAAGACCATGAATGAGCTTGTCAAGAAAGAACTGGTTAGAGGCATTCCTCAAGTGGAGTTTTCTAAGGATGGACTGTGTGATGCCTGCCAAAAGGGAAAGCAAATTAAAGCATCATTCAGAAAGAGGCTTGATTCAATAATTGAAGAACCTTTGCAATTGCTACACATGGATTTATTTGGACCAGTCAATGTGTTTTCCATCTCTAGGAAATGATTTTGCCTAGTAATTGTAGATGATTTCTCAAAGTTCTCTTGGACATATTTCCTAAAGTCTAAAGATGAGGCTAGTGAAATCATCATCAATCACATAAGGCAAGTCAACAATCATCCTGATTTCAAAGTAAGAAGAATCAGGAGTGACAATGGAACTGAGTTCAAGAATTCTGTGATAAGATCATTTTGTGAAGAAAATTGGATAATGCATGAGTTTTCTGCAGCAAGAACTCTACAACAAAATGGAGTGGTAGAAAGGAAAAACAGATCTCTTATTGAAGCTGCAAGGACAATGCTTGAAGAATCAAAATTACCAACATATTTCTGGGCTGAAGCTATAAATACTGCCTGCTACACTCAGAATATTTCTTTGGTGAATCAAGCAAAGTGCATGACACCATATCAATTGTTCAAGAATAAGAAACCAACTCTAAATTTTCTTCATGTATTTGGCTGCAAATGTTATATCTTGAGAAATCAGACTGATCAAAATGGGAAGTATGATGCTAAAGAAGATGAAGGAATTTTTGTTGGATATGCTGTGGGAAAAGCATATAGAGTCTACAATCTAAGAACCAACATTGTTATGGAATCAATACATTTTGTGTTTGATGATAAAAAGATTGAAGGACTACAAGATCAAGATTCTTATGAGAGTCTCAAATTTGATAATGTGGAGATGGTTAGTGATGACAGTGATGATGAAAGTGATCAGGAAACAATGGCAAAGGGTAATGAAGAAAAATATACTACTAATGAAGCACAAAATTCAACATCTGTCGAGTTGCAAAATGCTTCATCCGTCGGGAGACAATCTGCTTTATCCGTCAGGAGACAATCAGCCTCATCCGTCGGAACACAAAGTGCACCATCCGTCGGGTCTTCAAAAGAAGCTAAAAGTCAGAATAGATCACTTATAAAAAATTCTCCTTTCTCAAATCAAAGATTCACAAACTCAGGGGGGAGTTTCTAATAATCAAAACTCAGTCACACATCAAGACAACAATGAGGCCTCTTCATCTAGAGCCAATCTACCTCAACAAAGGAAATGGATAAAAGTTCACCCCTTTGAGCTCATCATTGGTGATGTGTCTTCTAGAGTTCAAACAAGGAGAGCAACTCAAGAAGAATGTCTATATAGCAGCTTCCTATCTAAGAAAGAACTAAAGAAGGTAGAAGAAGCTTTGTTGGATCCTGATTGGATTTTAGCTATGCAGGAGGAGCTAAACCAATTTGAAAGAAATAAAGTATGGAAGCTTGTACCCAAGCCTAAAGGAAAGAATCCAATTGACACCAAATGGGTATTCAGAAATAAGATGGATGAAAATGGCATAGTGGTCAGGAACAAAGCTAGATTGGTTACTAAGGGCTATTGTCAACAAGAGGGAATAGATTTTGATGAAACTTTTGCTCCTGTTGCAAGACTTGAAGCCATCAGAATTTTCTTAGCCTATGCAGCTCATGCCAATTTCAAGGTCTATCAAATGGATGTCAAAAGTGCATTTCTGAATGGATATTTGGAGGAGGAAGTCTATGTTAGTCAGCCTCCTGGTTTTGAAGATCTAAATTTCCCAAATTATGTTTATTATCTTTTGAAAGAACTTTATGGACTGAAGCAAGCACCTAGAGCCTGGTATGACACTTTACCAAAGTTTATTTTGGAAAATCACTTCACAAGAGGTACTGTTGATAAAACCTTATTCTTTAGAAATGTTAATGGCTCTAGTATACTTGTTCAAATTTATGTAGATGATATTATATTTGGCTCTACAGATGAAATTTTTTGTAAAAAGTTTGCCAAATTGATGCAAATTAAGTATGAAATGAGCATGATGAGAGAACTAACTTACTTTCTTGGGTTGCAAGTGAAGCAAGTTAGTGATGAAATATTCATTAGTCAAACTAAATACATTCATGATCTTTTAAAGAAGTTTGATCTAATGGATTGCACATCTGTAAAAACTCCCATGGCCCCTGCAACTAAGCTTGAATTAAACACTACTAAAAAGCCCGAGGATATTTCAAGTTATAGGGGCATGGTTGGTTCACTTCTGTACTTAACAGCTAGTAGACCAGATATAATGTTTGCTACTTGTCTTTGTGCTAGATTTCAAGCTTATCCTAGAGAATCTCATTTAGTAGCTATTAAGAGAATTTTCAGATATCTCAAGGGAACATCAAAACTTATTTTGGCACCCTAGAGATTATAATTTTGATCTAACTGGTTATTCAGATGCAGATTATGCAGGTTGTAAAATAGACAGAAAAAGTACAACAGGAACCTGTCAATTTCTAGGAAACAAGCTTGTGTCCTGGTTTAGTAAAAAGCAAAATTCAGTTTCTACTTCTACAGCTGAAGCTGAATATATTGCTGCTGGTAGTTGTTGGGCACATATTTTGTGGATGAAAAACCAATTGTTGGACTATGGTCTACAAGTGGATAGGATTCCTATTTTCTGTGATAACACAAGTGCAATTGCCATCACTGAAAATCCAATACAACATTCAAGAACAAAGCACATAGCCATCAAGTACCACTTCATAAGAGAACATATGATGAATGGTACCGTGGAACTGAATTTTGTTCCAAGTGAAAAGAAGCTTGCAGATATATTTACTATGCCACTTAATGAATTCACCTGTTCAAGGTTGGTAAGTGAATTAGGTATGCTCAATTTTTCTTGAATCATTTCAGATATTTTGCAAGTTGTTAATGCAGCCAGAAATTTAATTGATTTTTCTGTTTTGGATGAAATTTTGGCTAAAAGTCAAAATTTACATCTCGATGGATGATCATTATCCATCGAGTTTGCTCATCCGTTGAAATACAATTTGTCTATAAAAAATCAATTATTTTTTTGGAATATTTTATAACTCGACGGATAACTGATTTATCCTCATCCGTCGAATTGTCTCAATCCTAGTCGTTAATTCTATGATCATTATCCATCGAGTATTGATAAGTGGATTTTATATCCACTTAGAACGTTTTATTACAAGCTTAAATTGGTGTTTTGGACTCAAGTTGTTGGTATTTTGATGTGTTTTTGTGTTATTGCATTTCAGGTATTAGTTAAATGAAGAAAGGAGCTTTTAAAGGAAATATGATAAAAAGTGATCAGAATTGGAAGCCTAGGACATTGCCAAGTTGTATAAAATCTCGTTAGCTTCGCGTGGACAGTTGAATCGCCTAATTCTGATGAGTAGAACTCAAGTTATGGGCAAAATAAGATTCATTAGAATTTTTCCAGAAAGGCTGCAGGCGCCCGCCTGCTGGTGCAGGCGCCCGCCTGCTGATGCGCGGCTGATTTCGCTGAAAAAGCCTTTTTTGAGTGGAATTTGACGATTTTAAGGGTCCAGGTCCAATATGGGCTTATATATACTTAAAAAAGGGTTTTCATCATCCGAGAATATTGGGAGATCAAGGAGAAGATCTAGAAGCACAAAACAACTCCGAAAAAGAAGATCTTGTTTTCAACTTGTGATTCTTTGAAAATAGTTGTAACTTTGGGTGCTCATTTTCATTCTTGTTGAACCTAGATTTTTTTTATTCATACTTTGATTATTATTCAGTTTATTAAGACCTTGTTTTATACCATGCTTTCATTGGAACCAATGATGACGATGAGTTCAATTATGGGCTAATCGTTATCATGGGATTCTAGCGGATTTACTTATGGATTTCAATAGTTAATTATTTTGATATCTTGGTGTGTGGTGATTGATTGATATCCTAGTATTGGTTTTGCTTATTCGTCTTATGTGCGTAGCTAACATATAAGATATCGTGTTAATCTCTATTGAAGCGACAGTGAATATAGAGGTTTAGAACTTGCCATGCTAGCATAGGTTCATGTATTTGTTATGCATGATTCGTAGGTAATTTTAACCATCTTACTTGCCCTATGTAATCACGATAGATAACTTACGCATTAAATCGTTATGTTTTCAATTCTAATAGACATATAAGGACTAAGCATAATTGGTGTATATTCAACTTCTATCACTTTTGTGGATGCTTGGTTGTAGGGTATTCGTACAAGGAAATTTGGCGTTTACTAGTTTCGTGTTATCTGATTAGTGTCATCACCATTACATGCTAAGGTTAAGACCAATAAGGCTATTGAATGAAGTATTTAATGAAGTTAGAATCCCATGTTTGTCATATATATTGATTCAACCATTCTTGTTCTCTTAGTTATAATTGTTAGTTTAATCTCTTAGTTTAATAAAAACCCAATTTGTTATTTGTCTTAGCATTGAGCGATAACCATACATTGTTACATAGGTGCATAAATTGAACTTAACCTAAACCAGTCTCTGTGGGAACGAATCTGATTTATATCTTATACTACTTGCGAACGCGTATACTTGCGTGAATTTTAGCGCGTGTTTTCACCCTAAGTGGATATAAAATCCACTTATCACACCCCCAAACTTGATCGATGCTTATCCTCAAGCATAAACAGACTCAAAAATACAAAACAAACCTAATGCATGAATGCAACTACGTGAATGCAACTAAATGATAATGCAATCGATCCCCTCAGAATAACCATAACCAAATGAATAAGCCAATGCCTCTAAGAATGCAATGACTTAAAACAGAGTTCGAATAAATCCCACAAACCAACTCACAAACCAGAAACGTGCGTGTGTGGATGCTTAAGAGATATATTCTCGATACTAGATCAATAACCATAACTTATCTATCATGAAAACAATCACAAGTTTATAAAAAGAATAGACGTTAAACACATAATGACTCACAACACCTCCTTCCTACTAAAGTTATACAAGGATTCATGCTATTATTGAACACATAACAAATATGCTAATTTGACCGTGCAATGAATGAGGTCCCAAAAGACTTATGCAATAATACCCATGTAGCGAGCGTTAGGTTAGCAGATCCCAGACTATAAAAGCCTTAGATCACTAGGAACAAAGTCCCCTTGAACTTAATAACTCGAGTATTAAAGAGCTCACTCTTGATCAATTATGCATAAACACATACTTTGTTTTTTCTTTATTTTTCTCTCTTTTTTTTCAATAATTTCTGAATGAGTGTGTTTCGCTCCATCTCATTCAACCCTAGACTACTCATAAAAATATGGGCCAACTACTAGCCATTTGACGCCTAGCCTTACAACAACTAGCAATGAAATCCAAGTTTTTCTCCAAATAAGAAAATCAGCGTTTTTACATCATTACGAGAATATCACAAATTCTAAATATAACCAAGTGATTAAATCTCAACAATAAACAAGTATGATCATGATCTAGATCAAAAGAAATCCTATAAGACTTTGGGAAAATATTTGTTTCTGGCATGCAAATCAATTCATTAGGACTTAAATATCCCTCTATTCGTCATCACCACACTCAAATCAACATCAACTTATCAAATATCATAGTTCATCTTAAGGGATCATGCTAAATATGCATGCAAATGCAACTATATGAAATCACATAAAAACAAACAAATATGTCCTAAATGAACAATCATGCAAAAATATGAATGAACTATAACTAAACATGCAATATGAATCTATATGAATCTATATGGACACACACACTACTAATCCTTACATTATCACCCCCAAACTTAAAATTTTCAATGTTCTTATTGAAGGTAATAATAAGGATTTCAGGCATACCTAATTAGCGGAAGAGTCACCCTCGTCAGGTGGAGGATCAGGTGGCCAATCAACCTCACCACCAGTGTCTCGAACAACAGTACCGAAAGCGTGTGTCAAATCTTCAGCAAAATATCGGTGGATGACATGCATGGCCTTCATACGCCTAATCAATCTTCTATACTGTGCATCATCAATACCAGTCCTATCAACTACCTGTTGCACATGAGAAGAACCCTCTATAGGCAGGGAATATCCATCCAGCCACTCTCTACATCATCAAAAATATATCCCAACCCCTTATCATGGGGTGCACCTAAGAATGAATAACTCAAGTGATCTGGCATTCGGTTGAGCTTAAGTGTGGGAGCTTCTTGAATAAATGGTTCAAAATGCTCCTGAGAAATTTTCAGCTCTGCTAACCCAAGAGAATCGAATGGCATATCCAAATTTCTCATCCACGGAGGTGCATTCAAATCCTGCAATTGCCCTGCTCCTTCTTTATCTTCAATAATTGATTCCCCTATTAAGGATCTCTCTAAGGTATCTGACTTTGGCAATTGCTCAGGCTCTGAATTTACTACAGAGTCGACCCACTCTACTTTAAAGCACTCCTCTTTAGTTGTGGATAACTTTATTTCCTTGAACATATTAAAAGTAACCTTTTGATCGTAAACCTTCATCGAAAGCTCTCCTTTTTGCACATCGATCATAGTTCGGCCTGTAGCCAAGAATGGTCTTCCCAAGATAATGGGAATCTTCTTATCTTCCTCGAAATCAAGAATTATAAAGTCAGCAGGGAAGATGAGTTTATCCACCTTGACCAAGACATCCTCCACTATACCTCGTGGATAAGCGATGGAATGGTCAGCTAGTTTCAATGACATGTATGTTGGTTTCGGATCAGGCAGACCAAGCTTCTTGAAGATAGATAAGGGCATCAGATTGATGCTAGCTCCTAAATCACATAAACACTTGTCGAATGACAAGTTTCTGATGGTGCAAGGAATAGTGAAGCTTCCAGGATCTTTAAGCTTCGGAGGCAACTTCTGTTGCAGCACAACACTGCATTCCTCTGTTAGAGCAATGGTCTCTAAGTCATCGAGCTTCACTTTCCGAGAAAGAATACCTTTCATAAACCTCGCATAGCTAGGAATCTGTTCAAGAGTTTCAGCGAAATGTATGTTGATATGAAGTTTCTTGAACACCTCCAAAAAGTTCTCAAACTGCTTATCCAGCTTTTTCTTCTGCAGCCTCTTAGGAAAAGGAGGTGGAGGATAGACCTGTTTCTCCCCTGTATTACCCTCAGGAGGAGTGTGTTCCACAATAGTCTTCCTTGGTTCCACCTCTGCTTCCTTCTGCACTTCTTCTTCAGCCACAACTGCATTTTCTGAAACTTGAGATTTTTCAGGCTCTTCGTCTTGCTGAATTTGGGGGCTTGCGACCTTTCCAGACCTTAAGGTCATGGCGTTCACCTGTTCTTCAACTTCCCTCTTGCCTGGATTTGTTTCTATATCACTAGGAAGCGTTACTGGAGGTCGATTCAATAAGGCATTAGCAATTTGCCCTATTTGGTTCTCCAGAGTCTTGATAGAAACAACCTGGCTTTGGCATATAAGAGCCTGTTTTTTGCACATAAGCCGCAACTCCTCCAATTCAGATTTTTCATTCGAAGATAGACATGCACCAAAAGTTTGTTGTTTTGGTGTAATTTGTTGCTGAAAACCAGGAGGGTTGAATAGCTTATTTCCAAACTGCTGGAACGGCTGTTGCATCGCATTCTGATTGTTGCTCCAGCTGAAGTTGGGATGATTCCAGTTGTTAGGATGATAAGTGTTTGGAACTGGTTGCTGCGATCTCTGAAAGTTGCTTACAAACTGAGCTGAGTCACTAGATATAGCGCATTGCTCTATCACATGCGGACCTGCACACAGCTTATGTGATATCCCGTAAATTTTTAGGATTTAATATAATTAATATCTGGATGATTTTATATGATTATTTCAATTGGGAAAGAATAAAATTGTGGATATTTTATTTCTCTTTGATGAATTCGTGTCTTTAAATGATTTATGTATTAATTGATAATTATGGTATCGATCTCTGTCATTGTTGTGAGAGTATTTAATTACTTTTACTGTTTTCAAAAATATATTTAGTTTTATCTAGATTCTCCCTCGTAGGGGGTGAATTGTGAAAATATTAAAAAAAAGAATTGTATATAAATACTATTCTTTATGTGTTAAGTGAATAATATTATATGAGTATTTTGAATTTTATGATATATATATGAATTAGTGAGTAAATGCTTAAAAATAAATTATTCCAGTTTGGCGATTTAGTATAAGGTTTAAAGTGTAATCAGTGATTACACAAAAGGAATTATAAATAAAGGATTAAATAGAAAATTGGTAAGTATGAGATTTTATTAATTCATAGATGTGATTATGTGTTATTTAATTCATATGTGAGTGATATTGTGGTCAAAATGTTTTTTAAGATATTTTCATGATTTATTCTGTGAAAAATGGGGTTTAGTGGATCTTTAAATATTTTTATTAAATTATCGGTATATGATTGAAACGTGAAACTTGTCTTATTATCTCTAGAATACCCCTAGAGGCATTTTAAAAATAATAGTTGAATTTATATTGAGATTGAAGTATTTTAAAATAATTTTATGAGATTTATTTCTATTTTTGAGCATTATCTTGTAAAATTCGTATAAAATGAACCGTATGTTCAAAAATTATTTTAAAAAATATGGGAAGAAAGGTAATTTTAAATTCTATATTTTAAAAATAAGATTTGAACTATTACGAAATATTTCAGAGCAGGTTTATTTTTTTCAAGTTCATTTTCAGGATTTTCAGCATTTAAAGTGTATAAGTAAAAATTCAATTTTTAATTACTAAAAGACAAAAATGCCCCTGGGCTTTATAATCAGAAGCAAGCAGGCCCTGTTCTTCTTTAATTCACAATCGATCTCTCGGACCGTCTTTGTCTCTCTCGGGTTCTCTCTCAATCTCTCTCTCGTGATTCTCTTGTCCTCCCATGTTATCTTCCCTCACCCTCCTCCCCGTTTCTTCCTTTTTTCTCTGAGTTCTTTCCGCCGTTGTGTTTTTTTTTCCCGGTGAGCCACTGTTGTGTCTCAGGTACCGCCGTCTTGTTCGATTCTTGATTTCTCAATCGTGTATACATATATGTGTGTATGTGTGTATATATCAGTCGGGTGTTGTGTGTGATGTTGGTGTTGTACTGTTGCCGCCTTGTATTTTCCGGTTCCGCCTTGTTTTTACTGCGTGATTATACGTGTGTGTGTATAGTTGTGATATTGTGACTGTTGCTGTATTACTGATTAGTTCGATAATTACTTTGGAATTTGTTTGTATTAGTTTAATAAATTTGTAAAAATTTCGAATGAATTTCCTGTGATTATTTCAGATTAATTGATTATATGGGTTGCATGTTAAGTGTTTGATGATTTGATTAATAGAGATTATGGGTTTAATTAATTGCTAAGAGTCGATTAAAGTTGTTAATAAAGTTTAGGTGCAGAAAATTTAGTATTTGCAAAGAAACTGTCATATTTTGGATGGCTGTTTTGAGACATTTAGAGACCTGATTTCTTGATGGTTAAAACATAAGAATTATAGGTTTATATATGAATTATATGTTTGAAAAATTTGGTTACTACCAAACTTTTACAAGACGAGATACAATTTATTTAGTGCAAGGTGCGCAGAATTTCTGGACAGGATCTGTTGGCCTTAGTGACGACTATGTTCAGGGGCTCTAAACACCTTGCTTTCATCTGAAATTTTTATGGTAGTTAGATATGTGAGTCATTTAAGTCTCCACCAAATTTCACTACAACAGACCTATTTATGAATTTATTAAAAATCCAGAGGCAAACTTAGTTTCTGTGAAATCGAGCAGCCAAGATACTTGTTATGTGTTTTTATATGTTTAATTGTTTACAAAGCTTTTGTTTCCACTTGATGTTAAATGAGAATATATAGTGATGTATTTTATGGAAATACATGTTAGTATATGCCTATTTGAGATTGAGTTTCGTTGCTAATTATTAGAGTGTGATTTGAATATGTGTATAGTTACTAGTCTATGTAATATATGTGCAAGGTAATTTATTTAAGTGTTTACTCAAGTTGAATTGGTGATGCTAAATTATATAACTGGAAGTTCAAATATTATAAATTATTAAGTATACTTAATTGTTTAGGTGCCGCAAATCTGGGCGGGTAATTTTCCTTAATTATTTAGGTGCCGCAAGTCTGGGCGGGTACTTTTCTTACTTGTTTACTTTTATGTTGCTGCAAGTTGAAGCAACTTTATTTTTGTTTGGTTATAAGATTAAATTGTGGAATTGAAAAACAGGTGGATAGTCCTAATTACGAATACTTCATGCCAAATTTTTCTAAAATTCCCCCGTATCTAAATCTATTTGACTTATTTGATTTCAATGATTTGAAAGCATGTTATGATTGTTAGTCGTAACACGTATATGATATGTCTGGGTAAGAACATTGAAATGACTTGTGGGTTGTATTTGTAGTGTGGTTATTCGGGGTATTCTCTATATTACGAATAGGTCATGCCGAATTTTTCGTAGAAATATTATCATAAGTTACGTGTTCTCGTGTTAAATAATATTTTGAGTTAGTAGTAAGTTTTAAACTATAATGTGTGCTACTTGATATGTGCTATACAATGTGCCATATGTATGTATATATATATATATATCACGAAAGGGTAGAAATAAGGTAATCGTTTCAGAAGGATACTAAAATAGTATCTTTTTGCTTATGATAGGATCGGTCATTAAGGGCGTGAGACCAAGCAAAAGTAAAGAAAAAGGGAGAGTTGTATAGTGGTTCAGTAGTTACGGATGGTTCGAGACGAACAGAACCAGACGTTGGGGATCAAGACTGAAGTTGGATAAGATTTCGTATCAGACCGCAGTAACTGCATTAGCGACATATCAAAGAATTAAGAATAGGAAATTGTGACGTCTTGAGAAAGCATCATGAGATATTTGTGTTATTACGAGTGTGTATGATTGCTAAGGACCAAAGGCAAGTATCCCTATCATCACTTATTGTTCAAGTGATATTTATTTTAAATCTTCTTATGCAAGTATTGTTTTCCCTATTCTCAGTTCCGAATAGATAAATGTTTTACATATCGCTGAAATAAATGATTCTGTTTATACAAATACTCTTCTGCTATTCTATGTTCAGAATAGCTAAGTGATTTTACTTATCAAAGGAATGGATTTATAAATGTTTTGGATTTTGAGCAAGATAACGTTGTTTTGGTTTTTCTGCCCAAGTAATGGGCGAATAAAAGTTTATAAGGGTGTCGAGTATTATGACCCCTTTCAATAAAATGTTTTAAGATTGGATGGTCGCGTAAGAGGCCGTGGCGGCGGTCCAGCGGAGATTTAGGTATTATACATGATATAATACCTTTAGGCCGATATGTGCCTTGGGTGCCCCATTTGTTTAGTTGGATATTCTTCGGCATACCGGTGTTGCTCTGCGGCTGATCACCGGCGGCAACACACCGTCGTTCGAGGATTCCATTCTAAATTATTATATTGTTTTGATAATCTTATAAGGAATATTTTATCAACTGTTTTGGTTTTGAATAAAGGTGGAATACAGTTTTGATTCGGTTGCTGATTGATGTTGATATTTAAGTTGTTGTTAAATATCAAATGTGGTATTAATGCAGATGATTGATGTTGACTTCCATATTTTAGCGCGGGTAGGTTGTGAGAATCAAAGTTCGTATTGATATCTAATTTGATATAACATCAAAATGAATATTAATATCAAGAGTTGAGTTTTGAATAAAGTTTATGATTTAATTCATAATCATTGTTTCTTGTTATTGTTGTTTATGATATTTCCGTAAACACTGTTTTACGAGTTTTATTCTCGTAAAGATTCAAAGTATTGCTGAAGCATTTCGCTCAAAAGTATCAAAATGGTTTTGAATACAATTAAGGAATCAATTCTGGGGTTCCTCAACTAAAATTTTATGATTCAACAATTATGATTTTAAATGTTCAGCTCTAATGCAGATGTCGGTTTTATATCAAAATGACCCTATATTCGCTATAATGATCTTGCTGAGCATTTCTTTCGCTCATACTTGCCTATTTTCAAATTTAACCTCCGGTGAGGATTAGCGTGCACTGTTTAACTGCGTAATTCAAGGAAGCAAAGAAGAAGCTTTTGGAAGGTGGTTGGTCCAGGGTTTGTGAACTAGTGCAAGTTCTTTTGGGTAAATTTGTTTATATTATATTATATTATAATTATGTTATTTTATAGTTGGGCCTAGTATACTTCATTTTGAAGTTATACTAGTGGGTTTAGTTTTGAGTTGGAATTTATTGAAAAGAGTTTTAAAAGAAAGTGAAAAATTTATTTGTGGAATTTGGATATCTTGTTTCTAGAACGGTAACCTTCAAAGATCTTGGATTAGTTTGGGGTCATAAATGATAAATATCTTCTGCTGGCATTTATTTATTGATTAAACAGGTTAATTTGGATTGAGATTTTATATTGATGACTAAATCCCTTGACTCCGAATTTGGGGGCGTTACAGCTTACAAACACTAATTATCTGCTTAACACCACAGTTAGCCAGAGAATCGATCTTCATAGACAACGCCTTTAGTTGAGCAGTGATAGTCGTAGCTGTATCCACTTCAAGAACTCCTGCTACATTGCCCTGTGGACATTTCTGGGTTGGATACTGATATTCATTAGCAGCCATCAGTTTAATTAGATCATAAGCTTCCTCATAGCTCTTTGCCCATAATGCTCCGCCTGATGCTGCATCGAGCATGGGTCTGGACTGTGCTCCCAACCCATTGTAAAAACAATTGATGATCATCCAATCAGGCATTCCATGATGAGGACACTTCCTAAGCATCTCCTTGTAGCGCTCCCAAGCTTCACATAGCGATTCTCCCGTTTGCTGCGCAAATTGAGTAATAGCATTCCTGAGTGCAGCTGTCTTCGCCATAGGGAAGAATTTAGTAAGAAACTTCTGAGCAAGATCTTCCCAAGTAGTAATCGAACCATCTGGTAGAGAGTGTAACCAGCTCTTAGCCTTGTCCCTCAGAGAGAATGGAAACAGTCTCAGCTTCACAGCATCTTCAAAAATACCGTTGAACTGGAAGGTGTCGCAGATCTCAATAAAATCCCTAATGTGCATATTGGGATCTTCAGTTGGAGAACCCCCAAACTGGATTGAATTCTGCACCCATTGAATTATGCCAGGCTTGATCTCAAAGGTATTAGCTGTGATAGCTGGCCGGACAATGCTAGATTGAATGTCATTGATCTTGGGTTGAGAAAAATTTATCAAGGCTTTTGTTCGTGCTGCTGGATCTCCCATTATAATGAGTACCTGAAACACAAACAAATAAACCGTGAAAGTAAAAGAATCCAAGTCAGTGAACTTTAACGACCACTGATGACAAGCACATAAACTAAAAATTAACACCGAGTCCCCGACAGCGGCGCCAAAAACTTGATAGGGTGAAAACACGCTCTAAAAATCACGCAAGTATACGCGTTCGCAAGTAGTATAAAATATAAATCAGATTCGTTCCCACAGAGACTGGTTTAGGTTAAGTTCAATTTATGCATCTATGCAACAATGTATGGTTATCACTCAATGCTAAGAAAAATAACAAATTGGGTTTTTATTAAACTAAGAGATTAAACTAACAATTATAACTAAGAGAACAAGAATGGTTGAATTAATATATATGACACACATGAGATTCTAACTTCATTAAATACTTCATTCAATAGCCTTATTGTTCTTAACCTTAGCATGTAATGGTGATGACACTAATCAGATAACACGAAACTAGTAAACGCCAACTTTCGTTGTACGAATACCCTACTACCAAGCATCCACAAAAGCGATAGAAGTTGAATAGACACCATTTATGCTTAGTCCTTATATGTCTATAAGAATTGAAAACATAACGATTTAATGTGCAAGTTATATATCGTGATTACATAGGGCAAGTAAGATGGTTAAAATTACCTACGAATCATGCATAAAAAATACATGAACCTATGCTAGCATGGCAAGTTCTAAACCTCTATATTCACTGTTGCTTCAATAGAGATTAACATGCTATCTTATATGTTAACGCACATAAGACGAATAAGCACATCTAATACTAGGATATCAATCAATCACCACACACCAAGATATCAAAACAATTAACTATTGAAATCTATAAGTAAATCCGCTAGAATCCCATGATAACGATTAGCCCATAATTGAACTCATCGTCATCATGGGTTCCAATGAAAGCATGGTATAAAACAAGGTCTTAATAAACTGAATAATAATCAAAGTACGAATAAAAAAAAATCTAGGTTCAACAAGAATGAAAACGAGCATCTAAAGTTATAACTATTTTCAAAGAATCACAAGTTGAAAATAAGATCTTCTTTTTCGGAGTTGTTTTGTGCTTCTAGGTCTTCTCCTTGATCTCCCAATCTTCCCGGATGATGAAAACCCTTTTTTTAAGTATATCTAAGCCCATATTGGACCTGGACCCTTAAAATCGTCAAATTCCACTCAAAAAATGCCTTTTCAGCGAAATCAGTGAAATCAGCCGCGCAACAGCTGGCGGGCGCCTGCATCAGTAGGCGGGCGCCTGCAGCCTTTCTGGAAAAATTCTAATGAATCTTATTTTGCCCATACCTTGAGCTCTACTCGTCAGAATTAGGCGATTCAACTGTCCACGCGAAGCTAACGAGATTCTCTACAACTTGACAATGGCCTAGGCTTCCAATTCTGATCACTTTTTATCATATTTCCTTTAAAAGCTCCTTTCTTCATTTAACTGATACCTGAAATGCAATAACACAAAAACACATCAAAATACCAACTTAAGTCCAAAACACCAATTTAAGCTTGTAATAAAGCGTTCCAAGTGGATATAAAATCCACTTATCAAGTATACTTATAGTCTGTACCCATGACACGACGGATAAGTGATGGAATTTTTACAGTTATTTATTTTTAAACGGCTATTTTGGGAAATTTTTATTGGTCTTTTATTTCTCTTTATTATTTTTGTCAGTTTATCTCTGAGATAGTATAAAAGCTAAATTATTTTTCATTCTTTTCTTTTATCATTCTCAAGATTCAATTGATCTAACTTCTTTCTTCTCAAAAGCAAATTCTCTCTCTGCAAATTTTCAAATCTTTAGCAATGGTACCTGTTGTGAAAATTATGTCTCAAACCGGTTACATCTATAAGAAAAACAACTTCTCTGCTCTAGTAAACAAAGAGATTCAACAGTCTGGTGACTATCACAAAATGATGGAGTTTGTGAAGAGCTGCAAACTCAACTATGCCATGTTGGAATTACCCACCATTTTTTGTGAGGTTGTAGAGGAGATGTGGACAACTGCAGTGTACAACTCAACAGACAAGACCATTAGTTTCACTCTAAAAGGTAAGCAGTTTTGCATAAACAGTGATATTATCAAAGCATGCTTTAGGATTCCTGATAATACTATAACTGCTCTACACACAGACACTGACATTGTTAACATGCTTATTTCTATAGGCTATGCACTCACTACCTATAAGTTAATTGAAATTAGAAGGTTGGGTCTTAGGAAAGAATGGAGTTATCTGTGTGATGTGGTAACTAAAGTGTTTTCTGGTAAGATTAGCAACTTTGATTCTATCAATATATCCATGCTCAGCATGCTTTACATGCTAGTTACTGATAAGTATTTCAATTTCAGTGACTTGGTTTTGTTTGAGTTAGGCTTTAAGTTAGGAGAACTTAATAATAGAGGTAAAAGTGCCAGTTATGCTAGATTCGTTATGATGCTTGCTAACCATCTTATTGAGGATATTGAGATTGAGAACCCAACCAACAAGCTGAATTATTGGATTCAAGAAAGAAGGATTATTGCAGATTTAAATAGAGCAAATCATCACAAAAAGGTGCCCTTGTACTATTTTCAGTAATGGAGGGACCTCAGGTAAGTGAAGTAATTTCTACTATCTCTACTCTTCCAATCTCACACATTTCTTTGCATTCTAGTGTAGCTATGGCATCTGTGTCAATGACCCAACAGATGCCTACCCAAGCTATTAAATCAACAAAAGTTTCTAGATCCAAAGCTAAGAAAGCCCCCTCTGATTTCTTTCAAAAGAAATCAGTTGTAAAATCTACTAAACCTAAAGAGGGGAGTGTGAAGGAGGGTAACAAATGTGAGGGACAGGGTGAAAATCAAAGAAGTCCTAAGGATAAGGCTGGTGAGAAGAGTGTACCCAAACTTAGCCACACCACAGTTTCCCAACAAACTGTGGTTGTTAATAAGGAATTAGCTCATTACTGGTTTCATCCTCCCAAAAGGATGTTACCATTGAAACAAGCTCCGAACCAGGAGCACAGGCCAAGAAGGGTAGGGACACCAGCTCACCACAAACTTATGCTAGAAAGAAAAGATCAAAAACCCTTGGGGATGCACAGGGCTCACATACTGTGCAAACTGGTGCTAAAGACACAGTCACTGAACCTTTTCAAAGTCAGGTTGATGTGGCTCCAGTAAATGTGGAGTCACAGCCAAAATCTCTCATAATTGAAGCCCCTGATACACCAAATTCTCCCACACAGTCACTGGATGTTGACATGATTAATACATCACTTCCAAATTCTCCATCTTTAACTCTCTTGGAGAAGCCAAAAATCCAAGTAAGTGAGCATCATCTTTTAGATGATTTGTTGGCTCATTTACCATTTCTTTCTAAGACTGTTGAGACATCTGTGCCAAAATTCTCATCAATCTGCACAAAGTCTACAATAGTCTCCACTCTAAACTCTTTTATTTCTACTATCCCGATGGATATTCATCATCCTTCGAGTAGTGATTATATCCCGACGGATAAGCCTAACATCAGTCATCCATCGAATAGCCATACTACTAACCCGATGGATATTCCTCATCTGTCGGGTGTCCCTGCACAACTTCAAATTTCTTCAATTCTTACAAGTGCAGAAGACTTAGTAGTAGTGCAATCACTCTTAGGACTGAGGGAAGGGAGTGATTTGAGTGAGAGTCTGGGTTACTCCCAGGAAAATGGAGAGAAAAAGAGTGAACAACTGCAGTCCATTTCTTTAGTACTGGAAAAAGTGAGTGAGAAGAGTCTCACCTTAGATGGTGAAGGTGAGGGTGTGAGGGAGGGGAGCCAAGGGGAGCCTTTGATGTAAAAAGAGAGAGAAAATGAGAGAAAGGCAGGTACAGGAGAAATAAGGATGGATATCATTGCTAGTGAGTCAATGAATGCCAATGATGCAGACATTGAGAAACTACCTCAGCATAATCAAGCTGTTATAGGTTCCATCTCTTTGGATGCTGAGGCATTTACTCATCATGTTCCAGCATATCAAATTTTGGCTGGACAGGGCAATGAGGATGCAGAAAGGATGATGAACTTGGTGCACACCACCCAGTCAATGGAAAGAGCTAAGGATACCATCACAGCTATGCCACCTAGAGCTGATGATGATGTTGACTATGGGACTGGGGAATCTGCTGATTTCTTTGCTGATGCTAGTGAAGAGGGGTCACTGGACATAGGGGAGAAGTAGGCCCTAGTTCCAGATCTGGTATGCCATCTTGGGCAGCAGTGTGATGACCACTATTTTAAGACCACCCTCATTCAACTTATAAGTCAGACACACTCCGCTCTTCAATCCATAACAAATGCTTGCACCAAGAAGCTCCTACAAGAACACCTTGCTTCTCTTCAATTACAACAAATCCAAGGTTTTCAACATAATCAGGATGTCACTTCTACCAAAGGTGAAATTGATCAAATGAAAAGGGACATTTCTGAAAGGTTGGATTCTAAACTTCCAGAAGCTTCAATACTTAATATTAAGAGACAACTCAGGAAGAATTCTGATCTTGCCACAAAGATAGATTCCTTGGATACCAGAATGACTGCAATGGAAGCTTCTTTAACATCTATACATCTACATCAAGCTCAACAAACTCAACTGCTACAATAATTAGTGGCTGCACAATCTTCATCCTCCACTCTACCTTATGATAACAAAAAGGGGGAGAAAAGCTCAAGTAAGGGTGAGGGGGAGAAAGGCTCTAGTAAGGGGGAGCTTCAGCTAAACATACAAGTCAGCAAAGTGATTGTGCCAACAATTGCTTTCACAAAGCCACCAATATTGGATAACATTGATCTAATCCAAAGAGCAGCTGAAAAGCTTGATTCAAAATCAAATCTTAAGATGCTTGATGTTACAGCTTTAGAGAAGGAAATAAAAGAAAAATGGAGAAAGATAGATGCAGATTTTCAATAAAAGTTTGGGCCAATTTAGTAACCAGATAAAGTCTTCAATCATCATTCTCAAGTCATGAAAATCTCTGTGAATGACATAAGTATGAACTATCTGGAAAGGGGTCAAACTTCCTACATCAAATCTCCAAAGAAAGATCTCATTATGAAGGCTAAAAGGAACTACTCTAAGTTTTCAGACAAGAATCCTATGGATACAGTGTTTGAAACACCTAGGCCAGATGAGAAGAAGCTGTTGGCTAGGTCTATTGCATTCTACAAGGATCCAACCGATTCAGTGCTTAAAAGGAGAATTGCTAAAATTTACAGAAATGGTAAGGAGATTTGTGTGGTGGTTGGACACCCACTGTTTGTGGAAGCTAAGAAGGAAGAGAGAGAAAGAATCAGGCTAGAAATGAAGCAAGCTGCCTTGGATGCTAAGAAGCACAGACAAAATATGTAATAACTCGAATTTTTGAGACCTTGTAAAACGTTTAATGAATAGTAACCCTGACAGACGGGGAAAAACTTTTTGGCCCACACTATGTAGTGCATGAAAAAATGAGTTTCGTAGATGATATTATGATATTACGTACTAAATGAGTGTATGTAAACGCTATTAGTTTTCGAAGAAAACGAACTTTAAAAAATGATCATATTTACGAATCATCGAGTATTACGGGAATCACAATATAATTACGAATTTAAAACCCTACGGATTTATATCCAAGTATGGTAATTCAAAACATAAGAAATAAATACGAAAGGAATTACGTCGCGAACCATTTACGAGGAAGTATTACGAAAACGTTTAAGCGACCGAGCGAATGCGTAAATGATAAAATAAACGTAACGCACTAACTAACCATGGTAAGAAAGTAACCATTGTTACTTTATCAAATAGTGATCTAGAGATAGGATGATCAACCAAGTCCAAGCAAATAGTGAGCTAAAGGGGCTAAGCAAGTGGCTTAGCTTGTAATCTACCACAAGCTAACTAGATTTGTCTCCAAGATTGGCAACATAAATCAAATACTAGGATATAACTAGAGAATAAAAATCAATATAAGATATCACAAGCTATCACTTGCATCATTCCAAGAAGCAACCAAGAAACAAACACAAAAACTCTCTCCCCACTTCTTCATTAAGCCCCATTCGGCTTTTCTTCTTCAAGCCAAGAAACCAAAATCTAATCTTCAAGCTCTAGCCATGGATAAATCCTCCCATTAATTCTCAAGCTTCCTAACAACCAAACTAAGGTAAGATAAATCTTTGAGCTCTTTTTATCAAGGTTTGATGGGTGAAATAAAATCAAGAAAATTGAGAATGAATAGTATGAATAGTAACTCTTCTTTGGTTTCTTGATTTCAATGGTTGTTTTAGGTTCCAAAAACCATACTAAGCACTCCCAAGACTTCACCATCATCAAGAACACATCTCAAGCTCTCAAGAAATGTAAAAATCTTTGACCCAACTTTATTTAAGATTTCAGTTCAAGATCCTTTTAGTATGTAGTTGTAAATCTAGTTTTAGTAGTGGTACTGTTGAAATCTTGATGTTTAGCTAAGTAGATTTAAGGTTGATTGTTGTTGCCTCAAGAACATGATGTTCTTGAGAGGAATTAGTGTGTTGATGATGATATGTTGTTTATTGGTGGTAGTATAAAGATCTAAGGCATAAACGGAACTCCGATCGTAAACATAATCTCACTAAAATGAATAAAACGTAACTTTAAGTTTCTGCAGAAAGTTCCGAGGATGTAAATTGTAGTTTATTAAAAATTAACCATTTATTATGATAGAAAATGTTATAAGGATCGTTTAGGCGCTTGAATCACTTGATTCTGATTTACGGATCAAAAGTTATGGCCGTTTTACTAAAAGTGATTTACGCGACAAAAACTACTACGAATTACGAACTTTGAAAATATAAAGGATCGAGTTAAGAATGTTCATAAATCATGAAAATTTTACAGAGAGTAGTATATTGAGTTTCCTAACTTCCATAAAAATTTCAAGTGGAAATAATGATTTTTAAATTTTATAAAAATATCGGAGCCGAGACCGCGTGATTAGAAACCGTAGAATTCGTAAGCGGAGCCGACGGCGAAAATGAAAATGGACTTAAGATACTTTGAAAAAGGAAGCGACCATAATGTGAATAAGGACTTAAAGGAATAATAAGGGTAATATAAGTTTAGTGGGTGCGTAATAAGTAGCGCATGAGTGCGAGTCGCCGTAAATTAGAATGAGACCTAACGAAATGAATTGTGTTATGATTATAGATTTCCGAGCGGAACCTAGAACATCCTCCACCTCGAGATACCCAGGCATGTTTGTGAACCCAACTCCATTTACTGTTATGTTATGAAAGGATTGTTTATTATCATTGCATAAATACCATGCTTTCCATGATACGTAGTTATTGAATTTTCGCATAATTGTAGCGATGTTGTACGATAAGTATATATCGTGTAATGTTTTATTCCGCTATAAGCATGACGTATTATAATAAGACCGAGAGTCGGTCGGTATTTGAAGATAAAAACCCGGGAATCATTCCGGTGATATTATAGGACGATTATAAGCCCATAGTAGTACGTTTTAAAGGGATCCAACGTCCACTTACAAAATATTAAACACCTCGAACTTTTATTAAAACGATTTCCAAGGATCATATTCCCTCAACTATACTTTACCATTTGGACAAGAAATATTTATCTACTATTCATTTATTTTGGAGAAGTATTCTCCAGTAAATATTTACTTCGAACTCGAGTAAATATTAAAAGTTCATTAAATTATTGAACATAAATTAGTTGAGGAATATTATTTTCTTTTAAAAAGTAAACTCCTTCGAGGTTTAATTATTTATCAATTATCATTTAATTATTTTTTATTTATAAAAAGGGTTTATTAATGATTTAAAAATTATAGAACTTGATTTAAAATACTCTCGGATATTCGGGAATTATTCGAATAAATTCAAATCGTCGGAGAATATTATCTCGACTTATTTTAATATTTTGAATATAGTTTCAAGGAGAAACGCCCCCCCTTATTTAATTATCTGTTGACAACGGTCAACTCACATCCTTAGTAATTCCCCCGAAAATTTCGGAAGTACGTATATATATATATATATACCCTAATGAGATAAGTTGTTTCTATCAACAAGCAAAACGCTTGGGGAACTTCAATGTGGTTGGAGTTCTTGAGATATGATAGAATTTTTTTAAAAGGACAAGGGAGGGGTAGACTCTGGTACTATGTGTGCTAGATGGAATACCAAAGGTACTGCAGGTGAAGTTACTCGGTGTACTCAGGAACTTGTGAAGTATGTGTATACCCAAAATGGGACACGTAGCCCGAATGGGGCTAGGGTGATAACCGGGATATGAAGGTGTCGTCCTTCTACTAGTAGAAAAGGTTAATATTATCGTATTACGACTGATCATCGTATGCGGTGGCTCCAACGAGTGTCCTATTCTTCCAATTGGAATTGTGATGCAATACCGTAACCCAAGCCTAGGTGCTGGGTTTACTATTAAGATATTCGCAGGTTAATAAAATCCACCAAAGGATTGTTTTCGTAAAAGGTGTGTATCACCAAGGGAAACTATTTTCGAATAAAACGTAATTATCATATATGATGTTTTACGTAAGTTTATCATACAGTCATTTTCATACTGTACATTATTATGCTGGGCATTATAGCTCACACTTATTTTCTTAAATTGACACAACACAACAGTGAATCAAGATGCCTACCATGAGAACCACAGCCAGAAAATGGGTAGGAAATGGCCAGTTGTTTCGTAGATTGTTTGGTGTTGTACTGCAGGTAGTCCGAATAAGCTGGATTGGTTTTTAATTGTTTTTAGTTCGGCTTATTTATAAGTATGACTTATGTAAGGTAATAAATAAGAAACATATATTTGGCCTACGGACTAGCCTTACTTAAAGGTTATTCCCCGGTAAGACTTAATTACTTTTGAGTTGTAATAATTATCACTTTGTGGTTTGATCTACTCTAGTAATGAATGGTTCATTTCCAAGACAATAACCTGTAAGTGTGTGTGTGATAAGTGTGGGGTCGTAAATTGTGAGTATTTAAATATTGTGATGTGTGGTATGTGGTTTATAGTGGTTTAGATGGCGTGGCCTCCGAGATTCCTGACCCCGGATTTTGGGGCGCCACAGAAATGGTATCAGGGCCTTAGGTTATCAAAACTTGGAAATGGTAGGATATAAAATACGTAGACATAAGGATAATAAATAATCAATTAGAGCTCAAGTCGAGTTCGTCGTCAGGCTACACGGGTAGTCTTGACAGTTTTAACCCTTAAGGGAATTCCGACTCTAAGTTAGTAACACCTTGCCTATTGTGTCAGGTACCCGTGGAGCCTATGAGGGAGGTTGACCCTATTGATGATGTTATGGTTCCTGAGCGTGACCCTACTCTGGAGCTGGAGGACCCACCCATTGATGACTCAGGCGATGACCCTACTGAGGATGTCCCGGAGGAGGAGACTGACCTTCCTGTCCCCATAGCTGATGACGTAGAGATGCCCAGGGGCATGACTTAGGATGGAGGGATGTAGAGATGTACCCTCTCCCGACTATTCGCTCTCCTACACCACACCCAGGGATGCAGAGCCCTTTGCCCTATACAGATGATGATGAGGAGGACGGGATATATGCACAGGTCTACGAGGCTTATGACATATCCTCTAGTGACCCAGACTCACCTCTACTACCCCCGACGATCATACATGTAGCTGTACACGACTGGATGGTGGCTCAGCTTAACGCTGAGATCACCGCGGCATCTGCCCGCATTGTGGAGTTACGCCAGGAACTGACAGCTGAGAGAGCCATCAGACTAGGATACCTAGGGGACTTCAGAGCTGCTTCCCCAACCATAGCCCGCAGGGAGATTGATGGGATCGAGCTCCGTACCCGGGTTCAGATGAGGATGATGGCGATTGGAAGATACATCCCGGTAGTTGATGCAGAGCTGATGTTGTCAGGAGCGATGAGGAGTGTGTGTGACCTCACGCGCAGTGACAGTGACTGAGGGACTAGTGACTAATTATGGACCTTGAAGGAGGCTGGGTTACTTATCACCAATTTTGATAGGATAGCTAGTAGTAGATAGCATTCCTAGCCCTTCAGGGTGCTCGGCATATGTATTTATATTTCAGCATTCAGGACAAGTGATGATGTATTATAATCAGGCTATGTATTAACTCGGTTAGTTGTTTTATCCCCAAGATATAATTGGGAGACCCTATGGTATATATATCTAGCAGTTATTTAGAAATGGATTTCCACATTATTGCACCTAATAAAAACATGCTAGATATTAGATGACATGCGTACTTATGAATAAATTAATCCAACTATAATAATTGCAACTATATTGATAAATTTTCATTATCAGAACAATGCCACCCCATAGAAGAGGAATCAGGGCACAACTTGCAGAACCTGTTAACCAACAACGGAATGAACCTGACCCTGTAGTGAATGGAGAAAGTGAAGAGGACCTAGACTATAATGAATACGATGAGGAAGAGTATATAGAAGAAGAGGATGAGGATACCCATCAGGAAGGGAACCCCATGAATGAGTTTATGGAACTATTAAGAGCAAATCTAAACCAACAGCCTATTCCATCACAGCCGCATGCTGCCCAACAGACTGCAGCCACTGCCTTCAGGGATTTCAAATCTTTCAAACCCCCAGAGTTTCTAGGATCCGCCGACCCCGTTGAAGCACGGGCCTGGCTCAAAGAGATAGAAAAGTCCTTCGAGATACTAGGTATAGAGGAACTACACAAGACTATTTTCACTTCTTACATGCTGAAAGGAGAAGCTAATTACTGGTGGGAGTCCAAACGAAACCTAGAGACTGATGCTGTGATTCCATGGGATAGATTCACCCGACTGTTCTTAGAAAAGTGTTTCCCTAGGTTTATGGAAACCCAGATGGAGATTAAGTTTCTAGAGTTGAAATAGGATAAGATGACTGTGGCAGAGTATGAGGCCAAGTTTACTGAGCTATCACGATTTGTGCCTGAGTTCGTGAATATCGAAGAGAAGAAGACGCAAAGGTTTTAGCTTGGTCTGAAATAGTGGATTCAGAATTGAGTGGCAGTACTAGAGCTGACAGATTATGCCACCTTAGTACAGAAAGCCTCGATTGTTGAAGCTGGCAGTGAGCAGAGTATGAAGGAAAAAGAAAATAGGAAGATGAAGATAGGAAGCCAAGCCGGAGGAGTAGTAGGAACCGGGAATAAGAGCCTTCCAAGCAGGTTCGTCAGGGGAGTGGTGTCCCAACCTGCACGAGGCCCCAGATTCAGATCAGCCCCAAGTGAGAGTGTTGGTCAGGGCAGCGGACAATTTAGGGCAACATTTCATAGCCAACCCCGTGCCCCAATACCCGAATGTCAAACATGTGGAAAGAGACACCTTGGAGTGTACACCCAGGCGAGAGCCCCTCTAAATGTTACAGGTGCGACCAACCCGGACACCTTGCCAACAACTGCACCCGACCCAATGTGACGTGTTTCCAATATGGGAAGGTAGGACACATGAGAAAGGATTGCCCAACATTAAAGCCCCCAGCCTCAGGGATGAGCAGAGCTGCATCTAACCGACCCCCAGCTGCTAGGACCTTCAACATGACCGTTCAGGATGCTGTCCGAAACACTGACGTGATAGAAGGTACCCTTCTATTAAATTCTGAACATGCAAATGTCCTATTTGATTATGGAGCAACCAAGTCATTTATATCTCAAGATTTTTCTAAAAAGTTAAAACTTAACGCCATACCCTTACGTGAGGTATTACAAATGGAAATAGCAAATAAAGAAATAATTCCTGTAAATCAAGTACACCCTAAATGAAATTGAAATTAGAAGGAAGAGTCTTCAAAGTTGACCTAATCCCATTTGCGTTAGGAGAATTTGACGTAATCCTAGGAATGGATTGGTTATCCAGTAATAGAGCGCAAATAGATTGTGAATGGAAGAGGGTAAAGATAAGAGCGCAAAATGAAAAAAAAGTAGTGTTTAGAGGTCAACGACAGATTCAGAAATTTCTGACCATGTTACAGTCAAAAAGATTGTTAAAGAAAGGTAACGAGGCCTATTTGGCTTATGTGGTAGATACCAAGAAGGAAGTTCCTAATATACAAGACATACCCATAGTGAACGAATTCGAGGATGTACTTCCAGAGAACTTACCAGGGTTGCCACCCGACAGAGAAATATAATTCGCTATAGAATTAGCACCAGGAACGACACTAGTGTCCAAGGCCCCATATAGGCTAGCCCCAGTTGAGATGAAGGAACTAGCTTCTCAACTGAAAGAATTATTAGATAATGGAATGATAAGACCCAGTGTGTCGCCATGGGGAGCGCCAGTACAGTTCGTAAAGAAAAAGGACGGCAGTATGAGATTATGCATAGATTATCGAGAATTGAATAAGCTGGCTATTAAGAATATGTACCCTCTCCCTAGGATTGATGATATATTCGATCAACTCAAGGGAGCTGTGCATTTTTACAAAATAGATTTGAGGATAGGATATCACTAGTTAAATATCAAACCTGAGGATATACCGAAGACTGTTTTTCGCACTAGGTATGGACACTATGAGTTCTTAGTCATGTCATTTGGGCTAACCAATGCACCCGCAACCTTTATGGATTTGAAGAACAAAGTGTTCAAAAGGTACCTAGATATATGTGTGATAGTTTTTATGGATGATATTCTAATCTACTCAAAGACATAGCAAGAACATGCAGAACAATTGAGGATAGTCTTAGAAATCTTGAGGAACAAGAAATTATATGCCAAGTTCTCGAAGTGAGAGTTTTGGTTAAGGGAAGTTCAGTTCTTAGGACATATGGTGAGTAACAAAGGAGTTTTAGTTGACCCCGCCAAGACGGAAGACAGAAAAGTTTGTATGGATAGAGAAATGTGAGAAAAGCTTTCAGGAACTAAAAAGGAGACTGGTGTCAGCACCAGTGCTCGCTCTTCCCGATGGAAGGGAGAGTTTGTGATATACAGCGATGCATCACTTAAAGGATTATGATGTGTACTGATGCAGCACGACAAAGTTATAGCGTATGCCTCTCGGCAATTGAAGGAGTATGAGAGAAGATACCCGACGTATGATCTAGAATTAGCGGCCATAGTGTTTACTCTGAATATTTGGAGACACTACCTATATGGTGAGAAATACGAGATTTACACAGACCATAAGAGCCTTAAATATATTTTTACTCAGAAGGAACTCAACATGAGACAGAGGAGATGGTTAGAGTTGATTAAAGACTACGACTGTGAAATTTTATATCACCCGGGTAAAGCCAATGTGGTGGCTGACGCCTTTAGTAGGAAGGAAAGATTCAAAATGATAATGACATCTAAGGAATTAATTAAAGAATTTGAGAAGATGGAAATTGACGTGAGGACGACCGGTAAAGGAACAGAAGGATTATTTGAGATTAAGCTAGTGCCGGAACTGACTGAAAAGATACGAGTATGTCAGGAAAAGAAGATAAGTGAAGAAAGAGGATCATTGATCGGTGAGGAAGTGAGATGCGAGAAGGACGAGAGGGGGATCATGAGGTATGCATCCTGAATTTGGATTCCAATTGTGCAAGAGTTAAAGGACAAGCTGCTGCACGAAGGGCACAACTCCAGATATTCAATCCACCCAGGAAGTATGAAGATGTACCGTGACCTTAAGGAATATTATTGGTGGCCTAACATAAAAAGAGAAGTAGCAGAGTGGGTCAGCAAATGCTTGACATGCCAGAGAGTGAAGGCTGAACATCAGTGACCTAGTGGACTATTACGGCCCCTGGAAATTCCGGAATGGGAATGGGAGCATATAGCCATGGATTTTATGATAGGCCTACCAAGGACAAAGACCAATCACGACGCCATATGGGTTATCGTAGATAGATTGACCAAGTCCGCACACTTCCTACCAATCAACGAAAGATACGCCGTAGACAAGCTGGTGGATATTTACTTGTAAGAAATTGTAGTGAGACACAACGTTCCTGTAGCCATATTGTCAGATAGAGACCCAAGGTTTAATTCCCAATTTTGGAGAAGCTTACAGGAATGTGTAGGTACCAGACTAAACATGTGTACCGCTTACCACCCCCAGACTGATGGACAAAGCGAAAGGACTATTCAGACCCTATAAGATATGCTACGAATATGTGCCATTGATTTTAAAGGAAATTGGAATGATCACTTACCCCTGATCAAATTTGCTTACAACAATAGCTATCACACTAGCTTAGGAGTGCCTCCGTATGAAGCTCTTTATGGAAGGAGATGTCGCTCTCCTCTATGTTGGGATGAAGTTGGAGAACGCAAGATAATAGGACCAGAGTTAGTCCAACAGACCAGGGAAATGATAGGACTCATCAGGAAAAGACTGGTAGTAGCTCAGGATAGACAAAAGAAGTACGCCGACCAGACCAGAAAGGATAGGGAATATGAGGTAGGAGATTTAGTGCTATTGAAGGTAACTCGGTGGAAAGAAGTGATGAGATTTGGGAAGAAAGGAAGCCGAGTCCCAGATTCATAGGACCCTTTGAAATTTTGAGGAGAATAGGACCTCTAGCTTACGAGCTCGCCTTGTCCCTTAATTTGCAACAAGTGCACAACGTGTTCCACATGTCCATGTTAAGGAAGTACCATGCAGATGCACGACACGTAATAGAATACGAGCAGGTAGGTTTACAACCAGACCTGACCTACATCGAGCAGCCAGTAAGGATAATGGACCAAAAAGAATAAGTGCTGAGGAACAAGACTGTGAAGCTGGTTAAAATCTTATGGAGGAATCAAAATGTTGAGGAATCAACTTGGGAACTTGAAGACGCAATGAGGAATAGATACCCCCACTTATTTTATAATTGATTCCGGGACAGAATCCTTGTTAGAGGGGAAGACTGTAATAACTCGAATTTTTGAGACCTTGTAAAATGTTTAATGAATAGTAACCCTGACGGACGGGGAAAAACTTTTTAGCCCACACTATATAGTGCATGAGAAAATGAGTTTCGGAGATGATATTATGATATTACGTACTAAATGAGTGTATGTAAACGCTATTAGTTTTCGAAGAAAACGAACTTTGAAAAATGACCATATTTACGAATCATCGAGGATTACGGGAATCACAATATAATTATGAATTTAAAACCCTACGGATTTATATTCAAGTATGGTAATTCAAAACATAAGAAATGAATAAGAAAGGAATTACGTTGCGAACCATTTACGAGGAAGTATTACGAAAACGTTTAAGAGACCGAGCGAATGCGTAAATGATTAAATAAATGTAACACACTAACTAACCATGGTTACTTTATCAAATAGTGAGCTAGAGATAGGATGATCAACCAAGGCTAAGCAAATAGTGAGCTAAAGGGGCTAAGCAAGTGGCTTAGCTTTTAATCTACCACAAGCTAGCTAGATTTGTCTACAAGATTGGCAACATAAATCAAATACTAGGATATAACTAGAGAATAAAAATCAATATAAGATATAACAAGCTATCACTTGCATCATTCCAAGAAGCAACCAAGAAACAAACACAAAAACTCTCTCCCCACTTTTTCATTAAGCCCCATTCGACTTTTCTTCTTCAAGCCAAGAAATCAAAATCAAATCTTCAAGCTCTAGCCATGGATAAATCCTCCCATTAATTCTCAAGCTTCCTAACAACCAAACTAAGGTAAGATAAATCTTTGAGCTCTTTTTATCAAGGTTTATGGGTGAAATAAAATCAAGAAAGTTGAGAATGAATAGTATGAATAGTAACTCTTCTTTGGTTTCTTGATTTCAATGGTTGTTTTAGGTTCCAAAAACCATACTAAGCACTCCCAAGACTTCACCATCATCAATAACACATCTCAAGCTCTCAATAAAGGTAAAAAACTTTGACCCAAATTTATTTAAGATTTAAGTTCAAGATCCTTTTAGTATGTAGTTGTAAACCTAGTTTTAGTAGTGGTATTGTTGAAATCTTGATGTTTAGCTAAGTAGATTTAGGGTTGATTGTTGTTGCCTCAAGAACATGATGTTTCTGAGAGGAGTTAGTGTGTTGATGATGATATGTTGATTGTTGGTGGTATTATAAAGATCTAAGGTGTAAACGAACCTCCGATCATAAACAAAATCTCACTAAAACGAACAAAACATAACTTCAAGTGTCTGCAGAAAGTCCCGAGGATGTAAACTGTATTTTATTGAAACTTAACCCCTTATTATGATAGACAATGTTATAAGGATCGTTTAGGCGCTTAAATTGCTTGATTCTGATTTACGGATCAAAAGTTATGGCCATTTTACTAAAAGTGATTTACGCGACAAAAACTGCTACGAATTACGAACTTTGAAAATATAAAGGATCAACTTAAGAATGTTCATAAATCATGAAAATTTTACAGAGTAGTATATTGAGTTTCCTAACTGCCATAAAAATTTCAAGTGGAAATAATGATTTTTCAATTTTATAAAAATATCGGAGCCGAGACCGTGCGATTAGAAACCGTAGAATCCGTAAGCGGAGCCGACGACGAAAATGAAAATGGACTTAAGATACATTGAAAAAGGAAGCGACTATAATGTGAATAAGTAATTAAAGGAATAATAAGGGTAATATAAGTTGAGAGGGTGCGTAACAAGTAGCGCATGAGTGCGAGTCGCCGTAAATTAGAACGGGACCTAACAAAATGATATGTGTTATGATTATAGATTTCCGAGCGGAACCTAGAGCATCCTCCACCTCGAGATACCTAGGCAAGTTTTCGAACCCAACTCCATTTATTGTTGTGTTGTGAAAGGATTGTTTATTATCATTGCATAAATACCATGCTTGTCATGATACGTAGTTATTGAATTTTCGCATAATTGTAGCGATGTTGTACGATAAGTATATATCGAGAAATGTTTTATTCCGCTATAAGCATGACGTATTATAATAAGACCGAGAGTCGGTCGGTATTTCAAGATAAAAACCCGGGAATCACTCCGGTGATATTATAGGACAATTACAAGTCCATAGTAGTACGTTTAAAAGGGATCCAACGTCCACTTACAAAATATTAAACACCTCGAACTTTTATTAAAACGATTTCCAAAGATCGTATTCCCTCAACCATACTTTACCATTTGGACAAGAAATATTTATCTACTATTCATTTATTATGGAGAAGTATTCTCCAGTAAATATTTACTTCAGACTCGAGTAAATATTAAAAGTTCATTAAATTATTAAACATAAATTAGTTGAGGAATATTATTTTCTTTTAAAAAGTAAACTCCTTCGAGGTTTAATTATTTATCAATTATCATTTAATTATTTCTTATTTATAAAAAGGGTTTATTTATGATTTAAAAATCATAGAACCTGATTTAAAATACTCTCGGATATTCGGGAATCATTCGAATAAATTCAGATCGTCGGAGAATATTATCTCGACTTATTTTAATATTTTGAATATAGTTTCAAGGAGAAACTCCCCCCTTATTTAACTATCTGTTGACAATGGTCAACTCACATCCTTAGTACTTCCCCCGAAAATTTCGGAAGTACGTATATGTATATATATATATATATATACCCTAATGAGATAAGTTGATTCTATCAACAAGCAAAACGCTTGGGGAACTTCGATGTGGTTCGAGTTCTTGAGATATGATAGAATTCTTTTAAAAGGATAAGGGAGGGGTAAACTCTGGTACTATGTGTGCTAGATGGACTACCAAAGGTACCGCAGGCGAAGGTACTCGGTGTACTCGGGAACTTGTGAAGTATGTGTATACCCAAAATGGGACACGTAGCCCGAATGCGGCCAGGGTGATAACCGGGATACGAAGGTGTCGTCCTTCTACTAGTAGAAAAGGTTAATATTATCGTATTACGATTGATCATCGTATGCGGTGGCTCCAACGAGTGTCCTATTCTTCCAATTGGAATTATGATGCAATACCGTAACCCAAGCCTAGGTGCTGGATTTATTATTAAGGTATTCGCAGGTTAATAAAATTCACCAAATGATTGTTTTCGTAAATGGTATGTATCACCAAGGGAAACTATTTTCAAATAAAATGTAATTATCATATATGATGTTTTACGTAAGTTTATCATACATTCATTTTCATACTGTACATTATTATGCTGGGCATTATAGCTCACACTTGTTTTCTTAAATTGACACAACACAACTGTGAATCAAGATGCCTACCATGAGAACCATAGCCAGGAAACGGGTAGGAAATGGCCAGCTGTTCCATAGATTATTTGGTGATGTACCGTAGGTAGTCCGAATAAGCTGGATTGGTTTTCAGTTGTTTTTAGTTCGGCTTATTTATAAGTATGACTTATGTAAGGTAATAAATAAGAAACATATATTTAGCAGACGGACTAGACTTACTTAAAGGTTATTCCCCGGTAAGATTTAATTACTTTTGGGTTGTAATAATTATCACTTTGTGGTTTGATCTACTCTAGTAATGAATGGTTTGTTTCCAAGACAATAACCTGTAAGTGTGTGTGTGTGATAAGTGTGGGGTCGTAAAGTGTCAGTATTTAAATATTGTGATGTGAGGTATGTGGTTTATAGTGGTTTAGATGGCGTGGCCTCTGAGATTCCTGACCCCGGATTTTGGGGTGCCACAAAAGAAGGAGCAAGCTGCTATCTTGGCCAAGCTTCAAGCTGTAAAAACCACAACAGAAACTTTTGCACAACCATCTGTAATTGCTGAATCTCAAGATCTAAAGGTGCAAGCTAAAGCACAACCGAAAAGAACTTTCAGATACAAGGAAAGGGCCAAACGAGCCAAAATGAAATTAAACTTTAATGATGAGAAAAAGAAAAACTCTATCTCTAAGAAGCCTACAACTACAACTCAAACATCGAAACCCCATGTGGTATTTGAAGAATTCAAAGTGGTTGATCCAACAAGGAATATTAATGGTGAGCCAAATGTTCCTAAGGATGAGCCAGTAGACTGGGATAGTTTGCCAATTTTTGAGCTAAATTTACCCATTTTCAAGACAAAGAAGACAAAGACAAGAGCTAGCAAGAAAGTGAATCCAGTGATTCTCAGATCCAAGACACCAATTAAAACTAAATCTACAGTCAACAAGGGAGACATGTTATACATCTGTGACATCAAGGAGTTTTCTGACATAAACCTTTACTTAGATGAATTGGAAGAAGTTAGAGGAATTGATGCTCACAGACATCTCCCTGAAAGGCTGGTATTCAAATACAAGGGAGGAAGAAAGATCATATGTGTAATATCCGGGATATATCATGTAATTATTTTGCTATTAAATAATTATTATATGTGTTCAGTATCTATTCTGTGAATTAATTGTTAAGTGTTATCTATATTTGGATATTCAAAAATAATATTAATTGAGTATTTTAATTTTTATATGTCCAAAATAAAATATAGATAATTGTCTTATCTTCCTAATTATTTTTATGTTGATTTATGAATTTATAAGAATCATATGAAATTTATAAAATCTTTTTCCGGGTATTTAAAATCTATTTTAATAAAACGGGAACCAACCGACGTCATCCGTTGTTACGTTTTTGAAACCCGAAACCCTTTCGAGAACTCCTTCCTAACCTAATTGTAATATTCCGAGCATATTCCATGTTTCGACTTTTTCGATCCGGCATACGGTTTGTTCTGCGCGGGTCCCGGCGCAACATTTTCGATACAATATTCATTTCGGTAAATCAATAAAACCCGTATTTTCGATAAACGAGAGCTTTTTATTAAACTATCACAATTATCACCTCGTAATACGTGTAACCAGGCGCTGAGACCAAGACCGCAGTAAAGTTGTATTGATTTGGATAATTATCCAGAAAACCGATACCGATTGGATCAGTTTTTATAAATAAATGTACCGTTTTATATCTGGAATGATCCAACGGGATACTAATTTTCCGTAATTATAAATAGCCTTTTCCCGTATTTTATTTCGTATCAAAATCATTTGCAGACAGATAATTATATAATTTTCAGAGAAAAACCCTAATTTCATAAACTGTTCTAAGAATCAAACAGCAAAACGAAGGCGTTACCGATCTCTGTTTTCAAAGCTCGAGTACTCAATCCAAAGGATTTGAAGTGTTCTATCAGATTCTGAGCTTCGTTTTACTGCAGAAATCAAGGTTTATTTTCTATATTTTTATTTATTTTCAAATTAATTTTATTAAAAATATGAATTTTGTTCGGATGATTGTTTATATGATTTGATGATTGCATGTTGTAGAGCTTGTTTTCCTGATAATTTTGATATATTATACGTCTGATTTGGAGTTCAATAACATGTTCAAAATTGAGTTTAATTTTCGAATTTCAAAATTAGGGTTTATAACCCGTATGAATGTTCTTAATTAAAATTTGGGGGTTTCTTATTCTGTAATAGATAGATGTTGTGGTATAGTGGATTGTGTTCTCTGTGAAATTTGCAATCCAGTCGTATAAGTTTCATGAATCAACGAGGTCTGTAGAGAAGGGAGTTGTGTTTTGAATATTTTCGAAGTTCGCCGGAAACTGGCAAACTTCACGACCAAATTCCGGCCAACTCAGGGATTGTTAGGTTGTTTTGATTGCATGGTTGTGTTCCTGGTAGTTTGTAGATGTGATTTGGAGCTTGTCGTAAGGTGAGGAGGCCGGAATCGTGTTCTCCGGCAACCCCTGCATTTTCCGGCGACAGGGGTGTAAAATTGCAGTTTGATACCTAAACTTTTGGGGACGATGCAGTTTGATCCCTGAAGTTTCCAGACTTTGCAAATTTAGGATTCCTGTTTTAAAAATGTTTAAAAATCATATTTCCTATTTATTTTTATTATAAAAATTCGTTTTTAATTTCTGAAAATTCTAAAAATTATTATTTTAATTCCAAAAATTATTTTTAATTCGAAAATAAATCTGAATTAATTAGTTAATTAATTTTAGTTAATTTTAATTGATTAATTGGTCAATTAATTCGAAAATTAATTAATTAATTAAATTATTTAATTAATTATTAATTGATTTTAATTAATTATTTAATTAGATTTAATTATTTAAAAATGATTTAAAAATTTCCGAAAAATAGTTTCGAGCTTTAAAATATTATTCTAAATTATTTCCAAGGCTCGATAATTATTATAAAATTGTTTCGAAGCCAGAATTGGCCAACCGAACCCTGTTTATTGCCCCGAAATTGATCCAACAACCCGTTTTAATTCTGAAAAATGTTTTAAAAATCATTTTAAATACCAGAAAGCGTATTTATGACCCGAAACTTCTTTATAAATGATATATCATTGATTATGTGATGTATTATGTGTTATATGTGACTTGTTGGTTGACTGTCGGTCTATATATTCGATGTTTACTTGTTCATTAGATAACTTTCAATCCGTTAATCAGATTTGGGTGAAACGAAGGGTAGATAGAAGTATGTGTTGAATAGAATCATATGAGTTGAATATTGATAGATGTTTTAATATGTGAGCAGAAGAGGCAAGACGTAGGAAAGGGAAACAGGTAGTTGAGGAGTGAGACGGTTGAGATTGGTAGCGAGTATAGTGTAGTAAGCTCACACCAGGCAAGTGTTCTGAACTTTCTCGAGATATTGTAGTACTTAGTAGTCCTGTTGATATTGCAAGTGCTTTGAAGCACTGAAACCCAAACCCTGATTCCAGTTATTGCTCTTGAGCCGTAAACCCTATTCTTTCTAAGCCATTGATTATTGCATACCCAAATACGAACCTCAAGTATACGATACTACTCCACAAATACATACAAACTAAATACCGAACACTGAATCGAATTACCCATACACTCCAACCATTGTATCCTATGCTTTGAAAGGCAAAATCCTTGAAACCTTGAAACACTGATTCCTTTGTTATCCTATTCTTTCATTACCCAACAGCTAAGCTTTGAAAATGCCATATTGATCCTCATGAACTCTGAAACCATTTCATTATGAAACATCCAATGTTGTTAATAATTCTGTTTATTGTTTATTATTTCTTATTCTGTTATTATGCTAGAATTGGATTTTTTTATAAAATTGTGGACCAGATTCGTGGTCAGACCATATAATGGTCAAGTTAGGCCAATGTGTGCCTTGGATCCAATAGTTAGAGCAATGCTGTGTGCTTTGCTCGGGGTTAGTGTGTGACTGATCAGCAGCCTAACCTTGGTTTTTAAAATAAAAGTATAATATCCAATTCTAAATCATAATCCATTGTTCACTTGATATCATAACCATATTTACCTGATGATCATTATTCTCAGTTTTGTCATGGTGACTTGATGAGCTAGTTAGCTCATTTGTGCGATATTGTTTATATTCTTTCCAGTTAAAAAGGAACAAGTTGGTAGCGAGGATCCCCAGTCCAGCGCGAGAGCTAGGGGTTCAGGTTGATCAAGTTAAGCTAGCAGGCTTCTTTTGGAATAATTTAAGTTTGTAAAAATTTGTAATAATGCTTAATACTCAGTTTGAGTTTGAATGGTTGGGATTTGAACGGTTTGTAATATAAGTAGATGTGTTTGGCTTGTGTGCATACTTAAACCTGTTGCGATCCTTGGTAGTTGGTAAGTAGGGTCACTGCATATTATTATTATCTTTACTATTGTTATAAGAAGGTTATAATTAAGGCGTGTGAGTAGACCCCAAACTTCTGACCCGGGTTTGGAGGGCGCTACAATATGGCCACTTCACATGATTCTTCTAGAAAGCCAGTCTGTGCTAATAAAGGTGTACTCTTCATTCAAAAAGAACTTTGGTTATAATGTGACAGCAAGAAGATTAGTTCTAAAGAATATTGAGGAGCTGAGGAGTAATAGAGCCAAAGATGCACTACCAAAGACTTTGTCAATTTCCTTTACAGGAAATAGAGTGCATCTGAGGCCCTATTGGCTGATGGAATTCATGGATGAAAAAGGAGTTAGAAGATTCTTCAGATTGGAGGACCAATTGAGTATCTCTAGCAATGAGACTCTTTTGGAAATACAAGAAATGCTAAATTTCTCAGAAGCTGATGAACTTGAATTCCACAGACAACTCTAGAATCAAATTGAAGAAAACAACAGAAGGCTTGGGAAAAAATCCAGACAATCAAGAAAGTAAATTTATCTGCTCAGACTAGAGGAGCACCTTGATAACAATTGTGAGCAATTTCTTTGTGTACTTTGCATTGTTCAATTTTCAGCAACTTGTAGCACTTATCAGTTTATCTATTATTTTTCAATCTGTATTCTTAGGATGTTTTGTTATCATCAAGTTTCTCTAAATTTATGTCTACAATTCCAGTAGACATAAATTGGGAGAGATTTTTAGGAATATGTTATGTACTTGATGATAAGCTAAACAAAACACCTTAGTAGATTTAACTTAGTGAATTTGTAGCACCCGACGGATGATCATTATAGTCCCGACGGATGATTCAATATAGTCCCGATGGATGACTAATTGATATCCACCGGGTGAGTAGCTTATGTAACAATAAGTACTGTAGCACATTTCTGCAAACAACTTTGTATAAATTCTGTAGTAGCTTATGAATCATGTAGACTGCTAGTAGATATGAAGAATAGGTTGATTAAATGCAAATATAAGATGTCTTGTAATTCTGCACAAATGAAATGGAGTCCAGTGATAAATGGCTACCCGACGGATGATCAACAAAGCTACCCGATAGATGATCAACAAGGCTACCCGATGGATAACAAGCATGTACCCGACGGATGATCAATTCAAATATCTGTTGACAGTGACAACACAGTCACATGCGTCGACTGTTTGTAAAAGGAATGTGGCAACCTGTTTAGCAGGGTTTTGAGAACAAAGAAGCATTACCATTTCCATGCTATTATGAAGATATTCAAATATGCTGGAATAGAGTAGTGAAGCAGCATGGAGTTAGACTTGATAGGTTTTATTTTATTATCTTGTCTTATTACTATGTAAACTTGGTGATATATAAACCAAGTGTAGCAACTAGAACACCTAACAAGACTAAGCAAATACATTCTTAGAGAAACATTTGTAAGCTGAATCCTGTAGCATTTCTTTGTAAGTTTAGTTGTTCATATTTGTAAGCAATTGTGAGCTATTCAAGCTTCACAGGGTTCTCACTCGATATATATATTTATATATCTCTGGTGGATACATTCAAATCCACCAGAAAGTTTTAAAGACCTCAGTTTTTTTTACTTTGTGTTTGATTTACTTAACTCTTTATTCCGCACTTTGCAAATCAAACAGTTAGATATAAATTGAGTTAGAACTAATTTTCATAAATCTCAAAAAGAAGCCAGAATTACATTCAACCCCCCTTCTGTAATTCTTGTTGTATTGTTAGGGAATAACAGTCTATCCTCCTCGCTAGACGCCTATACTGCGTCGTGCTCAAACCAGCTCCAACATAAGCTCCTGCTTCCTCCTTCTCCTACTGCTGCTGCGATCCCGAAGGACCAGCCTCCTCGCCCAACTGAACTATCAATGCTGCTCAACGAGCCTGCGAAGTCCCACCGGCAAATGTCTGATCCGCTGGCCTTCCACATGGCAGATGGTCATGTGTTTAAGAATTGTGTTTAAGAATTCGTGAAGTGGTGGAGAAGTTTGTGTATAAGTGTATGTATATATAGGAGGTGAGAAGAGAATTAGATATGGAATAGAAGTGGGTTTTGATTATGGGAATAGTGGGAATAATGGATTAAATTTTGGAGAGGGAAATTTGGGATGTGGAAGAGTAAAATTCCGGTGGAAATTGATTTTGTAGTAAAATCCCGATTTTCTCTTCACAAACTGCTGTTTTTTTTCGAAAAGAGGACCCCGGCGCGACCGCGCGCTAGACCAGCGCGGGCGCGCTCACCTTCTGCCAAATTGGCGTGGTCACGTGCTAGATCAGCGCGGGCGCGCTTGGTTTCCGGAAAAATAGCGCGGCCGCGCATTAGATCAGTACGGGCGCACTCAGCTTTTGAAGTTGGCCCTGAAATTTTCTGTTTTCTGATTTTTTTTGTGTTTTTCTCTTTCTTCTTGCTTCCTCTACCTACTAATGTACAACAAACTTGGGTTGCCTCTCAAGAAGCGCTTGTTTTACGTCGTTAGCTCGACGTAGAAACTTGAGATCAAACAGACAATAAAACGGCACTAACCACCTCGCGGTTTGCCGTGTCACCATAGTAATGCTTCAACCTCTGATCATTTACCTTGAATGGTTGGCCCGAATCATTCTCAAAAATCTCCAACGCTCCATATGGAGACACAATTTTGACAACAAACGACCCTGACCATCTTGACTTCAACTTTCCTGGAAAAAGACGGAGACGAGAGTTAAACAAAAGAACTTGTTGCCCCGGAATAAATGATTTGAGCACTAGTCCCCTATCGTGCCACCTCTTGACTTTTTCCTTATACATTTTGTTGTTCTCATAAGCTTGAAGTCGAAACTCGTCGAGTTCATTCAATTGAAGCATCCTCTTCTTTCCAGCTACATCCAAGTCCAGATTCAACTTCTTCAAAGCCCAATACGCTTTATGTTGTAGCTCCACCGGCAAATGACACCCTTTACCATAAACCAACTGAAACGACGACATTCCCAATGGAGTCATGTATGCTGTTCTATATGCCCAAATAGCTTCGTCAAGCTTCAAAGACCAATCTTTCCATGATGGACACACAACCTTCTCTAAAATGCGCTTGATCTCTCTGTTAGATACCTCAGCTTAACCATTTATCTGAGGATGATAAGTCGTAGCAATGCGATGATTCACATTATACCTTTGCATCATAGAAGTGAACTTGCGATTGCAAAAATGCGACCCCTCATTGTAATATCTGGGAAATATAATGTAATTATTTTTATCAATAAAAAACTATTATGTGATTTTTATGTGAATTATTTGTTGATTGATATTAATATTTGGGTGTTCATTTCTGATAAAATTAGGATATTTTAATCCTTAATTATCCATAATAAAATATAGATAGTTTTGGTATTTTTCTTGTAATTCTTGGATTATTATATGATTTTATAAGAATTTATAGAATTATTAATGATTATTTTTACGTAATTATAAAATTTCATTTTAGATACAGAAATCGTCCCACTTTAACCGTTTTTGCATTTTTACAACCCGAAACTCTTCCGAAAGTTCTTTCCTAACCTAATCTGATAATTCTGAACACTTTTCGTGTTTTGACTTTTTCGATCCGGGATACGGTTTGACCCGTATGAGTCCCGGCATAAAATTCTCGATACGCAAATCATTTTATATATTGATAAAAATTCGTATTCTCAAAAGGCGAGAAATTATTATCTTATTTTCGTATGAAGTATTTATAGGAAGCTCTGTTTTGATAATTGTCCAAATTTGATATAAAAATCGTATCGTCTTTTTAGTTACTTAGAGGCTAAGTAACCTCTTTTCGGATCTGACATGTAAATGTAATAATCGAATTATTAAATAAATAAAATATGTGATGGGTCTGTTAGCTGTGTGTTACCTTATTGTTAATTTTGGGTAATTGTTGGATACGAACCTTAATTGTATAATTAATTATTGAGTTGTATGATATTATTTTGTTTTTAAAATGATTTTATTGAATATTTATTCCTATAAATGTTAAAAATATTTCAAAAATTATTTTTGTTTCTTTATAATTTTATTTATTATTTTTAGGAATTTATAAAATTTAGAAATCAACATTTTAATGATTATTTATCTTTAAATGATTTTCTGATTTCATTTAATCGTAAAATCCGTATTTAATTCCAGAATTCTTCAAAAATTAAGAAAATCATATATATTTAAGTTTGGAATATTCTGAGAATTTTAAAATTATTTTGGAATTTTTTGGGATTAATTTCACCCGCGCGTTGATTCGTTTAATTGTTAAAAACGGGTCTAATTGACACTTCGAAAATTATTTTAAAACTTTGAAATTTATGTTTCTATAAACTTTGAGATATTTAGAAAATTTTTAGACTTATTTTGGTTTTATATCGATTAATAATTATTCGTATTGTGATACGTTAAAATATTAAAACGTTCGGAATTGGGCATGCAGTTCAGAGAACAAGACACGTGTCCAACGTTCAGAATTGGGCTTGCAGTTCAGAGAACGAGACACGTGTCCAATTAATTGGACACGTGGCGCTGTAGTCGGCAAAAACAGAGAGTGCTACCCTTGTATTGTTTACAAAACATCAATTTATTTATTTATTCTTCTTTCTACCCTTTTCTTCATCAAAGGGCAGATACATACATATACGTATAGTCTCCTCCCTCCTGTAGCTCCTCGATTCTTTGTCTCTCGATGTTGAATTGCCGGTGGTTGGTTCTTTTTCCGGTGCTACGCCGCCGTCCCTGGTTATTTCGGTGACTGGTGGTCGTTTCCTCCCTTCCCCTGTGCGCGTTCATTCGCGGGTGTGTGTTATATGTATTTTTGTGTGTATCTTGATGTTGTGCTGCGATTTTTCTTAATTCTCCATCGCCGCCCCTCCCCGTTTCTGGTGGGGGAGGTGGCGCGATGTGCGTCCTACTCTGTGTTGGTTCCTGTTTACGTTATAGTGATTCTGTGACTCCGATTACAATTTATTTTATTTTATCTGTTTATTCTCTGCAGAAAATATTTGAGTATTATTTATGAAATGAATTAATATTTCGTGAGGGAATTGTTAATAATTAATCGGTGGAATCTGTGATTGGAAACCCAACTCGGGTAGCTCCGGGTTTTACCGCCGTCAGCGATGAATTTCGACGAGCTAACGGTGGACTGTGATGATTGTTCTGAGTCCTAAAATTTTAAAATAATTAATTAATTTCTTTTTAAGTTATATCTTTAATTGAATTGGTTATGGTTATTGCATTGTATTGGTGATTGGGAATCTTGGAATGGTGATTTATTGTAGTTGTTGTTGCGAAATCTGTGATTTTGACGTCGAATTAATTCGACGAGTAGGCCGATAAATAAAGGAAACGCTGCCCGATTTTCGGGAAATTAATTCCGAAAATACGGGGACGTCGAACAATAATATATAACTATATTATACGAAACCTAAGTACGTGGGGTGACCAAATATTTTGTGAATAATCGATTACCCTGTTTTTCAAGATGAAGAATATATGTACTTTTCGAAAATAAATACCGAACCGAATTTTAAAGATGTGAACCATAAATGCTATGTGTATTTCAATAATACCTATAAATGTGAGACGGGTTATGAAATCGTATGGGTAGAAGTGATAGTGATATTATGCTAAGCGAGACAATTATCTGAATTAGGGTATTTCAACCCTGTAGGTCCTAGTCGGAAGACCCGAAGAGTGATGTCGGACTAAGAATGATATAGTGATTAGACGTCGAGATCAACGAGCTTCCAATCGAAGGACCTAAGTGTTCAAGGAAATTTAAAGATCAACCAATAATAGTGGTTAAAGCTTATCGAGGCAAGTATTCCTGAACTTTCTTTTAAAATACTGCAATTATTTCTTCATATCTATTCTAAGTTCAGAATAGTTAAAATGTTTTACATTTCGCTGCAATTACTTTTATTATGCATGTTCTTTTCATTATTGTTCCTATAATTCGATTGCTCTCTTGAGCAAATACCCATTCTTTCGGGCTATTTGCGAATCCTGAATTGGGATGTTTTGAAATCAAAATAATTTGACATCAAAATACTCTACGGGTTGGACAAAAGTTTATGATTCCAAAACCAGACAAAACCCTGATTCATGAGATGAATCAGGGAATCACTTGTTAGTTTTGGATTTATAATTAAAGGCTGGTGACAGCCAACGTTTACTCGCTCAACTCACTCAAATAAATAGAATTATTTAAAAAAATTTAAAGATTTTGTCCGGAAATTTTCCTTTGATATTAATGCTTGAAACTTAAATTATATACTTGCTGGGCATTTTTGGCTCACTCTTGCTTTGTAAATTCTCATTTATTTCAAAAGAAGATAAGGATAGAAGTGAATAGCTTTTGTTAGACAACCGAAGTTAGAGAAATCTCCGCTGCGAAAGGACAAAGATGTTAGAAAATATGACAAGGACGTTAGCATAAAGGTACTTACACTCGTATTATAGTTGTTGTGAAATATAGAAGATTAGATTCTTGTTTCATACCATAACCTGTAAATGATCCGGATTGAAGGGGTTAATTGAATATTCTTTTATTCAATGTAAAGATTGTTTAGTGACACCAAATCTCGACCCCGGATTTGGGTTGTTACACTCATCACTGATTATGACTCTTGGAGTTCCAAACCATGTGAATATCTGCTTGTGAAAAAATTAAGCACTACTTTTGTAATGACTCGTATTTATGTATTATTAAGAGTGTAATTATTGAATAATTAATTAAATAAAAATGAGTATTGGTTGAGTCAGTTATGTGTGGTTTTACTAATTATCTGTGATTTTACTTCAGTTTTATTTTCATAAATATTCGGATTGTCCCTAAAATTGTTTTAAAATTTCGAAAGTTAAGTTTTTTTACTTCGGGATATTTATAACATTTTAAGATAATTTTCAAGATTTTATGAATTTGTTTTAAGTGCAGCTCGGTTCGTTAGTTGTGAATTACGGGAATGAGTTGCATTTCAAAAATGATTTAAAAATTTTGAAACTTTTATTTTATTAACTCTTAAATTTTTTGATAATTGTGGTATTAAAATTTTATTTTATTTTATAAGTTTTAGTGCACAGCAGGTTCGTTATTTTTAAAAGAAAACGAACTAGAAATTACAAAACAGAAGCGAGACACGTGTTGATTTCAGGTTATACGCAATGCTGAGTGTTTTGTTTTGTTAATATACGCGACAGACTCTACTCTTAATCTCTCTAAGCTCTAGTCTCTTTCAATTCTCTCTCTCTCTCTAATATCTATTCTCCATCAACTCTTTTAATATCTCTATATCTCCCTCTCTCTTCCTTCTCTTCTTATTTCCCGATCTGTTCTCTGCTCCGGTGAGTTTACCACCGTCTTTTTCTGGCTAGTTGTGCTCGATTGTCTGTTCCTGAATTATTTGTGCGTGTATGCGTATATATAAATATATATGTTAGTGTGTATATATGTGTGTGTGCACAGTTGGTGTGTGAGGGTGGTGCCGGCGTTTTTCCGCCGGTTGCTCCCTGGTTTCCGTTGTTGTTGGCTGTTCTGTTTCATTCTTTCTGTTTCTGCGCATGTGGGCGCATGTACCTGTTGGTTTTCCTTTTTAATATTATTTTATCATTTTTTCTGCAGGAAATTTACTCGAGTAATATTCGTGATATAAAACATATTTTTGTGCGGTAAATAATTGAATTAATTCGGTGAGATTTGCTTTGAAAATCCGAAATTAATCGGGTACCCGCGAATTTTGCCTCTGTTGGCGATGAGCCTTGGTGAGCCGACGGTGGGCGGTAATGAGTTATTTCTGAGTCCTAATATAAATAAATAATAAACGTATAAATTTTATTTATAAGCTCGAAGTGAAATAATAGTTAAATATTATTCGAGATTATTGTGATTATAATTGTTGATTGGTATTGTTGTGATTAGGACGTCGAATTACTTCGACGGGTAGTTCGATAAACAAAGGAGACGCTGCCCGATTTCCGGGAAATCGAAATACGGAAATACGGGAGCGTATCCGGTGATTATCGGGACGTCAAGCAACTATATAAATACATATATATTTTATACGAAACTTGATTGTACGATGTGATGAAATATTTTGCCAAATTTAATAACCCTAATTTCATAAAATGACGATTATAAGTATTCTCTGAAAATGAACACCGAACCGATTTCGAGAACGTGAACCCTAATTGTTACGTATGTTATTATAATCAGTATAATTACGAGTCGGGATTGGATATCGAATGGGTAGATTTGTTAGCGAGGATATGTCAAGCATAACTGGGTGTCTAACATAGAGTAGTTCGACTCTGTAGGTGCTAGTCGAAGGATTCGAGAATTGGCGTTAGACTAAAGCTAGCCTAGTGATTAGTCGACAAACTTAGCAAGGTTCCAAGTGAAGGACCTGAGCGTTAAGCTCAGATCCAGGATAGTCTAATAGTTAGGCATTAAAGCCAAGTATCCAAATCCGTTCAAGGTCAATCAAAAATAGTTGTAAAGCTCTGCAAGACAAGTACCCCTGACCATGCTCTTATGGTTCAGTATATATGAATTAAATGTTGTTTTATTTTTGAACAGGAACATAAACGTTTTAAGTTACGTATCCCCTGTGTTTGAAAATGTTGTTAAATATAGGTTTTGGGGAAAAGTAACTTCTGAATGTACTTATCTCTAAAATGTGATTAAAATAAAAGGAAGCTTTGAATAGTGTGTTGTGATAAAATTGGTTTGAAAAGAGATAGGTAAAAGTGGATTTGAAAACTGGATAAAATAAATCAGATATTGGATAACGTTGCGTAAGTGGCTAATTCAGTTGTGCGCGTTACTTAACCGATTAGTCCAGCATAGTTAATCAGAGACCTAGCTAGTCTCTGCGGATCCGGTTATTTTATGTGAAATCCCGATCAGCTTTCCTAGATATTTTGTGTGATAGCCCAGTGAACTATCCTAGATAATTTGTGTGGAGGCCTGATCAGCCGTCCCTAGATAACATCCAATACATATCTGATTGTGGTTTTGTGGTTCCAGTAACATAACAAGTGATTATGGTTCCAGTAACGGAACAAGTGATTGAGGTTCCAGTAACGGAATAAATGATTGAGGTTACAGTAACAGAACAAGTGATTGAGGTTCCAGTAACAGAACAAATGGTTTTGTGGTCCCCGTAACGGGACATATGGTTTTGTGGTTCCTGTAAGGGAATAAATGGTTTGAAAATGGCATGCTAAAATTGAAATCTGGTATTTATGCACAACACACGACTGTTGATTTTATTTTATAGAGCATGCTAGTTTTATCCAGTTATACATGTTTTACTTGTTTTCTAACAAGTTATGAATTATGTTCCTATAATTACTTTACTTTAAGTTGTTTTACTTGTTATTCATATAGTGGTACTGCTGAGCAATTGATTGCTCACCCTTGCAGAATATTTTGTATATATGTATTGCAGATGCTTAGAAGATTCTTTCGTCATAGTTAGGGCAGAGTTCCAGTTCCATCCATACTAGGCTCCTCCGAGGTAGTTGTGTTGGACCAAGGACGGTCTGTTGAGTTTCTGTATTAAGATAGTTGTGTCAGGATGGTTTGTTGTAAGTCGGTTTTGTAATAGTTGTAACCTAAATCATACTTAAACCTGGAAAAGGTCTTGGTAAAGGGGTCGTGGTTATGTATTGTTAATGATTTGGATTATATTATGTTCATTATTATTGTTATTGGTGATGTCAACTCCTGACCCCAGGGTTGGGGCCGTCACAAATTTCGCATCGTTCGTTGGTAATGCCTTAACTTCAACCCATTTTGACACATAATCAACTGCCAACAAGATATACTGATTATTACAAGATGAGACAAATGGCCTCATGAAGTCAATTCCCCGAACATCGAAGACTTCAACCTCGAGAAGCACATTAAGAGGAATCTCATCCCTCTTGGACATATTACCCACACGTTGACATCGGTCACATTTCAAAATGAACTGATGAGCATCTTTAAACAAAGTCGGCCAAAAAAAACCTGCTTGAAGAATACGAGCTGCTGTCTTTTCTCCACCATAATGTCCTCAATAAGACGTTGAGTGAAAATCTCACAAGATCCCCCCCGTTTCGCTATAAGGAATACATCTCATGAGGATTTGGTCAGCTCCTTGTCGAAAAAGAAATGGCTTATCCCATTATACCACTTCACTTCATGCAGAAACTTATTCCGTTGAGCGTATGATAAGTCGGGAGGCATTATATTACTCACAAGTTAATTCACAATGTCTGCAAACCACGGTTCTTCCTCTTGCACTCCAAACAGCTGCTCATCGGGAAATGACTCGTTGATTAATGTCTTATCTAGTGAAGTTGCACTTGGATCTTCTAAATACGAGAGATGATCAATGACTTGATTTTTAGTCCCTTTTCTATCCTTGATCTCTAATTCAAATTCTTGAAGCAAAAGAACCCATCTAATCAATCTAGGCTTCGAGTCTTTCTTCGAGACGAGATATCGAATTGCAGCATGATCAATGAAAACTGTCACCTTTGTCCCAAGCAGATAAGATCGAAATTTCTCAAAACCATAGACAATAACCAAAAGTTCTTTCTCCGTAGTAGTGTAGTTCAGTTGAGCACCATTAAGAGTCTTACCAGTATAGTGGACTACATGAAATATGTTGTTCTTTCTCTGCCCAAGAATGGCTCCAACTGCATAATCACTTGCATCACACATCATCTCAAAAGGTTCACTCCAATCAGGTGCAGTTATGACAGGTACCGTGATTAAACTCTTCTTTAAGAACTCAAAAGCAGCCACACACTCATCATCAAACTTAAACGGGACATCCTTCTCCAAAAGATTGGACAAATATTTAGAAATTTTTGAGAAGTCCCTTGATGAAACGCCTGTAGAAGGCCGCATGACCAAGAAAACTGCGAACTCCCTTAATAGAAATTGGTGGGGGAATATTTTCGATGACCCCCACCTTGGCTTTGTCCACCTCCAGATCCTTACTAGAGACCTTATGCCCAAGAATAATGTCCTGTCGCACCATAAAATGACATTTCTCTCAATTGAGAACCAAATTGGTCTCAACACACCTCTTGAGAACGTCGCCTAAATTCTGCAAGCACTCATCAAATGAATCACCAAACACAGAGAAATTTTCCATGAACACCTCCACATTCTGACCAATCATATCAGAGAAGATAGCCATCATGCATCTCTGAAATGTGGCTGGTGCTCCACATAGTCCAAAAGAAACTCTCCGAAAGGCAAAAGTACCAAACGGACAAGTAAAAGTAGTCTTCTCCTGATCTTCTGGAGCAATGCAAATTTGATTATAACCATACTAACCATCCAAAAGACAGTAGTACTCATGCCCAACCAATCTGTCAAGCAACTGATCAATAAATGGCAGAGGGAAGTGATCCTTTCTTGTGGCCTTGTTCAGCTTCATGTAATCCATGCAAACTCTCCACCCCGTGACTGTTCGTGTAGGAATAAGCTCATTCTTCTCATTTGCAACGACTTTGATACCTCCTTTCTTAGGCACACATTGAACTGGGCTCACCCATGAACTGTCAGAAATAGGATATATGATCCTTGCATCCAGCCACTTAAAAATTTCATTCTTCACAACCTCCTTCATGATTGGATTTAGCCTTCTCTGTTGCTCAACAGTAGGCTTGCTTCCTTCCTCTATCAAAATTTTGTGCATGCAATACGAAGGGCTAATTCCCTTGATATCTTCTATAGTCCAACCAATTGCCGATTTGAATTCTCTAAGTATTCTCAAAAGCTTCTCCTCGTCGCTGCCTGAAAGGTTAGACGCAATAATAATAGGCAAAGTAGATGCATCACCTAAAAATGCATACCTCAAATGTTCAGGTAAAGGCTTAAGCTCAAGAGTAAAAGCTTCCTCAATAGATGGCTTGAAGCGCTTAGGAGCTTTGTTCAACTCCTCCATTCCCAGAGATTCAAAAGGCATATCAATCTTCCCCTTTCCAGGGAGAAGCATTCAGAAATTGCAACTGTTCATCCCCTTCATCATCTTCACTATCGGAATTTCCCAACAAGGCCTTCTCTAAGGCATCAGACCTTAAAAATTGATCAAGTTCTGAAGTAACCACAGAATCAACTAACTCCACTTTTAAGCACTCCTCATTTTCCGTAGGAAACTTCATGACATTGAACACATTAAAAGTTACATCCTGATCCATCACTCGCATGGTGAGCTCATGTAATAACTCAAATTTTTGAGACCTTGTAAAATGTTCAATGAATAGTAACCCTGATGGGCGGGAAAAACTTTTGAGCCCACACTATGTAGTACATGAGAAAATGAGTTTCGGAGTTGATATTACAGTTATACGTACCAAATGAGTGTATGTAAACACTATTAGTTTTCGAAGAAAATGAACTTTGAAAAACGGCCATATTTACGACTCATCAAGGATTACGGAAATCCCAATATAAATACAAGATTAAAACCCTACGGATTTATATCCAAGTATGATAATTCAAAACATAAGGAATAAATGCGAAAGGAATTACATCGCGAACCATTTACGAGGAAGTATTACGAAAATGTTTAAGCGACCGAGCGAACGCGTAAACGATTAAATAAACGTAAAACACTAACTAACCATGGTAAGAAAGTAACCACGGTTACTTTATCAAATAGTGAGCTAGATATAGGATGATCAACCAAGGCTAATCAAATAGTGTGCTAAGGAAGCTAAAACAAGTAGCTTAGCTTGTAAACTAGGAAGCTACTTAGATTTGTCCATGGATTTGGCAACAAGAATAAACCTAGGATTCTATACTAGCAGAATATCAAATCAATATAAAGATATCACCAACATAATTTCCAAGAAGCAACCTAGGAGCAAGCATAAAAACTCTCTCCCCCTTCTTCATTTCTTCCATTGGGCTATTTTCATCAAGGCAAGGAAATCAAATTCAATTCTTTAAGTACTAGCCATGGATAAATCCTACCATTAATTCTCAGCTTCCTAACAAACAAACTAAGGTAAGATAATTCTTTGATCTCTTTTTATCAAGGTTTGATGGGTGTAATAAAATCAAGAAAATTGAGAATGAATAGTATGAATAGTAACTCTTCTTTGATTTCTTGATTTCAAGGGTGGTTTTAGGTTCCAAAAACCATACTAAGCACTTCCAAGACTCCACCATCCTTAAGACACATCTCAAGCTTTCAAGAAAGGTAAAAATCTTTGACCCAACTTTATTTAAGATTCAATTTCAAGATCCTTTTAGTATGTAGTTATAAACCTAGTTTTAGTGGTGATATTGATGAGATCTTGGTGTTTAGTTAAGTAGATTTAAGGTTGATTGTTTTTGCCTCAATAACATGATGTTCTTGAGAGGAGTTAGTATGTTGATGATGATATGATTATTGTTGGTGGTAGTATAAAGATTTAAGGCATAAACGAAACTCCGATCGTAAACATAATCTCGCTAAAATGAACAAAATTTAACTTTAAGTTTCTGCAGAAAGTCCCGAAGATATAAACTGTAGTTTCTTGAAAAATAACCCTTGGTTATGATATAAAATGTTATAAGGATCGTTTAGGCACTTGAATCGCTTGATTCCGATTTACGGATCAAAAGTTATGGCCGCTTGACTAAAAGTGATTTATGCGACAAAAACTGCTACGAATTACGAATTTTGAAAATATAAAGGATCGACTTAAGAATGTTCATAAATCATGAAAGTTTTACAGAGAGTAGTATTTTGAGTTTCCTAACCGCCATAAAAATTTCAAGTTAAAATAATGATTTTTCAATTTTATAAAAATATCGGAGCTGAGACCGCGGGATTCGAAACCGTAGAATCCATAAGCGGAGCCGACGGCGAATATGAAAATGAACCTAAGATACTTAGAAAAATGAAGCAACCATGATGTGAATAAGGACGTAAAGGAATAATAAGGTTAATATAAGTTGAGTAGGTGTATAATAAGTAGCGCATGAGTGCGAGTCGCCGTAAATTAGAACGGGACCTAACAAAACGAATTGTGTTTATGATTATAGATTTCCAAGCGGAACCTAGAGCATCCTCCACCTCGAGATACCCAGGCAAGTTTACGAACCCAACTCCATTTACTGTTGTGTTGTGAAAGGATTTTTTTATTATCATTGCATAAATAACATGTTTGCCATGATACGTAGTTATTGAATTTTTGCATGATATAGCGATGTTGTACGATAAGTATATATTGTGAAATGTTTAATTCCGCTATAAGCGTAACGTATTATAATAAGACCGAGAGTCGGTCAGGATTTCAAGATAAAAACCCGGGAATCATTCCGGTGATATTATAGGACGATTACAAGTCCATAGTAGTACGTTTTAAAGGGACTCGACGTCCACTAACTAATATTAAACACCTCGAGCTTTTATTAAAATGATTTCCAAAGATCGTATTCCCTCAACTATACTTTATCATTTGGACAAGAAATATTTACTTACTATTCATTTATTAAGGAGAAGTATTCTCCAGTAAATATCTACTTCAATCTCGATTAAATATTAAAGTTATTAATGTATTAAACATAAATTAGTTGAGGAATATTATTTTATTCTTTTAAAAGTAAACTCCTTCGAGGTTTAATTATTTATTGATTATCATTTAACTATTTACTATTTATTAAAGGGTTTATTTATGATTTAAAAATCGTAGAACCAGATTTAAATTACTTTCAGATTTTCGAAAATCATTCGAATAATTCAAATCGTCGGATAATATAATCCCGACTTATTTAATCTTTTGAATATAGTTTCAAGGAGAAACTTTTCCCCCTTATTTAATTATTTGTTGACAACGGTCAACTCCCATCCTTAGTACTTCCTCCGAAAATTTTGAAAGTATGTATATATATATATACATTTATATCTTAGTAAGATAAATTATTTCTATCAACAAGCAAAATGCTTGGGGAACTTTGATGTGGTTCGAGTTCTCGAGATATGATAGAATTCTTTTTAAAAGGACAAGGGAGGGGTAGACTCTGGTACTATGTGTGGTAGATGGACCACCAAAGGTACCGCAGGCGAAGGTACTCTGTGTACTCAGGAACTTGTGAAGTATGTGTATACCCAAAAATGGGACACGTAGCCCGAGTGCGGGTGATAATTGGGATATGAAGGTGTCTTCCTTCTACTAGTAGAAAAAGTTACTATTATCGTATTACAACTGATCATCGTATGCGGTGGCTCCAACGGGTGTCCTAATTCTTCCAATTGGAATTGTGATACAATACCGTAACCCAAGCCTAGGTGCTGGGTTTACTATTAAGGTATTCGCAGGATAATAAAATCCCCTAAAGAATTGTTTCATAAGAAGGTGTGTATCACGAAGGGAAAACTAATTTCGAATAAAACATAATTATCATATATGATGTTTTATGTAAGTTATCATATAGTCATTTTCATACTGTACATTATTATGCTGGGCATTATAGCTCACACTTGTTTTCTTAAATTGACACAACTCAACAATGAATCAAGATGCCTACCATGAGAACCACAGCCAGGAAACAGGTAGGAAATGGCCAGCTGTTCCGTAGATTGTTTGGTGCCGTACCACATGTAGTCCGAATAAGATGGATTGGTTTTCAGTTATTTTTAGTTCGGCTTATTTATAAGTATGACTTATGTAAGGTAATAAACAAGAAACGTATATTTGATCGACGGACTAGCCTTACTTAAAGGTTACTCCCCGGTAAGATTTAATTACTTTTGGGTTGTAATAATTATCACTTTATGGTTGAATTACTCTAGCTATGAATGGTTCGTTTCCAAGACAATAACCTGTAAGTGTGTGTGTGAGATAAGTGTGGGGTCATAAAGTGTGAGTATTTATATATTGTAGTGTGAGGTATGTGGTTTGTAGTAGTTTAGATGGCGTGGCCTCCGAGATTCCTGACCCCGGATTTTGGGACGCCACAAAAATGGTATCAGAGCCTTAGGTTATCAAATCTTGGAAACGATAGGATATAAAATAAGTAGACATAGGAATAATAAAATAATCAATTTGAGCTCAGTCGAGTTCGTCGTCGGGCTACACGGGTAGTCTTGACAGTTTTTACCCTCAAGGGAATTCCGACTCTAAGTTAGTAACACCTTGCCTATTGTGTCAGGTACCAGTGGAGCCTATGAGGGAGGTTGACCCTGTTGATGATGTTATGGTTCTTGAGCGTGACCTTACTCCCAAGCCAGAAGACCCACCCATTGATGACTCAGATGATGACCCTACTGAGGATGTTCCGGAGGAGGAGACCGACCTTCCTATCCCCATAGCTGATGATGTTGAGATGACCCAGGGAGATGGCGTAGGCTGGAGGGATGTAGAGATGTACCCTCCCCCGACCATTCGCTCTCCTACCCCACCCCCAGAGATTCAAAGCCCTATGCCCTATACTGATGATGATGACGAGGATGGGATATATGCACAGGTCTATGAGGCTTACGACATATCCTCTAGCGACCCAGACTCACCTCTACCACCCCCGGCGACCATACATGTAGCTGTACACGACTGGATGGTGGCTCAGCTTAACGCTGAGATCACTGCGGCATCTGCCCGCATTTTGGAGTTATGCCAGGCATTGATAACTGAGAGAGCGATCAGACTAGGATACCCAGGGGATTTCAGAGCTGCTTCCCTAGCCATAGCCCGTAGAGAGATTGATGAGATCGATCTCCGTACCCGGGTTCAGATGAGGATGACAACGATTTGAGGGTACATCCCTGTAGTTGATACGGAGCTGATGTTGGTAGGAGCGATGAGGAGGGTGCGTGACCTCACGCGCAGTGACAGTGACTGAGGGACTAGTGACTAGATATGGACCTTGAAGAAGGCTGGGTGACTTGTCACCAATTTTGATAGGATAGCTAGTAGTAGATAGTGTTCCTAGCCCTTCAGGGTACACGGCTTATGTATTTGCATTTCAGTATTCAGGACAAGTAGTGATGTATTATAATCAAGGCATGTATGAACTCGGTTAGTTGTTTTGTCCCCAAGATATAATTGGGAGAGCCTATGGTATAAATATCTAGCAGTTATTAAGAAATTGACTTCCATATTATTGCACTTTATAAAAACATGCTAGATAATAAATGACATGCTTAAACCTGAATAATTAATCCAATTATAAAATATTGCAACTATATTGACAAATTTTCATTATCAGAACAATGCCACCCTGTAGAAGAGGAACCAGGGCACAGCCCACAGAATCTGTTAACCAACAACGGAATGAACCTGACCCTGTAGTGAATGAAGACAGTGATGAGGACCTAGACTATAATGAATATGATGAAGAAGAATATGTAGAAGAAGAGGCTGAGGATACCCATCAGGGAGAGAACCCCTTGAATGAATTTATGGAACTGTTAAGAGCAAATCTGAACCAACACCCTATTCCACCACAGCCACATGCTTTCCAACAGACTGCAGCCACTGCCTTTAGGGCCTTCAAATCTCTCAAACCCCCAGAGTTTCTAGGATCTGCGGACCCCTTTGAAGCACGGGACTGGCTCAAAGAGATAGAAAAGTCCTTTGAGATACTAGGTGTAGAGGAACGACACAAGACCATTTTCACTGCTTACATGCTGAAAGGAGAAGCTAACTACTGGTGGGAGTCCGAACGAAACCTAGAGACTGATGCTGTGATCCCATGGGATAGATTTACCTGACTGTTCTTAGACAAGTATTTCCCTAGGTTTATGGAGACCTAGATGGAGATTAAATTTCTAGAGTTGAAACAGGATAAGATGATAGTGGCAGATTATGAGGCCAAGTTTACTGAGTTGTCAAGATTTGTGCCTGAGTTTGTCAATACCGAAGAAAAGAAAGCGCGAAGGTTTCAGCTTGGTCTGAAATAGTGGATCCAAAACCGATTGGCGATGTTAAAACTGACAGACTATGCCACCTTAGTGTAGAAAGCCTCAATTGTTGAAGCTGGCAGCGAGCAAAGTGTGAAGGAAAAGGAAAATAGGAAGAGGAAGATAGGAAGCCAAGGCGGAGGAGGAGTAGGAATTGGGAACAGGAGCCTTCCAAGCAGGTTCGTCAGGGGAGCGGTGTCCCAACCTGTACGAGGTCCCGGATTTAGAAAGGCCCCGAGTGAGAGTGTTGGCCAGGGCGGCGGACAATCTAGGGCAACGTTCCATAGCCAACCCCATGCCCTAATACCCGAATGTCAGACATGTGGGAGAAGACACCTTGGAGTGTGTACCCAGGAGAGAGCCCCTCTGAAATGTTACTGGTGTGACCAAATCGGACACCTTGCCAACAACTGCACCCGACTTAATGTGACGTGTTTCCAATGTGGGAAGGTAGGACACATGAGAAAGGATTGCCCTACATTGAAGCCCCCAGCCTCAGGGATGAGCAGAGCAGCATCCAACCGACCCCCAGCTGCTAAGACCTTCAACATGACCGTTCATGATGATGTCCGAAACACTGACGTGATAGCAGGTACCCTTTTGTTAAATTCCGAACATGCAAATGTTCTATTTGATTCTGGAGCAACCAAGTCATTTATATCTCAAGATTTTGATAAAAAGTTAAAACTTAACACCGTACCCTTACGCGAGGTATTACAAGTGGAAATAGCAAACAAAGAAATAATTCCTGTGAATCAAGTACACCCTAAGTGCAAGTTGAAATTAGAAGGGAAGGTCTTCGAGGTTGACCTAATCCCATTTGCGTTAGGAGAATTTGATGTAATCTTAGGAATGGATTGGTTATCCAGTAATGGAGCACAAATAGATTGTGAACAGAAGAGGGTAAAGATAAGAGTGAAAAATGGGAAAGAAGTTGTGTTTAGAGGTCAACGACAGAACCATAAATTTCTGACCATGCTACAGGAAAAAAGGTTATTAAGGAAAGGTAGCGAGGCCTATTTGGCTTATATGGTAGATACCAAGAAGGGAGTCCCTAATATACAGGACATACCCGTAGTGAACGAATTCGAGGATGTGTTTCTAGAGAACTTACCAGGGTTGCCACCTGATAGGGAAATAGAATTTGCTATAGAATTAGCACCAGGAACGACACCAGTATCCAAGGCCCCATATAGGCTAGCCCCAATTGATATGAAGGAACTAGCTTCTCAACTGTAAGAGTTATTAGATAATGGAATGATAAGACCCAGTGTATCGCCATGGGGAGCGCCAGTACTGTTCGTAAAGAAAAAGGACGGCAGTATGAGATTATGCATAGACTATCGAGAATTGAATAAGCTAACTATTAAGAATAGATACCCTCTCCCCAGGATTGATGACCTATTCAACCAATTCAAGGGAGCTGTACATTTTTCCAAAATAGATTTGAGAACAGGATATCAGCAATTAAAAATCAAACCCAAGGATATACCGAAGACTGCTTTTCGCACTAGGTATGGGCACTATGAGTTCTTATTCATGTCATTTGGGCTAACCAATGCACCCGCAACCTTTATGGATTTGATGAACAGATTGTTCAAAAAGTACCTAGATATATGTGTGGTAGTTTTTATAGATGATATTTTGATCTACTCAAAGACAGAGCAAGAACATGCATAACATTTGAATAGTCTTAGAAATCTTGAGGAATGAGAAATTGTATGCCAGGTTCTCGAAGTGCGAGTTTTGGTTAAGAGAAGTTCGGTTTTAGGACATGTGGTGAGTAACAAAGGAGTTTTAGTTGACCATGCCAAAATAGAGGCGGTATCCAATTGGGAAAGACCAACTACCCCAACAGAGGTTAGGAGTTTTGTGGGTTTAGCAGGATATTACCGAAGATTCGTGCAAGATTTTGCTAAGATTGCCGATCCACTGACTAGACTTACCCGGAAGACAGAGAAGTTCGTATGGACAGAGAAATGTGAGGAAAGCTTTCAGGAACTGAAAAGGAGGATGCTGTCAGCACCAGTGCTTGCTCTTCCCGATGGAAAGGGAGAGTTTGTGATATAAAGTGACGCATCGCTTAAAGGATTAGGATGTGTACTGATGCAGCACGACAAAGTTATAGCGTATGCCTCTCGACAATTGAAGGAGTATGAGAGCAGATACCCGACTCATGATCTAGAACTAGCAGCCATAGTGTTTGCCCTGAAAATTTGGAGACACTACCTATACGGTGAGAAATGCGAGATCTACACAGACCATGAAAGCCTCAAATATATTTTCACTCAGAAGGAACTGAACATGAGACATAGGAGATGGTTAGAGTTGATAAAGGACTACGACTGTGAAATTTTGTATCACCTGGGTAAAGCCAATGTGGTGGCTGACGCCCTTAGCAGGAAGGAAAGACTCAAAATGATAATGACATCAGAGGAGTTAATTAAAGAATTTGAGAAAATGAAAATTGACGTGAGAATGACCGGTAAGGGAACAGAAGGATTATTTGAAATTAAACTAGTGCCGAAACTGACTGAAAAGATACGAGTGTGTCAGGAAAAGAAGGCGGGTGAAGATAGAGAAATATTGACCGGTGAAGAAGTGAGATGCGAGAAGGACGGGAAAGGGATCATGATGTATGCGTCCCAAATTTGGATTTCAAATGCACAAGAGTTAAAGGATGAGCTGCTGCACGAAGAGCACAGCTTCAGATATTCAATCCATGCAGGAAGTACGAAGATGTACCGTGACCTTAAGGAATATTATTGGTGGCCTAACATGAGGAGAGAAGTAGCAGAGTGGGTCAGCAAGTGCTTGACATGCCAGAGAGTGAAGGCTGAACATAATGACATAGTGGACTATTACGGCCCCTGGAAATTCCGGAATGGAAATGGGAGCATATAGCCATGGATTTTGTGACAGGCCTACTAAGGACGAAGACCAATCACGACGCCATATGGGTTATCATAGATAGATTGACCAAGTCCGCACACTTCCTACCAATCAACGAAAGGTACATCGTAGACAAGTTGGTGGACATTTACTTGAAAGAAATTATAGTGAGACACGGCGTTCCTGTAGCCATAGTGTCCGATAGAGACCCAAGGTTTAATTCCCAATTTTAGAGAAACTTCCAAGAATGCGTAGGCACCAGGATAAACATGAGTACCGCTTACCACCCCCAGACTGATGGACAAAGCGAAAGGACTATTCAGACCCTAGAAGATATGCTATGAGTATGTGCCATTGATTTCGAAGGAAATTGGGATGACCACTTACCCTTGATCGAATTTGCTTACAACAATAGTAATCACGCTAGCATAGGGATGCCTCCATATGAAGCTCTTTATTGACGGATGTAATATCCCATATTTTCAAATATTATTATTATTATTATTATTATTTGGAAGTGTTTATGTAATTTTTATGTGAATTTTGGTGAACTAGCTGATAATTAGAATTGATGTTTGGGTGTTTATATGTGATATTATTTGAGTATTTTAATTTTTATGTGCTCAAAATAAAATATAGATAATTGTGATATTTTTCTGGTAATTTTTGGACCGTTATACGATTTTATAATGATTTATGGATTTATTAATTATTTTTCTTAGAAATTACAAAACTGTTTTATAAAGCCGGGAATCGTCCGACTTCAACTATTTTTACGTTTTTACAACCCGAAACTCTTCCAAAAACTCCTTTCTAACCTAATCTGGTAATTCTGGACATTTTCCGTGTTTTAACTTTTAAGATCCGGATTACGGCTTGACCCGTGCGCGGCTCGGCGCAAAATTTTCGATACGATAAACGTTTTAATAGATTAACAAAATTTGTACTTATAGTTTTATAAAATTAAGGACTCTTCGAACAGTTCGTGTTTTTGTATTTTTGAAACATACATATTTTCGGGGAATTTTGATATAAAAATAGTAATTAATTATAAGTTATATTTTAAAAACATTTCCCTGTAATGATTATAGATTACGAGATAAAATCAGTATCGATTTATGATTTATTAGGATAAGTTACTGAGATAGCCTCAATGTTTATCAGTATGATTTAATAAAAATTAAAAACCAACACAGATAAGCACAGTCTTCTCCTTTATCTATTTCGTCTCGAGAACATACTTCAAAGGAAGCATAAATTCTAATCAGATTACCTATCTGTTTGTGTTGATATTGATACTGGATTAAAGCTGTGATTGAGACAAACAAATCGATACCAGAATCATATATTAAGGTTGAGTTTTCAGATTCGAACTTTGCTCGTCGGAATCGACGAATTTCGAATTCATTATTCTGGGTTTCCTTGATTGTTTTGATGTTAGCATAAGCTTTCCTAGTGAATCTGGAGTAGAATCATGTATTTGCTTATAGCAATATATTCCTGAAAGCATATATTCGAGTTTTTGGTTTAAACCGATTCTTGTTTTCAATTTTCTGAATTTGTTTTTGATGATTGGGTGATATAATCGATATTAATTGATTCTCCATGTCCAGAGCTTTATGTTGATAATTTAATTGTTGATTTTGGTGCAAAATCGAGGAAGAATCAGTGTTGGCCGGATAATTATTGAGTTTACCGGAAATAGGGTCGTTTTTGGCCGAAGTTGATGACTGGTGGGTTATAGTTCGGCGATAATACAATTTCCGGGATCCTGGGATAATTTAGAACATGTTAGGATTGAAAACCAACTCGTTTGGTTCATGTTTGGCTGAGATCGGAGCTGGCCCGATTTTTCCGCGGCGGCCAGTTTCTGGGAGTACATGAACGCCGGCGGGTCGTTCTTGAGCGACCCGGTTCGTTCTTGAGCGACCCGTTTTACTTAATTGTAACACGGGTTCAATCCGTTTTCCCCTATTACAAAATCCAAAAATCAGTTTGTGCAGATTTTCTTTTAAAAATAAATCAAAATTCAGTTTTTAATTTTAAAAATTATTTTCTTTTATTCTAAAAATCATTATTTTAATTCTGAAAAATTATTTTTAATTCAAAAATAAATCCAAATTATTTAGTTAATTAATTTTAGTTGATATTTAATTATTTAATTAGTAAATCAATTTAAATATTAATTTATTAATTAATTTAATTAATTATTAATTAATTTTAATTGATTATTTTATTAGATTTAATTATTTATTTTGATTTTAAAAATTCCGAAAATTAGTTTTGAGCTTTAAAATATTATTTTAAATTAATTCCCAGGCTCGATAATTCTTATAAAATTATTTTTGGGTTTTCAAGCCCTATTGTTTAATTATTAAATGATTCGGAGTCCCGTTTCAATTCCGAAAAATGTTCAAAAATTCATAATAAATCAACCGTTCGTCCGTTTAATACGAAACGAACGCCTCTAGACTCAGAAAAATATTCTGCTTTCAATAAAAATACTTTCAAGACCCAAATTCTTTTGTTTCGAAAGGTCACTTGTTTTACGAATCCTTCTGAGTCAATTTTTGATCAATAAATTATATTTTTGACCCGATTTCCGTTTTAAACATACCGAGTCGAACCTTTTGATGAACCGAGTCATATATGATATGAATTATGTGATACATGAGTTATGTGCTTATGTGCTATGTGAATTATGTGTATATGTGGATCAAGAGTTCTGTGTTTGTCGGTTATATTTATGTGTGGGCTATCGTATGGGTAGACGATAGGCTTTTGATGCGCAGTACGTCGAGTGATTATCGATTAGACGATTAAAGTTCTATATTTTAGTTATAGATGCGGATCATTCGAGTTGATCAGGACAAGACATTGGATAAAGAATGGAATGGAATGGCATTGGATATCTGGCTTCTAGCAATCGCAGGAGCAGCATATCGGTGAAGTGTTGAAAAGAAGTACAGTGACGTTTTAAGACAGAATGTCAGATTAGATGTGTTGTTACGAGTGTGACTAACTACTAAAACCCAAAGGCAAGTATCCCTGTCATCACTTATTATTCAAGTGATATTTATTTTGAATCTCATTATGCAAATATTGCTTTCCCTATTCTCAGTTTAGAATTGATAAATGTTTTACATATCACTGAATTAAATAATTTTGTTTATGCAATTATTCTTACGCTATTCTATGTTCGGAGTAGCTAAGTGTTTTACTTATCCAATTATCGGATTTACAAATGTTTTGGATTTTAAGAAAAGTGATTTGGTTGCGAATATTCCTACCCAAGAATTGGGGGAATAAAATTATTTCGGGTGTCGATTATTATGACCCCATTTCAATAAAAGGTTTTAAGATTGGATCATAATTGCGTAAGTGACCGGGACGGACGGTCCAGCGGAGGGCTATTTCTAAGTGCCATATGGAATATTATGACACAATTTTTACCACAGGCAGGTATATTGCCTTTTTGTTTGAGTACTCGTGTTTTTGGGGTCACGTTTCTACGATTCATGACCTTGTGCTATCACACGGGCTGATCAGCATGTGATAGTACATCCGTCGGAGGATGATCCTAATCTAAATTATCATATCATTTTGATATTCATAGAATAAATGATTTATCAGCTGTTTCTGTTTTGGAATAATGGTAAAATGCGGTTTTGATTCAGATTCTGATTTATGCTGATACTTACGTTGTTGTTAAATATAAAAGGTGGTATTAGTATAGATGATTGATGTTGACTTCCCTATTTTAGCGCGGGTAGGTTGTGAGCATCAAAGGTCGTATTGATATCTAATTTGATATGACAACAACATAAGTATTAATTTCAAGAGTTCGGTTTTAAGTAAAGTTTATGATTCAGTCCATAATTATTATTTCTTGTTATTGTTGTTTACGATATTTCCGTAAACACTGTTTTACGAGCTTTATTCTCGTCAAGGTTCAAAGTATTGCTGAAGTATTTCGCTCAAAAATATCATAATGGTTTGAATACAATTAAGGAACCAATTATGGGGTTCCTCAACTAAAATTTTATGATTCAACAATTATGATTTTAAATGTTTTGCTCTAATGCAGATGTCGATTTTATATCAAACGACCTTATATATATTACAATTATCTTGCTGAGCATTTCTTTCGCTCATACTTGCCTATTTTTTTTAAATTTAACCTCCAGTGAGGATTAGCTTGCGCTGTTTAACTGCGTAATTCAAGGAAGCAAAGAAGAAGCTCTTGGAAGGTGGCTGGTCCAGGGTTTGCGGGCTAGTGTAAGTTTTATTGTATAATGTTGTTTATATTATATTATATTATAGTTGTGTATTTTATTTGGGCCTAGTATACTTAATTTCGAAGTTATACTAGTGGGTTTAGTTTTGAGTTGAAATTTGTTGAAAAGAGTTTGAAAAGAAAGTGAAATTTTTATGGAATTTGGAATTCTTGTTTCTAGAACTGTAACCTTAAAAGATCTTGGATTAGTTTGGGGTCATTTATGATAAAGATCTTCCGATGACATTTAATTATTGATTAAACAAGTTGATTTGGATTGAAGTTTTATAGTGACGACCAAATCCTCTGACCCCGGATTTGGGGGCGTTACAGGTTGGTATCAGAGCTGAGGTTATAGTAAACTAGAAACGAGAGTGTGTAGGGGTGTGTATAGCTACGTGAGGATGATTGAGCTCATATCGAGTTCCTGTTGGACTATTGGATATAGTACCAACGAGTAAGTTAAGATAGGCACATTCGTTTGAGATGGTTTTGTTCAGCTGGATGGAACTCCGGGAAGCTGCAAACTTCTATTGTGGAATCTTCCGACGCTACTATGATTTGACGACGATGAAGATTATCGATACCCTTAAAACGTGAAGAAGTGTGTATAATTGGGTGAAGAGTCAATAGAAGAGTTCAAATGGAAGACAAGTATTAAGACCTTGGCAATACCTTCTATTTTTATAATTCTTTTTTTTACATCAATAAAAAAGAAGTAATTGTTAAAGGATATATTCCCTAACACTCAATTTCAATCATATATGTGTTTTAAATGTGCCAGAGGCTGTCATGAAGCCTATTTTTCAGGTTTTGATAGCTCTGCCATGTTACGATAATTTAATTCCACTTTTCTTATTTGGTGGATAGTTTCTTGGTGATGTGACACCACTTGCTCATTTGGTGCCAGAATTTTGTTCTCTGGATTTCATTTCCTTCAGAAATATCATCTTTGAAATCTTTTCAGTTTTATTCATTTGAGTTTGAATTCCTTTGATATTCTTTTATTCTGACTGAGATGAACAACCCTAACTATAGGGGACACAAGGTATACCTGTCTGTGTGATAGGAGTTGGATGAGACGCTATCACATGTGTGTGTTGTGAATACATGAAGGTTAACAACCTTTAATAGTGTCTTAATTTGGACACGCAATACCAAGTTCATTTGATCATATTGATCTCTCAGTTATTCTTTTATTTCAACAATACTTTTTCTCAAATTCAAATTTTGGTCCCGTTATGGTATCAAATTCTTTTCTTTTTGAAATTCCATAATTTTATCATTCCAAATATTCGAAGGTATGCCAATCAAGTTAAGCTGAGTTATCTTGGTTAAGTCAAAGTAAGGCGATGTGATGGAATTACCAAGGATGACAATGGAATGCAATGCGATTAAAAAATCAGTGGCATATAAAGAAGTCAATCCATTTCTTTATTTTTCTCTCTATCTCTCTTTATTTTCTTCTTCCTATCTTTCTCTCTATTCTTCTTTCTCGCAATCAGTAAAAAGTAATTCTATTGAAGAATTGGTCAAAGGATGTGAATGGAACAGTGGTGCACAGTGAAGCTCCTGTAAATGTTTTATTATACAAGTAATACAAGATTTATTTGAAATTAGGGAGACTTGAGGTTACTTGGAAATGGAAAGTTGGCCAGAAGATCCCTAATGCTCTCTTCTGCTGATTCCGAGGACGGAATCCTTCTAAGGGGGGTAGATTGTAATATCCCATATTTTTAATTATTATTATTATTATTATTTGGAAGTGTTTATGTAATTTTTATGTGAATTTTGGTGAACTAGCTGATAATTGGAATTGATGTTTGGGTGTTTATATGTGATATTATTTGAGTATTTTAATTTTTATGTGCTCAGAATAAAATATAGATAATTGTGATATTTTTCTGGTAATTTTTAGACCGTTATATGATTTTACAATGATTTATGGATTTATTAATTATTTTTCTAAGTAATTACAAAACTGTTTTATAAAGCCGGGAATCGTCCGACTTCAACTGTTTTTACGTTTTTACAACCTGAAACTCTTCCGAAAACTCCTTTCTAACCTAATCTGGTAATTCATGACATTTTCCGTGTTTTAACTGTTAAGATCCGGATTACGGCTTGACCCGTGCGCAGCCCGACGCAAAATTTTCGATACGATAAACGTTTTAATAGATTAACAAAATTTGTACTTATAGTTTTATAAAATTAAGGACTCTTCGAACAGTTCGTGTTTTCGTATTTTTGAAACATACATATTTTCGGGGAATTTTGATATAAAAAAATAATTAATTATAAGTTATATTTTAAAAACATTTCCCTGTAAAATTACTATTTTGGGTTTATGATTTTAGATTACGAGATAAAATCAGTATCGATTTATGATTTATCAGGATAAGTTACTGAGATAGCCTCAATGTTTATCAGTATGGTTTAATAAAAATCAAAAACCAACCAGATAAGCACAGTCTTCTCCTTTATCTATTTCGTCTCGAGAACATACTTCAAAGGAAGCATAAATTCTAATCAGATTACCTATCCGTTTGTGTTGATATTGATACTGGATTAAAGTTGTGATTGAGACAAACAAATCGATACCAGAATCATATATTAAGGTTGAGTTTTCAGATTCGAACTTTGTTCGTCGGAATCGACGAATTTCGAATTCATTATTCTGTGTTTCCTTGATTGTTTTGATGTTAGCATAAGCTTTTCTAGTGAATCTGGAGTAGAATCATGTATTTGCTTGCAACAATCGATTCCTGAAAGCATATATTCGAGTTTTTGGTTTAAATCGATTCTTGTTTTCAATTTTTTGAATTTGTTCTTGATGATTGGGTTATATAATCGATATTAATTGATTCTCCATGTCCAGAGCTTTATTTTGATAATTTAATTGTTGATTTTGGTGCAAAATCGAGTAAGAATCAGTGTTGGCCGGATAATTATTGAGCTCGCCGGAAATAGGGTCGTTTTTGGTCGGAGTTGATGACTGGTGGGTTATAGTTCGGCGATAATACCATTTCTGGGATCCTGGGATAATTTAGAACATGTTAGGATTGAAAACCAACTCATTTGGTTCATGTTTGGCTGAGATCAGAGCTGTCCGGATTTTTCCGCGACGGCCGGTTTTTGGGAGTACATGAACGCCGGCGGGTCGTTCTTGAGCGACCCGGGTTCGTTCTTGAGCGACCCGGGTTCGTTCTTGAGCGACCCATTTTACTTAATTGTAACCGGGGTTCAATCCGTTTTCCCCTATTACAAAATCCAAAAATCTATCTGTGCAGATTTTCTTTTAAAAATAAATCAAAATTCAGTTTTTAGTTTTAAAAATTATTTTCTTTTATTCTAAAAATCATTATTTTAATTCTGAAAAATTATTTAATTAGTCAATCAATTTAATATTAATTGGTTAATTAAATTAATTAATTATTAAATAATTTTAATTGATTATTTAATTAGATTTAATTATTTATTTTGATTTTAAAAATTTCGAAAAATAGTTTCGAGCTTTAAAATATTATTTTAAATTAATTCCCAGGCTCGATAATTCTTATAAAATTATTTTTGGGTTTTCGAGCCCTATTATTTAATTATTAAATGATTCGGAGACCCGTTTTAATTCCGAAAAATGTTCAAAAATTCATAATAAATCAACCGTTCGTCCGTTTAATACGAAACGAACGCCTCTAGACTCAGAAAAATATTCTGCTTTCAATAAAAATACTTTCGAGACCCAAATTCTTTTGTTTCTAAAGGTCGCTTATTTTACGAATCTTTCTGAGTTAATTTTTGATCAATAAATTATATTATTGACCCGATTTTCATTTTAGACATACCGAGTCGAACCTTTTGATGAACCGAGTCATATGTGATATGAATTATATGATACATGAGTTATGTGCTGATGTGCTATGTGAATTATGTGTATATGTGGATCAAGAGTTCTATGTTTGTCAGTTATATTTATGTCTGGGCTATCGTATGGGTAGACGATAGGCTTTTGACACGCAGTTCGTCGAGTGATTATCGATTAGACGATTAAAGTTCTATATTTTAATTATAGATGCGGATCATTCGAGTTGATCAGGACAAGAAATTGGATAAAGAATGGAATGGAATGGCATTGGATATATGGCTTCTAGAAATCGCAGGAGCAGCATATCGGTGAAGTGTTGAAAAGAAGGACGGTGACGTTTTGAGACAGAATGTCAGATTAGATGTGTCGTTGCGAGTGTGACTAACTACTAAAATCCAAAGGCAAGTATCCCTGTCATCACTTATTATTCAAGTGATATTTATTTTGAATCTCATTATGCAAATATTGCTTTCCCTCTTCTCAGTTTAGAATTGATAAATGTTTTACATATCGCTGAATTAAATAATTCTGTTTATGCAAGTATTCTTCCGCTATTCTATGTTCGGCGTAGCTAAGTGTTTTACTTATCCAATTATCAGATTTACAAATGTTTGGGATTTTGAGAAAAGTGATTTGGTTGCGAATATTCCTACCCAAGAATTGGGGGAATAAAATTATTTCGGGTGTCGATTATTATGACCCCATTAAATAAAAGGTTTTAAGATTGGATCATAATTGCGTAAGTGACTGGGACGGACGGTCCAGAGGAGGGCTGTTTCTAAGTGCCATATGGAATATTATGACACAATTTTTGCCACAGGCAGGTATATTGCCTTTTTGTTCGAGTACTCGTGTTTTTGGGGTCACGTTTCTACGATTCATGACCTTGTGCTATCACACGGGCTGATCAGCATGTGATAGTACGTCCGTCGGAGGATGATCCTAATCTAAATTATCATATCATTTTGATATTCATAGAATAAATGATTTATCAGATGTTTCTGTTTTGGAATAATGGTAAAATACGGTTTTGATTCAGATTCTGATTTATGTTGATACTTACGTTATTGTTAAATATAAAAGGTGGTATTAGTATAGATGATTGATGGTGACTTCCCTATTTTAGCGCGGGTAGGTTGTGAGAATCAAAGGTTGTATTGATATCTACTTTGATATGACATCAACATAAGTATTAATTTCAAGAGTTCGGTTTTAAGTAAAGTTTATGATTCAGTCCATAATCATTATTTCTTGTTATTGTTGTTTATGATATTTCCGTAAACACTGTTTTACGAGCTTTATTCTCGTCAAGGTTCAAAGTATTGCTGAAGCATTTCGCTTAAAAATATCATAATGGTTTGAATACAATTAAGGAACCAATTCTGGGGTTCCTCAACTAAAATTTTATGATTCAGCAATTATGATTTTAAATGTTTTGCTCTAATGCAGATGTCGGTTTTATATCAAACGACCTTATATATATTACAATGATCTTGATGAGCATTTCTTTCGCTCATACTTGCCTATTTTTTTTTAAATTTAACCTCCAGTGAGGATTAGCTTGCGCTGTTCAACTGCGTAATTCAAGGAAGCAAAGAAGAAGCTCTTGGAAGGTGGCTGGTCCAGGGTTTGCGGGCTAGTGTAAGTTTTATTGTATAAAGTTGTTTATATTATATTATATTCTAGTTGTGTATTTTATTTGGGCCTAGTATACTTCATTTCGAAGTTATACTAGTGGGCTTAGTTTTGAGTTGAAATTTGTTGAAAAGAGTTTGAAAAGAAAGTGAATTTTTTTATGGAATTTGGAATTCTTGTTTCTAGAACTGTAACCTTAAAAGATCTTGGATTAGTTTGGGGTTATTTATGATAAATATCTTCCGCTGGAATTTAATTATTGATTAAACAGGTTGATTTGGATTGAAGTTTTATAGTGACGACCAAATCCTCTGACCCCGGATTTGGGGGCATTATAACGGAGATGTCGCTCTCCCCTATGTTGGGATGAAGTTGGAGAACACAAGATAATAGGACCAGAGTTAGTCCAACAGACCAGGGAAATGGTGAGACTCATCAAGAAAAGACTGGTAGCAGCTCAGGACAGACAAAAGAAGTACACCGACCAGACCAGGAAGGATAGGGAATATGAAGTAGGAGATTCAGTGCTATTGATGGTATCTCCGTGGAAAGGAGTGATGAGATTTAGGAAGAAAGGGAAGCTGAGTCCCAGATTCATAGGACCCTTTGAAATTTTGAGGAGAATAGGACCTCTAGCTTACGAGCTCTCCTTGCCTCCTAATCTGCAACAAGTGCACAACGTGTTCCATGTGTCCATGTTAAGGAAATACCATGCAGATGCATGACACGTAATAGAATACGGGCAGGTAGATTTACAACCAGACTTGACTTACATCGAGCAGCCAGTAAGGATAATGGACCAAAAAGAACAAGTGCTGAGGAACAAGACTGTGAAGCTGGTTAGAATCTTGTGGAGGAATCAAAATATCGAGGAGTCAACTTGGGAACTTGAAGACGCAATGAGGAATAGATACCCCCACTTATTTTCCAATTGATTCCGGGACAGAATCCTTGTCAGAGGGGAAGACTGTAATAAATTGAATTTTTGAGACCTTGTAAAACGTTTAATGAATAGTAACCCTAACGGGCGGGAAAAACTTTTGAGCCCACACTATGTAGTACATGAGAAAATGAGTTTCGGAGTTGATATTACAGTTATACGTACCAAATGAGTGTATGTAAACACTATTAGTTTTCGAAGAAAATGAACTTTGAAAAACGACCATATTTACGACTTATCGAGGATTACGGGAATCCCAATATTATTACAAGATTAAAACCCTACGGATTTATATCCAAGTATGATAATTCAAAACATAAGGAATAAATGCGAAAGAAATTACATCGCGAACCATTTACGAGGAAGTATTACGAAAACGTTTAAGCGACCAAGCGAAAGCGTTAACGATTAAATAAACGTAATACACTAACTAAACATGGTAATAAAGTAACCATGGTTACTTTATCAAATAGTGAGCTAGATATAGGATGATCAATCAAGGCTAATCAAATAGTGTGCTAAGGAAGCTAAAATAAGTAGCTTAGCTTGTAAACTAGGAAGCTACTTAGATTTGTCCATGGATTTGGCAACAAGAATAAACCTAGGGTTCTATACTAGGAGAATATCAAATCAATATAAAGATATCACCAACATAATTTCCAAGAAGCAACCTAGGAGCAAGCATAAAAACTCTCTCCCCTTCTTCATTTCTTCCATTCGGCTTTTTTCATCAAGGCAAGGAAATCAAATTCAATTCTTCAAGTTCTAGCCATGGATAAATCCTCCCATTAATTCTCAAGCTTCCTTACAACAAAACTAAGGTAAGATAATTCTTTGATCTCTTTTTATCAAGGTTTGATGGGTGTAATAAAATCAAGAAAATTGAGAATGAATAGTATGAATAGTAACTCTTCTTTGGTTTCTTGATTTCAATGGTGGTTTAAGGTTCCAAAAACCATACCAAGCACTCCAAAGACTCCACCATCCTCAAGAACACATCTCAATATTTCAAGAAAGGTAAAAATCTTTGACCCAACTTTATTTAAGATTCAATTTCAAGATCCTTTTAGTATGTAGTTATAAACCTAGTTTTAGTGGTGATATTGATGAGATCTTGTTGTTTAGTTAAGTAGATTTAAGGTTGATTGTTGTTGCCTCAAGAACATGATGTTCTTGAGAGGAGTTAGTGTGTTGATGATAATATGATGATTGTTGGTGGTACTATAAAGATTTAAGGCATAAACGAAACTCCGATCGTAAACGTAATCTCGCTAAAACGAACAAAACGTAACTTTAAGTTTCTGCAGAAAGTCCCGAAGATGTAATCTATATTTTCTTGAAAAATAACCCTTTATTATGATATAAAATGTTATAAGGATCATTTAGGCGCTTGAATCGCTTGATTCCGATTTACGGATCAAACGTTATGGCCATTATACTAAAAGTGATTTACGCGACAAAAACTGCTACGAGTTACGAACATTGAAAATATAAAGGATCGACTTAAGAATGTTCATAAATCATGAAATTTTTACAGAGATTAGTATTTGAGTTTTCTAACTTTCATAAAAATTTCAAGTGAAAATAACGATTTTTCAATTTTATAAAAATATTGGAGTCGAGACCGCATGATTAGAAACCGTAGAATCCATAAGCGGAGCCGACGACGAAAATGAAAATGAACCTAGGATACATAGAAAAATTAAGCGACCATGATGTGAATAAGGACTTAAAGTAATAATATGGGCAATATAAGTTGAGAGGGTGCATAATAAGTAGTGCACGAGTGCGAGTCGCCCTAAATTAGAACGGGACCTAACAAAAGGAATTGTGTTTATGATTATAGATTTCCGAGCGGAACCTAGAGCGTCCTCCCCCTCGAGATACCCAGGCAAGTTTACAAACCCAACTCCATTTACTGTTGTGTTGTGAAAAGATTGTTTTATTATCATTGCATAAGTACCATGTTTGCCATGATACGTAGTTATTGAATTTTTGCATGATATAGCGAAGTTGTACGATAAATATATATCGTGAAATGTTTAATTCCGCTATAAGCGTAACGTATTATAATAAGACCGAGAGTCGGTCGGGATTTCAAGATAAAAACTCGGGAATCATTCCGGTGATATTATAGGACGATTACAAGTCCATAGTGGTACGTTTTAAAGGGACTCGACGTCCACTTACCAATATTAAACACCTCGAGCTTTTATTAAAACAATTTCCAAAGATCGTATTCCCTCAACTATACTTTATCGTTTGGAAAAGAAACATTTACTTGATATTCCTTTATTAAGGAGAAGTATTCTCCAGTAAATATTTACTTCAATCTCGATTAAATATTAAAGTTATTAATGTATTAAACATAAATTAGTTGAGGAATATTATATTATTCTTTTAAAAGTAAACTCCTTTGAGGTTTAATTATTTATCGATTATCATTTAACTATTTACTATTTATTAAAGGGTTTATTTATGATTCAAAAATCATAGAACCGGATTTAAATTACTTTCTGATTTTCAAAAATCATTCGAATAATTTCAGATCGTCGGAGAATATTATCCGGACTTATTTAATCTTTTGAATATAGTTTCAAGGAGAAACTTTTCCCCCTTATTTAATTATCTGTTGACAACGGTCAACTCACATCCTTGGTACTTCCTCCAAAAATTTCGGAAGTACGTATATATATATATACATTTATATCTTAGTAAGATAAACTATTTCTATCAACAAGCAAAACGCTTGGGGAACTTCGATGTGGTTCGAGTTCTCGAGATATGATAGAATTCTTTTTAAAAGGACAAGGGAGGGGTAAACTCTGGTACTATGTGTGGTAGATGGACTACCAAAGGTACCGCAGGCGAAGGTACTCTGTGTACTCAGGAACTTGTGAAGTATGTGTATACCCAAAAATGGGACACGTAGCCTGAATGCGGCAAGGGTGATAACCGGGATATGAAGATGTCGTCCTTCTACTAGTAGAAAAGGTTACTATTATCGTATTATGACTGATCATCGTATGCGGTAGCTCCAACGGGTGTCCTAATTCTTCCAATTAGAATTGTGATGCAATACCGTAACCCAATTCCAGGTGTTGGGTTTACTATTAAGGTATTCGCAGGATAATAAAATCCCCTAAAGAATTATTTTCATAAGAAGGTGTGTATCACCAAGGGAAAACTAATTTCGAATAAAACATAATTATCATATATGATGTTTTACGTAAGTTATCATACATTTATTTTCATACTGTACATTATTATGCTGGGCATTATAGCTCACACTTATTTTCTTAAATTGACACAACACAACAGTGAATCAAGATGCCTACCATGAGAACCACAGTCAGGTAACAGGTAGGAAATGTCCAGTTGTTCCGTAGATTGTTTGGTGCTGTACCACATGTAGTCCGAATAAGCTGGATTGGTTTTCAGTTATTTTTAGTTCGGCTTATTTATAAGTATGACTTATGTAAGGTAATAAACAAGAAACAAATATTTGACCGACGGACTAGCCTTACTTAAAGGTTACTCCCCGGTAAGATTTAATTACTTTTGGGTTGTAATAATTATCACTTTATGGTTGAATTACTCTAGCTATGAATGGTTCGTTTCCAAGACAATAACCTATAAGTGTGTGTGTGTGTGTGTGATAAGTGTGGGGTCGTAAAGTGTGAGTATTTATATATTGTAGTGTGAGGTATGTGGTTTGTAGTAGTTTAAATGGCGTGGCCTCTGAGATTCCTGACCCCGGATTTTGGGGTGCCACAGCTCACCCTTCTGCATATCTATCAAGGTTCGGCCAGTAGCCAAGAAAGGTCTTCCCAAGATTATGGGAATCTTCTTATCCTCCTCGAAATCAAGACTTACAAAATCAGCAGGGAAGATGAGTTTATCCACCTTGAGCAAGACATCCTCCACAATACGTCACGGATATGTAATAGAACGGTCGGCCAACTGCAAAGTCATATAAGTAGGCTTTGGATCAGGCAAGTTCAACTTCTTGAAGATTGACAAAGGCATTAGATTGATGCTAGCACCCAAGTCACATAGACACTTGTCAAATGACACCTTTCCAATGGTGCATGGAATAGTGAAGCTTCTAGGATATTTAAGCTTCGGAGGTAACTTCTGTTGCAGCACAACACTACATTCCTCCGTGAGAGCAACAGTCTCTAAGTCATCAAACTTCACCTTCCTAGAGAGAATACCTTTCATGAACTTCGCATAACTAGACATTTGTTTAAGCGCTTCAGTGAAAGGTATGTTGATGTGAAGATTCTTGACCACCTCCAGAAACTTCTCAAACTTCTTGTCCAACTTTTTCTTCTGTAGCCTCTTAGGAAAAGGAGGTGGATGATAGATCTGTTTCTCCCCTGTATTACCCTCAGAAGGAGTGTGCTCAACAGTAGTCTTCCTTGGTTCCACTTCTGCTTCCTTCTGCACTTCTTCTTCTTCCTCCACAATTTAGATTTCAGAGTTCTTGCTTTTTCAGGATTTGCAATCCTACCAGACCTCAATGTTATTGCATTGACATGCTCCTTAGCTTCCTTCTTGCCTGGCACTTCAGTATTGCTTGGGAGCATGCCAGGTTGACGATTCAGTAATGCTTTATCAATTTTCCCAATCTGATTCTCCAAGGTCTTGATAGACACAGCTTGGCTCTTGCACATGAGCCTTAACTCCTCCAATCCAGATTTTTCATTAGCTTGCAGTAGCTGCTGAAGTTGAAGTTGTTGTCTAGGGGCATATTGCGGTTGCTGAAAACCAGGAGGGTTATAATGCTTTAACGTGTATGGCTGATAAGATTTTTGCACCGCATTCTGATTGTTACTTCAGCTGAAGTTAGGATGATTTCGATTATTTGGATGATAAGTGGCTGGAGCTTGTTGCTGTGATCTCTGAAAGTTTCTCACAAATTGAGCTGATTTGCTAGAAATAGCATACTGCTATGTTTCATGCGCTCCCGCACAAAGCTCACAAACACTAGAGATTTGATTAACTCCATAATTCGCTAAAGAGTCCACTTTCATCATCAATGCTTTAAGTTGGGCAGCTATAGCAGTTGCTGCATCCAACTCCAAAATTCCTGCTACCTTGCCCTGAGTTAGACTTTGAGAAGGATTCTGGTATTAATTAGCAGCCATCTGTTCGATCATTTCATAAGCTTCATTGTAGCTTTTAGCCCACAGGGCTCCTCCTGATGATGCATCAAGTATAGGTCTAGACTTAGCACCCAAACCATTGTAGAAACAATTTATAAATCATCCAATCAGGAATGTCATGGTGTGGGCACTTCCTTAGCATCTCCTTATATCGATCCCAAGCCTCACATAGAGATTCTCCAGTTTGCTGAGCAAACTGAGTAAGAGCATTCCTGATTGTAGCAATCTTCGCCATCAGAAAGAATTTAGTGAGAAACTTTTGAGCAAGATCCTCCCATATGGTGATAGACCCTGGTGGTAGAGAATGTAACCAGCACTTTGCTTTATCCCTCAGAGAGAATGGGAAGAGTCGCAGCTCAATAGCATCTTCAGTCACCCCATTAAACATGAAAGTGTCGCAGATCTCGATGAAATCCCTGATGTGCATGTTGGGGTCTTCTATAGGAGAACCCCCAAACTGAATTGAGTTCTATATCATCTGAATTGTGCTCGACTTGATCTCAAAAGTGGTAGCCGAGATGGCTGGTCAGATGATGCTCGATTGAATATCATTGATCTTAGGTTGAGAATAGTCCATCAGAGCCTTCGGATTTTCTGCTTGGTCTCCCATCACTACTAGAGTTGGTTCCTTGACTTTATCTTCTTCTGCTACTTTCTCTTTGTCCTCAAAAACTTCACTTCGGATCACTACAGCTTATTCCTCGGCTTGATCCAGAGTTCTCTTACGAACCCGCGAACGCGTATGCATATACGCTCCCTAGAATACCTGAAACACGACAAAGAAAAAGAGTAGGTAAGTAACAATGTCTGAGTCAATGAACCTTAACGATCACTGATGACAAAACATAAATTTTAGTCCCCGATAGCGGCGCCAAAAACTTGTTAGTCGCTAAACACGCGCTAAAATTTACGCAAGTATACGCGTTCGTAAGTAATATAGAATTATTCTATTTCGTTCCCACATGGACTATTTTAGATTAACCTTGTGATTTATGCACTTATGCAACAATGATATGGCTATTATTCAATGCTAAGACGAATAACAAATTGAGTTTTTATTATACTATGATGAACTAATGAGAATTATACTAAAGAACATTAACTAAAGAGAGTAAAGAGAGTTGAATAATATATAACACAAAGATGGGATTCTAACTTTATTAAGTACTTCATTCAATAGCCTTTTCATTCTTAACCTTAGCATGTAATGGTGATGACACTAATCAGATAACACGAAACTGATAAACGCCAACTTTTGTTGTACGAGTACCATACTACCAAACATTCACAAAAGATATAGAAGTTGAATAAACACCAATTACATTGAGACCCTCTATGTCTATAGAATTTGACAACATAACGTTTTAATGCATATGTTATCTATCGTGATTAAATAGGGCAAGTAAGATGGTGAAAATTACTTATGAATCATGCATAACAATAACACATGAACCTATGCTAGCATGGCAAGTGCCCTGTGCTGAACTCATACCAGCACTGCCCTATGCTTCCTCCTGCTGCTGCGAAGGACTGGCCTCACCCAACTCATCTCTCCAAGATGCTCTACTCGCCTGAGTCGTGCCACCGTGTTAGCCGCTAAACACGCGCTAATAATACACGCAAGTATACGAGTTCGCAAGTAGTATAGAATCTTTTCTAGTTCGTTCCCACAGGGACTGTATTGGTTAACTAATTAATTCACGTACTTAAGCAACAATGTATGGTTATTATTCAATGCTAAGACGATAACAAATTGAGGTTGCTTATAACTAAGAATTAAAATAACAATTATAACTAAAAGATTAATATTGACTGAATTAATATATATGACAAACATGGGATTCTAACTTCATTAAATACTTCATTCAATGGCCTTATTGTTCTCAACCTTAACATGCAATGGTGATGACACTAATCAGACAACACAAAACTGATAAATGCCAACTTTCGTTGCACGAGTACCATACTACCAGACATCCACAAAAGAGATAGAAGCTGAATAGACACCAATTATATTGAGACCCTATATATCTATAGAATTTGACAACATAACGGTTTAAGCACAAGTTATCTATCTTGATTACACAGGGCAAGTAAGATTGTTAAAATTACATACAAATTTTGCAAAACAATTACATGAACCTATGCTAGTATGACAAGTTCTAAATCCTTAAATTCACTGTCACTTCATTAAGAATTAACACATTATCTTAAAAGTTCGCGACGCTCATAAGACGAATACGCACAAACAATACTAGGCTATCAATCAATCATCACATACTAAGGCATCAAAACAATTTAACTAAAGAAATCCATAAATAAATCCGCTAGAACCCCATGATAACGATTAGCCCATAATCGGACTCATCATCAACGTGGGTTCCGATGAAAGCATGGTATAACAAATATAGTCTTTATAATGAAAAAATAAAACCAAGTATAAAATAAGAGTAAGGTTCACCAGTAAGAAAACTAGCATCCAAATACAATTTAAAATAAAGATTCACAAGTAAAAACATGATCTGCTTCGTCTTCGTTGAATCGTGCTAAAAACTGTCTTCTTATGGCTCTCCTTGTGCTCTGGTACGTCTCTTTCATGAAAATGTTCTTATTTGAATATATATAGCAGTCCTTTTCAATCTGGAAGTCTCCCCACTTAGAATCGAAATAGAATCAGGATTCATATTTTTTGTACCGGCACGGGTGCGCGCTATCACAGCGCGGGCGCGCTGCCTTTCTAGAATCCTGGCGCGGGCGCGCCGTCCTTCTGGGAAAAACTCAGATTTCATCTTTTTCCTTGCTGCTTCGAGTTGGCTTTCCACGAGCTTTTATTCCAACATCACCTTGACACCAAATTAGCACCAAAATAATGCTAATTCACCTGATTCACAGATTAATGCCTGAAATGCAAAAACACTAGAAAACACGTTAAAACACTTAACAGCTTGAGTACAAAATGCATCAATTCAAAGATTATTAGAGCATTATAAAGTGTCATAAATTCCACTCAACACACCGACATATGCCTAAGGAGCCGGCCTTCCACCTGGCAGATGGTCATAAGAATAATCAAGCCCCTTAGGATCGGGCTTCCCATCATACCACTCCTGTATACTCAACAACGCTGAACTATCAATCGGGGCACTAGGAAGCTGCAGCTGCTCGTGCGCGGGCCAATGAACTCCAACCGCCACACACAACTTCGTCATAATGGACGCATCGGGAATAGAACCCGTAGTACTCCCTCGCAAGAACCTCAGAATACCCTGATGAATCACCATCCCGAGATCCACATAGTTTCCCTGAAGAATCCCGAGATCAATTTTTATATCCGAGATTTATATGGATTTATGCTTTTATTCAAAACAAAACAAACACATATGCTTATTTGATCGTGCAATGAGTGAGGTCCACAAAAGACTTATACAATAGTACCCATGTAGCGAGCGTTAGGTTAGCGGATACCCGACTATAAAAGCCTTAGGTCACAAAGCACAAAGTCCCCTAAGAACTTAATAACTCGAGTACTAAAGAGCCCACTCGTGATCCATTAATAAATAACACTTATTATTTTCTCTTTTTTTTCCTATTTTTCTTTTTTTTTCACCGAATTTCTGAATGAATGCGTTTCGCTCCATCTCATTCAACCCTAGACTACTCATATAAATATGAGCCGGCTACTAGCCATTGGACACCTAGCCACACAACTAGCAAAGAAATACAATTTTCTCCAATTTTTTTTAAATATTCATGTCTTTTATTATTAAGAGAATATCCTAAATTCTAAATATAAACAAGTGATTAAACCTCTAAAAACCAACAAACCATGACTAAGATCTAGCACTCTAGCAACCTATAAGACTTAGTGAAATAAAAGTGTCTCTAGCATGAAAATCAACTTAATACGACTTTACATCTCTAAACACGAAATCACTACACTAGCATCAATTTCACAAGTCAATCGGAAAATCATCTAAGGGATCATGTTATAATGCAAATGCATGAAAACTATATGAACAAAATAACATAAAACTATCAAAATAAAAAAAACTATATGGCAAAATATTCATACTATATGAACTAAACTATCATGAATATGCAAACTATATGAGACTCACACAAAAACATATCCCTTCATCTACTACCCCCAAACTTAAAATATTCACTATCCTCAGTGAAGGTAATAAAAAGGAATTCAGGCATACCTAATCAGAATCAGGATCCTCACCCTCAACGGGTGGAGTATCGGGTGTGTCCGGAGGTGGATACACGGAATCCTCACCAAAAACTGGCCACTGGATACCGGTGGCTCTAAAAGCTGTCCCAAGTGCCTGTGTGAGATCACATGTGAACCTGCTATGGATGTCATGCATCGCATCCATCCTCCGTGCCAGATGCCTGTACTGTATCATGCTCATGCCAGCTCCCATATCAGCTCCTTCCTCCTCCTCATGCGCCTGCTGCGATGGCCCTGCCTCATCTCCTAGCTGAGATCTCCATGCAGTCCTGCTCGCCTAAGTGGCCCCATCAGCTAGCCTCCCACTAGGTAGGTGGTCAAAAGTGTAACCAAGCCCCTTCAAATCGGGCTTGCCTCCATCCCATTCTTGCATCATAGCCAAAGTAGTGCTATCAATAGGAGCACTCGAGATCTGCAACTGCTCGTGTACGGGCCAATGAACACCAACTGCCACGCACAACTTCGTCACCACGGACGTATATGGAATAGACCCCGTAGTACTCCCCCTCAAGAACTTCAGAATCCCTTAAGAAATCACCATCCCCAAATCTATATAATCGCCCTGAAGAATACCCCATAACAACCATGCACGCTCAACAGTAATATCATGCACATGCGAAGATGGCATCATGTTAGCACATATAAAAGCGTTCCATGCACGGGCAAACCTGTTCATTCTGGAAGCCGGGAACATAGAATACTCGATCGTGCCCCTCTTGATATTCCAGTGAGTATCGGGCTGGCACAGAGTAGCCATAATAAGATCCAGATCAAAGTCCTCTGGAGTCTTATCATTCCAGGTGTCCTGCCCGGGCTTTCTCGCGGGCTGCTCAATCACAGTTCTGATTGCCTTCGCACTATACTCCACCGTCCTCCCTCGAACCACCGTGAAGCCATTTTTCTCGGCCTTGGTGTTTGCATAGACTCGCGAACATTACTAATGGGTACAGCAGTGGGTGCCTCGCAAATAGGAACCCATCCCATCTCAAGAATCATCTCCAACAGCTGACCATCCTTCCCTGATGACAGAAAACCTCGTTTCTTGATGATTGGATTCAAAAAAAGCCTAGTATACTCCGCTTCAGCCTCGGGAGTAGAGAACCTTGGCCTTCACCACCCACACTTGATGAATCGGTGGTGTTGCTGTCGACTTGTGTTCTTTGTCTCTTGGGTGCCATTGGAAGTGAGTAGAGAGAATAAGAGTTATGTTTAAGAGAGAATTTGTGTTTGAGAATTTGTGAATTGGTGAAGAAGTTTGTGTATGAGGTGTATGTATATATAGGTGATGAAAAGAGAATTATATATGGAATAGAAGTGGAATTTGACTATGGGAATAATGGTAGTAATGAGTTTGATTTGGAGAGGGAATTATGGGATGTGGTAGAGTAAAAATCGGTTTGAAATTGATTTTTGACTAAAAATCCCGATTTTCTCTTGAAACTGCTATTTTATATTTTTTTTGAGTCGGGAAATGACGCGGCCGCGCGCTGAGACAGCGCGAGCGTGCGCTGTTTCGGCCAAATCGGCGCGCTCGTGCTGTTATAGCGTGGGCGCGCCATGTTTCTGTGAAATCAGCGCTAGCGCGCGGCCGCGCGCTAGGATAGCGCGGGCGCGCCAAGCTTCTAAAGTGAGCCTTGAATTTTTTTCTTTTTCTGATTTTTTTTATTTTCTCTTTTCTTCTTGCTTCCTTTACTTACTAATGTACAACAAACTTAGGTTGCCTCCCAAGAAGCGCTTCTTTTACGTCACTAGCTCGATGTAGAAGCTTGAGCTCAAACGGACAACAGAATGACACTAACCAACTCGCGGTTTACCGGGTCACCATAGTAATGCTTCAACCTCTGACCATTTACCTTGAAGGCCTGGCTCAGATCATTCTCAAAAATTTCCACCGCTCCATGTGGAAACACAGTTTGGACAATAAACGACCCTGACCATCTTGACTTCAACTTTCCAGGAAAAAGACGGAGACGAGTGTTGAATAATAGAACTTGTTACCCCGGCATAAATAATTTCAGCACTAGACCCCGATCATGCCACCTTTTGACCTTCTCCTTATACATTTTGTTGTTCTCACAAGCTTGAAGTCGAAACTCGTTGAGTTTATTCAATTGAAGCATCCTCTTCCTTCCAGCCGCATCCAAGTCCAGATTCAACTTCTTCATAGCCCAGTATGCCTTATGCTCGAGCTCCACAGACAAATGACACCCCTGACCATAAACCAGCTGAATCTACGACATTCCCAATGGAGTCTTATATGCTGTTCTATAAGCCCAAACAGCTTCATCAAGCTTCAAAGACCAATCTTTACTCGATGGACATACAACTTTCTCTAAAATACGCTTGATCTCTCTGTTAGATACCTCAGATTAACCATCGTCTGAGGATGATAAGCTGTAGCAATGTGATGATTCACATTATACCTTTTCATCATAGTAGTGAACTTGCAATTACAAAAATGCGACCCCTCATCACTGATTATGACTCTAGGAGTTCCAAACCTTGTGAATATCTGTTTGTGAAGAAAATTAAGCACCACTTTCGCATCGTTCGTTGGCAACACCTTAACTTCAACCCATTTCGACACGTAATCAACCGCCAACAAGATATACTGATTGTTATAAGATGAGACAAATGGTCCCATGAAGCCAATTCCCCAAACATCGAAGACCTGAACCTCGAGAAGCACATTAAGAGGCATCTCATCCCTCTTAGACATATTACCCACACGTTGACATCGATCACATTTCAAAACGAACTGGTGAGCATCTTTAAATTATGTTGGCCATAAGAAACCTACTTGAAGAACACGGGGTGCTGTCTTTTCTCCACCATAATGTCCTCCATAAGCTGTTGAGTGGCAATCTCACAAGATCCCCCCTTTTCGCTGTAAGGGAAACATCTCTTGATGATTTGGTCAGCTCCCTGCCGAAAAAGAAACGGCTCATCCCACATATACCACTTTACTTCATGTTGAAACTTCTTCCTTTGATCATAAAATAAGTCGGGAGGCATGATATTACTCACAAGGTAGTTCACAATGTTTATAAACCACGGTTCTTCTTCTTGCACTCCAAATAGCTGCTCGTCGGGAAAAGATTCATTTATCAATGTCTTATCCAATAAAGTAGAATTAGGATTCTCTAAACGCGAGAGATGATCAGCGACTTGATTTTCAGTTCCTTTTCTGTCCTTGATCTCTAGTTCAAATTCTTGAAGCAAAAGAACCCATCTAATCAATCTAGGCTTCAAGTCCTTCTTTGAGACGAGATATCGAATTACAGCATGATTAGTGAAAACTGTCACCTTAGTCCCAAGTAGATAAGATCGAAATTTCTCAAAACCATAGACAATAGCCAAAAGCTCTTTCTCTGTAGTAGTATAATTCAGTCACCATTTAGGGTCTTACTAGTGAAGTAGACCACATGAAATATGTTGTTCTTCCTCTGCCCAAGAACTGCTCCAACTGCATAGTCGTTTGCATCGCACATCATCTCAAAAGGTTCATTCCAATCAGGCGCAGTTATGACCGGTGCCATGATTAAACTCTTCTCCGGTGCCATGATTAAACTCTTCTTTAATGTCTCAAAAGCTACAAGGCATTCGTCATCAAACTTGAAAGGAACATCTTTCTCTAGCAAATTGCACGATGGCTTTGAAATCTTAGAGAAGTCTTTATTGAAACGCCTATAGAAACCCGTATGACCAAGAAAACTGCGAATTCCCTTTACAGAAATGGGTGGAGGAAGATTCTCAATGACCCCCACCTTGGCCTTACTAGAAACCTTGTGTCCCAGAATAATGCCCTATCGCACCATGAAGTAACATTTCTCCCAATTGAGAACCAGATTGGTCTCAACACACCTTTTGAGAACATGTCCAAGATTTGGCAAGCATTCATCAAAAGAATCGCCAAAGACTGAGAAGTCATCCATGAACACCTCCACATTTCGGCCAATCATGTCAGAAAAGATGGCCATCATACATCTCTGAAATGTGGCCGACGCACCACACACACCAAAAGAAACTCCTCTAAAGGCGAAAGTACCAAATGGACAAGTGAAGGTAGTTTTTTCCTGATCTTCTGGAGCGATACAAATTTGATTAAAACTCGAATAACCATCCAGAAGACAATAGTACTCATGACCAACCAACCTGTCGAGCATCTGATCAATGAAGGGAAAAGGGAAGTGATCCTTCCTAGTGGCTTTGTTCAGCTTCCTGTAGTCTATGCAAACTCTCCACCCCATGACTATTCTAGTAGGAATAAGCTCATTATTCACATTTGATACCATAGTAATTCCACCTTTCTTTGGCACACATAAAACCGGGCTTACCCATGAACTGTCAGAAATAGGGTAGATGATGCCTATATCTAGCCACTTAAGAATTTCCTTCTTCACTTCCTCCTTCATGATTGGATTATGTCTTCTTTGTTGCTCGACCGTAGGCTTGCTACCTTCCTTTAGTAGAATTTTATGCATGCAGTGAGAATGGCTGATTCCCTTGATATCTGCTATAGTCCATCCAATTGCCGATTTGAACTCTCTCAGAATCCTTAAAAGCTTTTCCTCATCACTACTTGAAAGGTCAGATGCAATAATAACAGGCAGAGTAGATGCATCACCTAAAAACGCATACCTCAAATGCTCAGGTAAAGGCATAAGCTCAAGAGTGGGAGCTTCCTCAATAGATGGCTTGAGGCGTTTAGGAGCTTTATTTAATTCCTCCATTCTCAGTGATTCAAAAGGCATATTAATCTTCCTCCTCCAGGGAGAAGCATTCAAATATTGCAATTGTTCTGTAAGGTCCCGTATGAGGGCTATTTTAAGCTATGTGGCATTTTAAAAAATATTTTATCCCTTTTTAAAACTTTACCAAGTGGTTATACAGTTTATATGTGCGAAAGATAAAGTGCATGGAAAGAAAATACCACACGGTGATTTTATCCTTGTTCGTGATGGCGCAACCTCTAATAGATTCGCTCACCCCTACTCCAGTCCCCGAGCTCCTCTCCCGGACTCGGGATTTTCCCTTATAATAAACTCGCTCCTTTAGTAGGCGGAAAAGCCTTTACACCCTTTAAAAGTATTTGTCTTGGTGCGTAACACAAGGGTCACCACCTCAAAATAAATGTATTACCTACATAACTTATCTTAGACAATAACTCCCCGCTATTTCTTCAAAGTTGTTGTAGAGCCTTTGTGTGGACTTGGCTTCCTTAGCTTTTGTCGGTCTTGGATCTTAGTGATCCGGTCTTGGGTCTTTCCTCTTCTTCACGGTGCGAAGACTACTAACTCCCCGTTAGTATGTCTAGGACTTGGGTCTTAGAATGAGAATCACCTCACGTCACTTCACCTCACTACAAAACTAATAAGACAATCCACGAAACAAACCAAGTATAGAAAAGATAGTTTGAACTAGTATGTTACTATACTACTCCACAAGTAGTATAATATTCAAATAAGAATATTAAAACTAAATAACAATTCTTGACTTAAGAATAATACAAGATGATCAAGTATATTTATAATTACTCCTTTATAGATTTAATAAAGTTATGGAGTATTATGAGAAGTCCCTTTTTATGTTAAGCACTTATGGCTTATGACTTCTTTAGTATTCTTCTTCTTTCGATTACGTATTTATAAATCGAAGAATATTTTCGTTATAATATCGAAATTGTAACTTATCCTCTACGCTCGTAGGCTTAAGGATTTTAGTATACTTATGTTTTGACACTTATGTGGTCAAAGTATACTCTTAACTTCAAGCACTTGTATAAGTTTTATGATTCTTAGCCAAGATCCAAATAATAAAAGTGCAAGTAATTGGCGTAAGATCGTGCTTTTGAAGTTTAGACAAATCATTATGAGTAGTTTATATATATCGAATAATAACCCCACGGAACACTGAAAGATGTTAGAAGGGGCTTATACGATATGTCTCGTAATTGTATATATACACGATATGTGTTAGTCAAGATCCAATAATAGAGCGTGAAAATAATTGGCTAACTCGTGGATTTGATTCGTCTTTAAATAACGGATGATTATGAAGTAGTTTATATGAAACAAGCTATAATCCCCCGGAACACTAAAGATGTTAGAAGGGATTACAATTTTACTTCGTAATATTTTATATGTATGTTATTAGTTGGACAAGATCCAATTAAAGAGCGTTAAGTAATTGTCTAACTCATACGATCTATTTTAAGATTTGACAAATTACGAAGTGTTTATATGAGACAAGTAATAATCCCCCGGAGAGCACTAAAGATGCTAGAAGGGATTACACTTAAACTTCGTAATTATTTTATGAGCACGAATGAGTGTTAGCCAAGATCCAATTAAAGTGCAAGAAATAATTGGCTAACTCGTACTTGTGTCAAATATAATCTCCCCTTGGAGATAAAGTACTTTTCTTTTTAGATCTTCTCGTTGGAAGGATTTTTATGAAGATCAAGTACTTAATCGAATTCCGAGTTCGAATCTAAGTTCTCCCCGAGAACTTCCTTTATAAGAGAGCTTGTGTTAGAGCTTAAGATGAAGTATAGAAGTTAAGTACAAAGCTTAAATACAAAGAAATCAAATAAGAAGCTAAAACTAATCAGTTTTAAAAAATGGTCGGAAAAGTTCACCAGAAAAATTCGCCGGAGGTTCGGCCGGATTTTGGCACTTTGGTCGAACTTGGGCAGCCCTTCGGGAGGTCGGGAAGTGGTAGTGGATGAGCTCACTTGGTGGGATAAAGCTTGGTTGGGTGAAGCTAAGCTTGGGTTTCAGAAACCTTGTATATATGTAAGTATATAGAAGAGAGAGAAGGTTTTTTTAGAAGAAGTGTGTGTATAGAATTTGAAAGAGATGAAGAGAAGCACTTCTTGAAAAAATCCCAGCAACTTTGTGGCTCTTTAGCTTCAAGAAAATGGGTTGGGGTGGGGGTTTATTTATAGGAGAAGTTGGGTGGATTGAATGGTTGAGATTTGAGAAGGAATGAATGGTGGATGGAATGTATCACATGGATTGATGACATGGCAATTAGGTTGTGTTTCTTTGCAAGAGGGAAGGAAGCACAAGATAGTATTCATTCAAATCTCAGCTGATATATATATATATATATATATATTAAATATATATTTTCCTTTTCTTTTAATCATTCTTTATTTACTTTAATTAAGGATTAAGCACCATTAATTATGACCACCCCAAAAACTCTTAAATAAATATCATAAAAAATATGATAATTACCTAAATATTATAAAATGATGTCTTGGAAGTTTTGGTCAACTTTAGTCAATGGTAACTAGGTCAAACATGGGCAACCGTGGGACCAACTGCCTCGATTTTTGTGCCCAGACAAAAAATCTCTGAATCCTACGAAATTTTTACCATACTTAGAAAATACCATTTAAATGATCCATACCAAATTTTCAAGTCATTCTCTAAAAATGAAACTGTTCTGTCAGCCTTTCTTCCGAATAAAAATATCGTTGGTCTTGAAATAAAGGATATGGATCTTTTGACCAAAGTTTTGACTTGCATAAATAATTAAAATATATTTCCTAATATATAATGATAGGAAATGTGTTTGAGTATTCTTGAATAATTTTCTCCGAGAAATGCTGATTTTACGAAACGGGAGAAAATTACTGTAAGTATTCATAAATGAGTTGCAGAACTGAATATTAATATTCCAACCTTGAATATTAATAAACTTTGAATAAAAACTCTTTTGATATATGTATAGATATATTTTGGAGTGAAGAGTTAAATATTTTTGATATAGCACGAGATCTCTAAAGAGTATTTCTGCAATATTCCTTATTCGAGCTTGTTGCCATATTCCTGTTGCAACACAGATCTAAGAAATATCATATCTTGATGTTTCTTCTTTGATCATATTGCCTCACAGATATATTCCATAAAGATATAGTTTTGATATTTTGCAAGAATGGGATATCTCTTTTATCTGTTTAAAAGACATGATTTTGCTAGTTTGACTTTTTGACTCTGATTTGGATCACTTAAATTCATGTCCTAATGGAGAGGATCTACGTGTTCTTAATTTTTTGTTTAATCGTAAAATACCAAAATAAATAATATATCGAAGATATCCTTTCAATCTTCCCCTTTTTGGTATTTGCCAAACAAACATAAAATTAATAGTGTGTGCTTCCCCTTGGTGTATGCATAAATTTTTGAAAAATATTTTGCACATAAAACATTTATTTACTTAGAGATTAAATCTCTTTCTTGAGATCATACAAAATAATTTGTTAGATGTATCATATATAATAATAGAAGCACAGATAGATCCTTGTATATAAAAAAGATAGCAATTTTCAAAATTTTTGAAAAATATTGAACACTAAGGGTCCAATTTCTCTTCCCCTTTTGTTTGGTACATGCCAAAAAGAATATGTAGAGTTTTATCGAAAAGTATTAATCTTATAAAACATGGCATTGTGATTAATAGTTCTAGTCAAATACATGCATTTTGAGCATGTAGAAATTAATCCAAAATGATATGCATGGTAAGTTTGATTTGTTTTTGTATGTATTGAAAGAAAAACAGTTAAGGCAGTGCTTTTGAGATATAATCCATGTAGTTTAGAAAAACAAAAGAAGAAATATTTATGCATGCATGGTTTGACTAAAAAGATAGGATATAATTTTTAAGATCCAATCTTGATTATATCTGTTTGTAGCCGTCTGATTGAACTGTACTTTATATCAATGATCAGTCATTTTAGTTTTAGCAAGTTCATTTCAGTTTTGACAGATTGCATGTAACTTTAGACAAATTGTATTTAAGCCAATTTTATTTTTGTTTCAATCTGTAAAGTAACATGATTCATGCAAACACGTCATTAGTGAATAACAGTCCAGTATACATAATTTTCAATCACAATTTACAAAAACTGTCACTAATACAATCAATGTTCAAGTTACAAAGTCTGAGATCTAATACATACTATTTGGTTAAATCGACTTTGCTGGCTATTGTCAAGTTACAATATCTAATCACTAATACATTCTATTTCTATTTCAGATCCAAGTATCAGATTATACATGTTGCAAAGCTAATACATTCTAAGAAACTACATATTTCGAAACAAACCATTACACATACAATATATCTAAATCCACAATAATGATACTCAATATCTTTTACTCATTTACCACAAAAGATTCAGTTGGATTGGTTTAATACTAGAACTTAATACAACAGTCTGATGTGTGTGTGCAAATAGAATTGTTATAGGTTAAAAATGTATACCTGTCATACCTTAGCAGAATGAGACTTGATGATTTTGACATAATGCTTCCAGAGGCTAAGCTTGATCAGATTTGAGCTGTGCATGCGTGTGGATGGCCTGCATATTAGTTAGATAATACGCACATATACCAGTTACCAAATTGCTTAACTCTCAACTGATCTGAAAGAGACAGGGGCAAACATTTATAGAATGTTTAATATGTCAGCCAATTTGGTAGATAAGATTAAAATGACAGAGTAGTCTAAAAACCATTTTTTTGAAAATAATCAACTTCACAGATTAGTGACAGAGCTGATTAGGGAACATCATAGAACATAATACTAAGCCAGAATGCATCACCAACAGTAAACACAAATTCATATTCTAATACCAAGAATCATAGAATTTTAAAGTCAGAATCGACTTTGTTCCTGCATATATTGGTTACCAAAAATTGTAATACAAATATAATAGAGTATACAACACCAGATGTAACAGAATGCAGATTATATTACATTGAACAAAAGTGTTCATATCAATCAGTGTGGTTCACTGATTAAATAGAACAAAGTTTTGCACCTGTCTTAGAGATTACAAAGCATTAGGAGTGCATACACTCCATTAGGTTCAACCAAATTAAACAGAGTTTAAGGTTATAAACATTAAATCAGAAATCAAAGGTTTAATTCAAATTACACCAACAGAAATATAATAGATCAGTAATAGATCAGCAAAAAGGGTGCAGAAGCAGCAACACAACAAGGTACATAAGCACTCAGTAGCAAGAACATCAACACAGATCATCCAATAACATTACCATCAGCATCACAGACATGGACTAAATCAGGCAGATTATCAATCAATTGACCTCTAGCTCCCACACCTACTTCTTCTAACTCATGAATCATTGCAATGTTCTTACTCAAAGGGACTTGATATGAATTGACAATTTCTTGATCATATATGCAATTTGTTCCTAGTGTAGATGCAACTAGGTTTTCTACATATGCAATCCTATGTTTACAAGATGCAGTGATGCCCTCTAGTTCTCCTACCTTTTCCTTAACCTCATCATTTTCAGTTTTTACTCTCTTAAGTTCCATTTTTAGTTCATTAAACATGGCCTTGACAGACTCAAATTTAGAGAGAAAGACATCTTCCTCTCTGATGAACTGAGGAATGACAACATGAGTGACCTCTTGAGGTTCACAGTGCATCAGGGGCACTTGTGGCCTAAAATGGTCATTGGTGATTTGTGAATCAGCCAGATTTGCAAAGATTTCAGGCATTGGAATGTTGCAGATTGCAAAGAGAGAATTAATTAACATACCGTATGGCATATAATCAACAAGTTGAGAATTTATCATGTTCAAGAGAATGACATAGAAGATACTGAAATTGATTTTGTTATTAGCAAGCAGATGCATGATTTTCATATCAAAGAAGTCAAAATATTTTCTCTGATTAGGCTTAGGCATAACATTAGACCTAATAATGAGAGCATGGTGCTGGAAAGTGCTAGTGAAATGTTTAAAGTGAATACCACAGTTGACATCACAGAGACCATCAGGCACATCAGACTTACAAAATATTCCTACCATAAGTTCAAATTCAGACTTATTAAACATAAATAGAGAAAATATGTCCTCACATGGCAACTCACATAGATGAAGAGGTAAATGCAGTGCTTTATTTATGCTCTTGTTATCTATACAGATAACTTTCCTATTCATTGTAGTAGTGAAATGTAAGATGCCCTTTACCCCTTTAATTATGTTCATGTTGCAATAAAATTCCCCCATGAGATGAGTGAAATATTGTTTCCTAGATTGTACATTAAACCATCCCATTTAGCCCTTCTAATGATGAACTCCACTTCACCTTTAACATCCACACAAGTTCCAGGTTGGACATTTTTTATGAGTTCAATAAACTTTTTGGAGTTTGATGGGTTAGATAGTTTTGGTGGTGGAGGTTTTGGTTTGTTCATGTTTGGGCTAGGGTTTGGTTCTTGTCTGAGATTGGCTTTCTTGGTATAGACTTGTGGTTGGAAAGGCTTAGTTGGTCTAGGGTTAGGGGAATGAGGGTTCTGAAATTTTCTGCTTTGGTAGAAAGGAATGGTGTGATTTTTGTATCCCTTTCTGAGTTGTTTAGGTGGAAAATGTCTTTTATGATAGTGTTTAGGATATGAAGATTGAACAGTTTTGAAGGCTGATGTTTTGTGATGGTGAAACTAATTTTTCTCCATATCTTCAAGAAGATATGTCTCAATCAGTGGTCTGGGTTTAGGGTAAAAAGGGTTAGCATTTGGGTTCATGTTGCAAGTGAAGTGGAGTAATGCAAAATGAACTGTGTTTGTGTGTGAATGCAGGAAGTTTAAACAAGTATATATCCATGCACATAGCACATAATTCAACTTAAGTTAGAAAAATAATTTTCTGGAAAGTAACTTTCACTGTTTATGAACAATGATTTTCATTATATGCAGTTGGCAAGGAGTTGATGTGCAGAGGCATGGTTCACATAATTACAGATCCTAAATATGTGTATAATGCAGCTAGGGTATGAATTTTGAGAGATGACATATGCAACTTGTACTAGGAAATACTGTTTTAGTACTGTTAGAAGTACAAAAAGTACACAGATTTGGGAGAATGTGTGACATAAAGGTGAAAAGCAGCTCACTCTACCACATAGACTCTAGCAAGTGACAAGCAAAGCATTTAAGGATGTTCAGATTTGAGAAAAGATTAATGTAGACAGATAGTTAATTTTTGGGCTGAAATTCATTTTCTGAAAATTTTGAATGTAAACAAGGAATGTAACATTTATTTCTCAAGACATGTTGTTATTAATGAAATGCAACCAAGAGAATGTTAGATACATTTGACATAGAACAATGCATCTATATTAATAGACAATCAGTTTTCATTTAATTCAAATAGCATTCAAGGCAATACAACACTCAGATCATTTATATCAAATATAACACTTTAAATGCAATAATTTAGAATAAAATGTCACCTAAATTTTCTAAGTGGCCATTAATCACAGTAGTGATCCAGATACAGGAATGCTCAAGGCTCCCCTGCCAGGTCTTACTGTGAGGGCTGGTGTGTGAGTGTATTATTTTATTTTTATTAATCTGAGATTACACAAACCAATCTTGATTATACCTTATCTGAGTTCTTATGGCTGTATAAGCAAAAGAAATGCATAGAATAGTAAACAATGTTGCACTTAAATACACAGATTATATAGGCATGATGCACAGACTCAGTACACATTTCAAGTAGGCAAGTAGAGATTGGAAGTAATAAGACATTTCTTATCCAGATTCAATGAATTTAGCTTAAGACGTCAATCAGGACAACTTGCAAATACATTTGGACACACACTTATACAGACTTCATATCTCAGTAATCTTAGATCAATTTGGTAGAGTTTGAATAGACTAATGCTAAACAACCAAGATATTATCAAAGACAATTACATTTATTCATGTAAGAGTTCAGTTCAACCAAGTAACCTAGGAAAACAAGTGATAGCATATTCAGGGTCCAGTTCAAACAGATTTTATCACAAAAAAATAACAGACCAGTTTTAAGTTTATTCTTGATTATATATTGTTCTTGACAGATAATGAAGACAAGAGTTTGTTTTCTTGTTAAAGAAAAGTACTAATAGTAAACTGTTAAGATATAACTGATTAATTAACCAAGACAGATCATAGTTGATGTACCATTAAATAGTAATGTATATTAGCTATTTTAATAACTTAAGTAATATAATTTAATAACACAGATCATAATCACATAAACTTATAGTTATGCAAGGATTAATTAGGTAATTAGAGCACAGATTCATATAATTTTTGTTTTGCAAAGCTTAATCAGATAATTAAATCATACATACAAATAGCAGTGTTAAAAACTCAATCCAACGGGATTTATACCTAGGTAACCCCATCTTTAGATAAATAAGAAATCATGAAGTATACTGAGTTATTAAGGAACTTTAAAGTCAAAACAACTAGGATACTGACTTTCCTGGACTTAAACTTATCAAAAGACAATATGTTATTTTATAACAGAACTCCATAATTTATCAATCAAAAAGACCTTATTTGAAACAATTTCACAGAGATTTTGAAACAACAGATTCACAGATTTTAACCTCAGTCAAGCATGTTCTCATCAAGTTTACATTTTACACATATATTTATAGTCCAATTAAACTTCAAAGACTGATAAAGATTGTTCTTAACTTAACCAAGTGATCATTTTAAGCAACCATTGAAATATTATCCAGATTAATCAACAAACTTTCTTGATTGAAATAAATAATTATTAACCTAACATTCAATCATAAGTCTAACAGATAATCATGAATCCAACAGATAATAATGAATCCAACAGTCATAAATCAACAGATAACAAATTCTTCAACAACAATCCGAACTTCATACTTTTAATTCGATCAGCCATAGAGTAGAATCAAATCACAGCTTCATCAAACACATATCACAGAGCATTCATCTCACAAAGATATGAATTATTCAGATAAAGTTCGATTCAACTCTAGTCAAGTTCCCTCTACCACAAATTCACTCGAATAAGACTGAAATAAACAAAAGAAATCACCCGAGCCTAGAGTCTGGCCTGACTCATAAGTCTTACCTGGTTGACTCAGTCGCGGACTAAGTCAACTTCCGATTTGCTCTTCTCCATCGCATGCAGCCATCGTAACTTCTTTTTCAAGAAGATAATCGAGTAATTAGTCTTCTCCTGCCATTAATCTAAATAAAACGTTAGGGTTTTTCAAATCCATCAACCAAATAAGAGCATAAAAGTATTAAAATAATCTAATCTAATGTTCCATTTGATGATTCTCGTTCGATTTATATGCAAATCGTCGATTTTTATCACCGAAAATCGATTTGATTTTACCAACCCAACCACGATTATACATTAATCGTATGTTCCTATCTACGAATAATGAAATATAAGTATAATATTTGATGAATTTCATCGAGAATCGAAGAGAAAAATGAAGAAATAGATCTGGGCTTCTTCGTAAGAGGCGGAGAGAAGAAGAGAGACGAGAGAGTGTTTAGAGATTAGGGTTTCAACTGAACCGTGTCAAATGACACTGTAGACACAGAAATAGGTTTATATATTTTAGTAAATTAATGGCTGAGATTTAATCATCAAATGATCAACGATCCAGATGCTAGGGTTTGATAAATTTGGGCTACAAATGGTTTGGGCTTGGTTTTATGACCGGGCTTATAAAAAGATTTGGGCTGGATAATTTTTGTTTAGGCTGTATAATGAAGAAATAATTTAGAAAATATATATTTATTTTTAAAAATAGTTGTATTAATATCCTTATATATTTTGTGAAAATATTTTTCAAGAGAATTATTTACATATTACAGAAATTTGATATATATATACTTTTGGAAACCAAAAATAACATATATTTAAGTATTTATCTGTAAGTAAATAATTATATATATTAAAAAAGGATATATATATATATATCTATGTATAAACTGAAAATAAATATAATAACACTTTATTTGAGATAGACTTCTTAAATATTTATAAATCTCATGGAATAATAAATATTCACTCGATTAATTTTATTTTCCTGGTTAATCTGGGCTATTTAAGCTATCTTAACCCGATCAATAAATTTCTTTATTGATGAATCTGAGTTTTAGATAAACTTAATAACTTGATCGGGAAGATATCATTATCGTTGAGATTTCTTTATAACTCTCTTTTTATAAACCATTATTTCACAGATTCCAACATTCCTAAATCCAAGCGGAGTTTAGTGAATCTTTCAGAATTTAATGGTTTTGTGAATATGTCAGCGAGATTGATCTCAGTATCAATATGAGTCATTTTTATGTCGCCTTTATTGACATGATCACGTAAAAAATGATGTATCACATCTATATGTTTAGATCTTGAATGTATTACGAGGTTTTTGCTAAGATCAATAGCACTCGTATTATCACATAAGATTGAGATCCCATCAAAATTTATATTATAGTCAGCTAGTGTTTGCTTCATCCACAGTATTTGAGCACAACACTTTGCAGCTGCTATATATTCAACCTCGATTGTTGAGATGGATACAAAATTTTGTTTCTTTGAAAACCAAGAAACTAAACATCCACCGAGAAACTGACAAGTACCACTAGTACTTTTTCTATCGACCAAATGCCCGACATAGTCCGAATCAGAAAAACATACTAAGTCAAATGGTATTCCTTTTGGATACCAAAGACCAACATCAGTGGTTCCTTTAAGATATCTCAATATTCTTTTTACCGCGGATAAATGAGATTCTTTCGGTGCTACTTGAAACCTATCACACTTACAAATACTATATTGAATATCGGGACGACTTGCAGTTATATAGAGCAAGCTACCGATCATTCCTCAATATTTCTTTGTGTCTACGGGAATTCCTTTTGGATCTTCCATTAATTTATCGGATGTAAACATAGGAGTAGAGATGGGTTTGGCATTATCCATTCCGAATTTTTTCAACATCTCTTTACAATACTTGGATTGAGAGATATGGTTGCCTTCATCAGATTGCCTTATTTGCAATCCCAAAAAGAAATTTAATTCTCCCATCATACTCATCTCAAATTCTTTACTCATATTTTCAGAGAATTCTTTACATAGTGCATCATTTGTTGAACCAAATATTATGTCATCTACATATATTTGTACGGGCAATATATCATCTTTTTCTTGCCTCGTAAATAAGGTTTTATCGGCCGTTCCCATCTTAAATTTATTTTCTAGAAGGAACTTGCTCAACCTTTCGTACCATGCTCTTGGGGCTTGCTTTAAGCCATATAGAGCTTTATATAATTTATAGACATAATCGGGATATGTTGTATCTTCAAACCCGGGAGGTTGTTTCACATATACTTCCTCTTCCAAGATCCTGTTTAAGAATGCAGATTTCACATCCATTTGACAGACTTTGAAATTTTTATGGCAAGTATAAGCCAATAGCATTCGAATTAATTCAATTCTTGCTACCGGTGCATATGTTTCATCAAAGTCTATTCCTTCCATTTGGGTATATCCTTGTGCAACTAATCTTGCTTTATTTCAAACTACCATTCCATTCTCGTCTAATTTATTTCGAAATACCCATTTTGTACCAATTATGGAAGTTTCATGAAGCTTAGGAACAAGTTCCCACACTTTACTACGAGTAAATTGGAGCAATTCATCTTGCATAACAGAAATCCAATCCTCATCTAATAAAGCCTCTTTTGCGGTCTTAGGTTCTATTTGAGATAGAAAACTAAGATGATTCACAACGTTTTAAACTTGTGACCGCATTTGAACTCCCTTCCTTAAGTCTCCAAACACATTATCTAATGGAATACTTTTTATAGTGGGAATTGCTTGAGGAAGTTCATCTTCCTTTTCGTCCAATTCTAATGGATTTTATGTATGAGAGTCCTGAGATCCATATTTTCGAATTGTCAATATCATCTTGTTCAACATTTTCTTGGTCAACAAGATGTTTATATTTCGCCGGTGGTTTACTTTCATCGAAAGCGACATTCATAGATTTTTCCACCACAAGCGATTTGAGGTTAAACACTCGGTAAGCTTTACTATTGCTTGAGTATCCAAGAAATATAACTTCGTTTGATTTAGGATCAAACTTCGTAAGGTACTCTTTTGAATTTAATATGAAGCACTTGCTTCCGAATACTCGAAAGTAGCTTAGTTTTGGAGTTTTGCCCAAATATAACTCGTAAGGAGTCTTTTGTTTTATAGGTCATAGCAAAACCCGATTAAGAATATGGAAAGCAGTTGACATAGACTCGTCCCAAAAATATTTAGGTCAACGATATTCATTTAGCATTGTGCTAGCCATTTCTTGGAGTGTTCTATTTTTCCGTTCAACTACTCCGTTGGATTGAGGAGTGTATGGAGCGGAAAAATTATGTGTGATGCCATGTTCATCACAAAAGTTGATGAAACTTGAATTCTCAAATTCTTTACCATGATCGGTCCTTATATAGACTATGGTTTTATTTTGTTGATTTTGAATCCTTTTACATAAGGATGAGAAGGATTCAAAAGCATCACTTTTGGCTTTGAGAAATTCAGTCCATGTGAATCGTGAATAATCATCCACAACTACCAACGTATATGAGCAACCTCCGAGACTTTGTATTAGAACCGGACCAATAAGATCCATATGTAGTAGCTCGAGAGGTCTCGAGGTAGATACCATAAACTTTGTTTTGTGAGAAGCTCGAATTTGTTTACCAACTTCGCAAGCTTCACAAGTATGATCTTTATGATAGTTTAGTTTTGGTATACCTCGGACATGGTCTTTAGTTGATATGTTCTTTATCAATTCATGTTTGCATGTCCTAATCTTCAATGCCATAGCCATGGATCATCATTTATAGTGATGAGGCACACGTTCACTTGCTTGCTCATGTCACATGTATAAACATTTTTATTTCTAGGGCAAGTGAGAACCAACTTTCCAAATTTATCTAGTATAGAGCAATGAGTAGTGTAGAAAATTACCTTGTAGTCATTGTCGCATATTTGACTAATTGAGAGAAGATTGTACCTTAACCCGGTGACCAATTGGACGTTGGAAATTTTAACATTCCCATTTCCGATATCTCCTATGCCGATAATATTTCCTTTACTACTATCACCAAATGTTACGCTCCCCGCGGTAACCCTTTTAATGTTGTTCAAAAGTGACTTATTACCGGTCATATGTCTTGAACATCCACTATCAAGGTACCATATGTCTTGTTTCGCGGCAAGACAAACCTCTTCAATTGTAGAGGAGACTTCCCTAGATATAGTTTCTTCTCCGAGAGCCATCAAGCATAGATTCACCACTTCTTTACTAGCATCCAGAGCTTCTTCATCTTAAATCAAATCCCAACCATTTTCAGCCACGAGACTTCATCCCTTTGAAAGTTTAGGATATTCTCTTTTATAAGTACCGAGTTGTTTACACTCGAAACACACATCTTGTGTTTCTTCCGGAGATGGATCTTTAGGTTTTGGAGGAATGTAAACAGGATGGTTTGTAGAAGCATTGACGTTACTATAGGTTTTTATATTTTGACTGCCTTTGCCTTTGTTGTAGCTCGTTGACGGATAATTACTCTTATAGTTGGAAGAATAATTTTGAGAGTAATTTGGTCTTCCGTTAGAGTTAAAAACTCTTTGTTGATTATTTAATTTTAGAAAGCCTTTCTGTATCTTTGAGCTTTGTTTTGAAGCACACGACGAAGTTGTCTCGTGAGTAGAGCAATTTCACTCTTATCAAGATTTTGGAGTTCCTCGTTTAACTCCTCGTCATTTTCATCTTCATCAATTAATCTGGCCTTTAGAGCCATATTTTTCTTTTTATCCTCCACCTTTGGAGCAACCTTTTCCGGAACGTTATCTTCTTCGTAAGCACGAAGATTTCCGAATAGGTTATCAATCTTATACTCATTTAAGTTGTGCATCTCTTTTATAGTAGTGACTTTAACCTTCCAACTAGGAGATAGAGATTTGAGCACTTTTATATTCTTTTCATTTTGAGTATAATTCTTTCCAAGTTGAGATAACTCATCGATAATACGAGTAAATCTTGATTCAATATCGATGATATTTTCTCCTTCTTGGAGTTTAAAGTTCTCGTATTCTTGGATCAATGTATCCATTCGAGAATCTTTTATATCAGTGGTTCCTTCATAGGTTACCACTAATTTGTTCCACATCTCTTGTGCCGACTTGCAATTATTTACTCTTTTATACTCTTTTTCTGCAAGTGCACTTGTGAGAACCATTTCTGCCTTTGCGGCAATATTCATTGTGGCTTCTTCCTCTAAGTTGTATTCACTAACCTTCTTTTCGACGATGATGTCATCGATAGTTTTGGTAGGAATGTGAACACCGTCTTCGATAGCCATCCAAACTTTGACTCCTTGAGATCTAGCATAAATGCGAAACCTCATTTTCCATGTTGCAAAGTTGGTGCCATCAAATAGAGGAGGTCGTGAGCTAGATAGACCTTCACCACATCCAACGGGATTAATATACGCCATTCCAGATCACTTTTTATTGTGCCTGTAAATCTGCAAATCACTTAACAAACACGTTAAAAAGCACTGCTCCGATACCAATTGTAAGGTCCCGTATGAGGGCTATTTTAAGCTAGAAAGGGGGTTGAATAGCTTAATTACCAATTTAAAAATTGTTGTGGCGTTTTAAAAAATATTTTATCCCTTTTTAAAACTTTACCGAGTGGTTATGCGGTTTATATGTGCGGAAGATAAAGTGCATGGAAAGAAAATACCACACGGTGATTTTATCCTAGTTCGCGATGGCGCAACCTCTAATAGATTCGCTCACCCCTACTCCAGTCCCCGAGCTCCTCTCCCGGACTCGGGATTTTTCCTTATAATAAACTCGCTCCTTTAGTAGGCGGAGAAGCCTTTACACCCTTTACAAGTATTTGTCTTGGTGCGTAACACAAGGGTTGTTGGATATATTTGAGATGTCATGTCTAATATGTTTCATGTTTAGTTTTCAGATCTTAAGTAACAGGAAATATCAGTTTCTACTGAAATCAAGACTTACTGGAAGTCAGGACTTAAGGATATGAGGACTTAGATTATCAGAAGATGGATATCAGAACTTAAGTACTGAAGGATTAACTAGTTAAGGAAGGAAACTGATTTACAGGAAAGAAGATCAAGACTAATACAAGAAGAAGATATGCATGGAAAGAGTTAGAGGACTAGAAGAATTATATAAGATATCTGGTTGATATATTTTAGGAGACAGAATTATATTCCATATCAATTAGAAGTTATCTTGTAACAGTGTGTCTATATAAACACAGACATAGGTTTACTCTATAAGAGTTACGATCATCGAGAAGATCATACAATTGTAACCTAGCAGCTCTCATGATATTTGTTCATCACTGAGAGAGAACAGTTCCATTATAACAGAGTTTATTATATCGAATACATCTGTTTTCTGTTACTTGTGCTTTAAATCGATTTGATTGTATTCTACACTGTATTCAACCCCCTTCTGCAGTGTTGTGTGACCTAACAAGTGGTATCAGAGCCCATATGTTAACACACATAAAGTAAAGATCCAAAACAATCATGTCTGAAGAAGCAGAAAATCCAACCAAGCCCGCCAAAACTGAAGAAACTCCAAAGACTCAAACCCATAGTCGATATGATACTATCAGGGTTCCCATGCTGAGACCTTCTGAGTATCCCATATGGAAAGTGAAGATGGCTATATTTCTGGAAGATACAGATCCAGAATACCTTGACAGAATTTATGAAGGATCGTATAAGCCAACCAAGCTCTCTATTGTAGTTGCAGATCAGCCAGCAAAGACCATACCAAAGGAGAAAAGTGAATACACAGCTGAAGATATCTCATCAATTGCCAAGGATGCAAAGGTAAGGCATTTGCTGCAAAGTGCCATTAATAATGTCATGTCAAATAGGGTAATTCAATGCAAGACTGCAAAGGAGATATGGGATGTTTTGGAGATAAGGTGTCAGGGAACTGATGCAATCAAGAAAAACAGGAGGACTATACTCACTCAAGAGTATGAGCACTTTGACTCAAAAAGTGATGAGTCATTAACTGACTTATATGACAGGTTTGTCAAACTCTAGAATGATCTGTCACTGGTGGACAAGGAATATGACATTGAAGATTCAAATCTAAAATTCCTTTTAGCTCATCCTGAAAGTTGGGATTTGAAAGCTACTATTATAAGAGATAACTATGCTCTTGATGAAACTACTCTTGATAAAATTTATGGAATGCTCAAGACTTATGAACTTGAGATGGATCAAAGAAGCAAGAGACATGGGAGAAAGTCAAGAACAGTTGCTCTTAATGCTGAGGAGGAATCCCCCAAAGTGGCTATCTCAAAGAAAGGAAAAGGAAAAGCTCTCATCATAAAGTCTGATTCAAAATCATCAAGTTCTGGTGATGATAATTCAGAAACTGAAAGTCTACCTGAAGTAGATGCTGATGAAGAGATGATGAAGCTGTGTGCTCTTATGGTGAAGGGTATCAAAACGATACCCTACAGGAAATTCAGAAGGGGAAAGAAGTTTTCCAGGAAAGGTAGAAGTTCTGATAAGAAGGGCTTCAGAAAATCTGAAGGCAAAGGAGGAAAGTCTGACAGAGGAGATTACTCAAATGTCAAATGCTACAACTGTGGTGAGAAATGCCACATATCTCCTGAATGCAAGAAAGGAAAGAGTGACAAAGGCAAGGTTCTTGTCACAAAGAAGAAAAGCTGGACAGACACTTCAGATTCTGAAGATGAGGAGAACTATGCCTTGATGGCAAATGCTGATAGCAGTTCTGATGCTGCTGAGTTAAAGGTACCTCAAACAACTTATTTCTTTCATACTGATGATATTACTGAGTTGAGATTATATCTTAAAACCATGTTTATTAGCTATAGAGATCAAACTTTAACATGTGAAAGATTAACTTCTGAAAATCTTGCTTTTAAAAAGAGGAATGATTATTTAGAAAAAGAGTTAGTTATGTTCCATCAAACTCAGAAGGATAGAGATGATGCTTTCTATGTTAGAGATGAAGTGCTAAAAATGAATAAATCTCTAAAAACTGAGTTAGAAAAAGAGAGAGAGATTATCAGGACTTGGATTAACTCTGGCAGAACAACTCAGAATATACAAAATAGTGAGAACTGGAAAGAGGGCTTAGGTTATGGAGATGAGAAAATTGAAAAAGGAACTGAATAAGTTAAACCAATTATTGTTAAACAGACTACTAAGCTAAAGGTAAATCCTGTTAAATTTGTAGCTAAAACTGTAAAGTCTGATTCTGAAAAGATGAAAGATATTGAGACAGAATTGATAGCAGAGTCAACTTCTGACAAATTAGAACAGGATAAACCAACTGAAGTCAACATAGGCTTAATATAACGACTCGTATATTTTATTATTTAAGTGTGTAACTATTAAATAATTAATAAATAAAATATGTGTATTGGTAGTGCCAGCAGTGTATTGTGTGTTACTATTTTTATATGTGACTGTGGTCGTATAAGGATTATTTGTGTAATAAATAGTGTGTGGTATTGTTCTGTTCCACTTTAAAAAGTGGATTTAATTGCAGATTTATTTCCTTAAATATTTGGATTGTCTCTAAAATTGTTTTTATGATTTTGTAATTACAATAATTATTTTTAGGACTTTATAAAATTGAGAAATCAATATTTCATTAATTATTTATTTTTAAATGATTTTCTGAGTGTGTATAATGGTAAAATCCATATTTAGTTATGAATATCTTTAAAAATTATGAAACTTATATTTTATTAAGTTCATATTATTCTGAGAATTTTAAAATTATTTTGGAATTTTTTTGGAGTTAGTTTCACTCGCGCGTCGTTTCGTTATTTATTAAAAAGCGGGTACAAAGTGCACCTTGAAAATTATTTTAAAAATTCTGAAACTTATGTTTTTATAAACTTCGGGATATTTGTAACATTTTAAGACTATTTTCGTGATTTTCTAAATTTGTTCTAAGTGTAGCTCGGTTTGTTAGTTGGCAAATGCGTGTATGAGTTGCATTTCAAAAATGGTTTAAAAATTATGAAAATTTTATTTTTACGAACTCCTAAATATTTGGAGAATTTTGATATAAAATTTGTAATTTTTTTTTGTGTTATGACGCGCAGTTGGGACGTTATTTTTAACCAAAAACGAGCCAAACATGTACAAAACACGAGTCAAGGACACGTGTAATGCATTCAGAATACTATTTTTGTTAGGTGTCCTGTAACTGGATTCGTGGCAGCAGATAAAAGAAAAAAAAATAATAATAACAAAACAGTAACACAAACTCCCAATGGAGCCTGTGTCTATCCCCTTGCTGTTGATCAATCTCAATTTCGTCTCTAACCTCTCTCCCTCGATCTCTTTCTGTCTCGCCTTCTCCTCTTTTTCCTGTTAATCCTTTTCCTTTTTCTCTATTTTATCTTCCCTCTTCCCGTTCCTTTTCCATTGTTTTGGTCCAGCTTCGTCGTTGTACCATTCCGATGGTTGCAATTTGGTCCGGTGAGTTTCCCCTTCTCGGGTTGGTAGCTCTGATGTAAAATTTATACGTATCTTTATGTACGTATTTGTGGTTGCCTCTATGTATGCTTTTTCCGGTGTGTTTTTCCAGCCATGTGCGGTATTTTCCGATCGCCTGTTCCGTTCGGTAAAGTGCACGCGCGAGCGTGTGCCTGACTGAAATTGATTGTACTTTCATTTATGAAATTTTTGATGACAATATTTCGATATTTTTGAAAAAAAAAATAATTAATAGGATATTAATGTAATTGTATCGGTGTTGGGATTAGGAATGTTGAATGATAAATTATAATGATTGGATTGTTGGTTTGTTGATTGTTGAGACGTCGAGTTGTTCGACGGGTAGGCCGATAAACAGAGGATATGGTGCCCGAATTTTTGGAAATTAAATTCGAAAATGCGGGACGTACCCTGTAATTATTGGAACGTCGAATGAGTATAAATAAGTATATACTTATATCTTGTGCGAAACCTGATTGTATGTTGTGGTGAATGTTCTGTCAAAATCCAATAACCCTAATTTCGTAAAATGACGAGTATGCGTATTTTCTGAAAACGAACACCAAACTGATTTCTCGAGAACGTGAACCCTGACTGTTGGGTGTGTTATTGTATTGTAATAATGTATATAATTACGAGTCGGGTTTGATATCGAATGGGTAGATGTGTTATTGAGGATATGTCAAGCATACCTAGACGTCTAACATAGAGTATTTCGGCTCTGTAGGTATTAGTCAAAGGACTCACGAAGTGATATCGAACTAAAGATAATCTAGTGATCAGTCGACAAGCGCAGCGAGGTTCCCACTCGAAGGACCTGGGCGTTGAAGTCGGATCCAGGATAGCCAAATAGTAAAGTGATAAAGCTGAGTGTCCCGAATCGGTTCGAGGTCAATCAGAGATAGTTGTAACGCTCTGCAAGGCAAGTACCCCTGACCATATCTTTATGGTTCAACATATATGAATATAATGTTGTTTTATTCTCATAGTGGAACAGAATGATTTAAGTTACGTATTCCCTGGGTTTTAAATGGTTTTGCTAACTTGTGTTTTGGGGGAAAAGTAACTTCTGAAATACCTATCTCTAAGTTCTGAATAAAATGAAAATGTTTTGGAAAATGTGTTGTGTTATAATTGTTTTGATAAGAGATAGGTAAGTGATCTGGAAAACTGGATAAAAATGATCAGATAATTGGATGAGTGTGCGCAGAAGGCCCGTAACGGCCTGGAAGTTAGCGTAAGAGGCGAAGTGGTTGCGCACCCTGTTATAACCACCAGCCCAGCGTGACAGAGACCTAGCTAGTCTCTGAGTTCCGGAACAAGTTTCATAGGATAGCCTGATCAGCTGTCTCACCAGGGATCATCCAATGCTTTTATATTTGAGCAAGTGATTTTATGGTTCCCGTAACGGAACAATTAGTTTTATAGGTCCCGCGATGGGATGAATGAATTGAAAATGGAAGTAGCATGCTAGTTTTGAATATCCAGTTTATATTATGTTTTACATGTTTCCGGCAAGTTATGAATTCTGTTCCTGTAACCATGTTATTTTAAATTGTTTTACTTGTTATTCATATAGTGGTACTGCTGAGCAATTGATTGCTCACCCTTGCAGAATGTTTTATATATGTATTGCAGATGCCTAGGAGATTCTTGCGCGTTAGTCAGGGCAGAGTTCCATCTCCTTTTGTGTCAGGCTCCTCTGAGGTAGTTGTGTTCAGACCAGATGAGGTCTGTTGAGTTGCTGCATTGAATTAGTGGTCAGGATTGTGTAAGGTAATTTGAGTTGTGCAAGTTGAGTAACCTAAGCCATACTTAAATCTGGCAAAGATCTTGGTAAAGGGGTCGTAGTTATATTCTATTAGTGAATTATCTATCTTATGGTTGTTGTTGATGATGTCAACTCCTGACCCCGGGGTTGAGGCCGTCACAGTTGGTATCAGAGCTACAGGTTTGATTCCCTGATTTAGGTTATGTATAACACCCCCAAATCCGGGGTCGGGGATCCGGGTTATCACGAGTTCCATTTCCCTTAATAACACCCAATCTTAGTAAACAATCAACTACTCTGTACTGTGACCCCACAATAAACACACACACCACAAGTTATAGTCTCAGAGATGAATATCCAAAAATAATCACAAGTCATTTTATTCCACAATTATAAGCCAATACACCTTAAAAGGGTTTCTGAATAAATTTACATTTCTTTGCCATTATTACAATTCATAAATATACATAACCTGGTACATCAAAAGTTGAAAGCCTAGCCTATTGGTAGCTCCTACCTCAGCTACGGCGGCATCAACGCTTCCAGAAAACTGCGGAACGTTTCCTAACCGCTTGCGAATTGGAAGCTTGGTCTTGTTCATCTTTTCTATCTGTTGTTGTGTGATGAAAGAAGAAAGCAAGGGTGAGCAGCAAGCCCACCAAAATAATATGTATAATGATTTACAATATGTGAGCCTTCTCATAGTACTGATGAAAGTCTTGGTCAAAAGAAATGAACCAAGTTTGATATCTTAATGCGATGAAGTCGCAAAATATTCAGTATATATACATATTTACTTTTCAAAATATTGGAAGTCCTCTTCCATGCATAATACACACAGAGTTCCAGTGTATAACTGTATAAAAATATCGTTGCAAGGCGATCTCATATATCTAACCTTGTCTCAACATTTTTCTGAAAATCTTTGTCATGCATAAGATAATCATTTACTAGATATAAGTTTAAAAGATGAAGTTACAAGATACTCCAATATACTTATATCTTTTCCGAATACTACTTGAACTACCACCGTTCAAGTTATAATTAGTTTCAAAAGTTCATCACATTGATGAGACTACAAGATAAGACTTGAATAGATTCAATCTTTGAAATATTTTGAAGGAAATGAAGTTATGATATACTTCATTAAGTTCTGATATATATATATATATATATATATATATCCACATATACATCTTCTTTATACATTTCCTGAAAACCTCTGTCATGTAAGGTATGAACAGAGTTTGTAACATCCAATGAATTTTTGGAAAGGAAAAAGAATTGTGGCATAAACCCGATATCTTGCTGATCAGGCAAAGATACCAATAAGTAACTTTTTCTACTAGTAGATGGACGAATTCCCCACTGGTCATCACCCTGGTCGCAATAGGACTTTATGCTGGACTGCCACTCAGCCACTTACGCATTTGATGGACTCCCACTGAGCCACTTACACTATCATGGACGCCCACTGAGCCCATGTTGCTTATGCCGACTCGATAGATGGACTTACTTCCCGAACGTTGGGTAAGTAATCAATTAATTTATTAAAACAGCAACCTCGTTGCGAATGTAAAATACACCACTGAGCCGGATCCCCGGGTTTTGAGCAAATATTTAAATCCCCTTTTAAAAAGAAAGATCTTAAATATATAAAAAAAATGAGATTTGAGATCCGCTCTAACTTTTGAAAATCATTTTAAAGACTCGAAAACACTTTAAAGAGTGTTTGGAATAATGCTGATTTAATAAAGTAAATCAGTCTCAATATAAAAGGAATATCTGAATATTATTATTTAAATAATATTCCCATAAAGAATAATTGAGGTAAAAGTTGGAAAACTTATAATTGAAATGAATAGTAAATAATCAAAGATATACTTATACGAAAGTAATATCTTTATTTGAATAATCAAAAGTAAGTTTGATTATCGAACATTATTCTTTAATAAAATAAAGAATATTAAATAATACGCGGAGTCATAATACCTCGAATGAATAGTATAAATAATATTCATTAAATAAATAAAGGAGTCATACATCCTCAAATGAATATCCAATTAATAATCATTAAATAATATAAACTGAGTCTTAAGCCCTCGAATGAATATTCGAAATAATATTCAATTAATACAATAAAAGGAGTCATAAGTCCTCGGATGAATATTCGAAATAATATTCAATAAATAAAATAAAGTTAAAGTTATCGAATAAACCTTATTCGATTAATAGTTTTGAAAACTATAACCATATATATATAAGATATATATAATATACTCGGGAACATCGACTCCCGGTTTGGAAATATGTTCACCTTTTGATCCCCTATACTAAGGGTAAACTCGAATACCACTTATCTCTAGCATAGGTATTATGCAACTATAAGCATTTTAACCAACAGATACAAAATTCAAGAATATGAAACAGGCATGCATATATACCATATCACATGCTACAATATATCGCAAGAATTTGCTAATAACAAATATACATTTATCACAAGATCATGCATATACACATATACATCACAACAACAGTTATAGGGGTAGAAAACTTGCCTGAGCGACTGAGGGTTATTAATGGCTCGGGACGAGTCTGGTAACCTATAAACAACAAGTAAGTTGGAATTAAACCAAAGTCACTTGTAAATCTATACTCTAACCAACTTAAACTCTGACGCTCGTTTTGCGCTTACTGATTCTCTTAAGTCACTCGAGTACCATTGGCTCCACCATTTTTAATAAATTACCCATTACGAGTTTTAAGGCGATTCTTTCGCGAGTGTCTTACCAACTGCCTAACACACTTAACATAATTGATTCATACACTAATTAACCCTTTTTAGGTCTTTAACCTATGTTTCAAAGTAAGGCGAGGGGTAATGTTTCGTTCGCGAAACGTCGTTACTTAAAATGGCCGTTTCTCCTAAACCATACATCGGAATCAAACGAACCACATATCAAAACGAAGCTCATAACATGAACTATCTAAACATGGCAATGGTCAAAACCTAGCAGGGAGTTCTCGGGTCCTAATGTTATGAACAAAAGCAGTCTAAAGTAAATCGGACATTACGACGACTATGTTTACGCGATTTCCCAATTTTATACCATTCCAATTCAATCACCAAACAACCCCAATCCATTCTTACAACTAAAAACCATCCATATCACATTACAACAGCCCCAACCAACTCATTATTATCAATTATACTTATTCCTAAAACTTGAATTTAAACGATACTAAACCCTTTAACCAAACCATAAGATTTCAACACTCCATTCACCACCATTCCAACCCAAACTCTAAACAAACAAGCTTCAAGCTACTCTTTACCATAACTATCAAAATCATCCTAATATACAAAGTAAAGCTAGGGTTTGGAGATGATATACCTTCCTTGAAGTGGTGTGAGTAGCTAGGAAGCCTTAAGAAGCCTTGAGGAGTCTTAGGGATGCTTGGATCTTAAAGGAAAAACAAGAAAAATCAAGTTAAAAACCTTGAAATCACTATTCATTGTCTTCTTCATTGATTTCTTGGAGAAGATTGAGAATGAATTAGAGGCTTAAACTCATAAGATAGCCATAACTATGCATAAGGAATACTAGAGAATTATCTTACCAATTTAGGAAGCTTGGATCTTGGATTTTGAAATTCCTTCTCTTTGAAATGTGAAAAAGCCGAGAGCAAGGTGGGAGAGATGAAATGATTTTTGTGTTTGCTTTGTTTTGTTTTGGTTGGTTGATTTTCTTTTGATTTGTTTTGGTTAATTACCCTATTAACCTTGTCTTTGTGTGGTTATAAACTAACCACATCTCCTTCCCCTTATGTCATGCTTATGTCATGCTCATGATGTCATCTTCTCTTACTTGTCCTCTCCTTATTGGTTGGATGACCTCATCATCCCTAACCTCCTTGATTAACTTCCTAATTGTTTGCCTAATGACCGCTGATCTGTTATACGGTTCGCTTAACTTTCGTTTTCGTTTATCGTTTGAGGGATCATACCCGGGATCTTATTACTTGGGTTTCCTTAAACTTTCTCAATACATTATATTCCTTTTATGATCCTCTCTTATAATCCTTTAATTTAAATCCTTTTTTATCCTGTTACCTTATACTCAATTCTTTCCGTATCTAGTGGATTTCCGGGAAAATCAAAGTGTTCGGAATTGGATTCTGACGATCTTTACATACACTTATATACCATATAGAGTACTAATAAAATCTCAGAATATCAATAACAGAACCCCTACATAGTGTGGCATGAAAAGTTTTCTTATTCAGCATAATCTGCAAAATCACTATTCATAAGGGTTTCAAAAATTTCCAAAAATTGGGGTTATTACATTATGGGTAGAGTCAAAAGAGTGAAGAAAGGTTTGTAGATAGATGTGAGTCAGCAACTCAATCAGAGGAGCAAGTCTATGAGTTTAGTCAAGGGTTTCGGGTGCGTAACCCTGACGTTTGTTGAGGATTGACTGGAACTACCCTAGTTTAGAGTATGTCTCCTTTGTATATGTATTATTAGTAACGTTCAATAGAGATTTCTAGTTTCCCTTAAGAAAATGAGTTTGATTCCGAGGAATGTTATTGGATTGATTGTGTGACCCTGGTGAGTTCATATAGTGTGATAATAGTTAGGGGCTGTTATGACGACTAAGTTTGGTAGTGAATGTGGATCAGAACGGGAGGTGACATCTTTGAACTCTTTTATTTCTTCCTTTAAATGTATTTTATCTCCAGAGTAATTGTTTCCTATTCCATAAGTTGTTTATCTTTCTTGTGAGAAAATTATGAACCCGAAGTAAGCTAATTAGGGTTCTGTTGATCTCCTTACAAACCAGATTCTTTCTTTTCTCTTTGTGGATCTCTTATCTGAATATTGTTTCTTTCCTCGGTGACTTTTCGGTTGATTGGGGCAAACAATGCATATGAATTGACCATTTGTCTATGTGACAAAAGGGTCTGGTGGGACGCCACCGAGTTATGTGTTGTGACCGTATGGTACTAAGACTGGCTGTAACACCCCCAGATCCGGGGTCGGGGATCCGGGTCGTCACGGTCTTTCTTTCCACAATATCACTTCACTTAATTAATAATAAATAACCTTATGCTGTGACCCCACACTAACACACACCACAACCCGTTATAGTCTCAGAGATGAAATTTAAATAAGTACAAGTCTTTGAATCCACAATTTAAAAGTTATTACAACCCAAAATGATTACTTGATAAATTTACAGTTAATTGCCATTATCTGCCACAAGTTATAATTATACATAATTGATTCTCAAAAGTAGATGGTCTGATCTACAATAGATCTACCTCTGCAGCTATAGCAGCTACAACATCAACGAGAAGACGCGGGACGCTTCCCATGCACTTGCGCTGGGTCTGCTGGAGTCTGGCCATCTTTCCTAACTTTTGTTGTGTGATGAAGAAATAAAGCAAGGGTGAGCAGCAAGCCCACCAAAATAATATGTATAATGATTTACAATATATGAGCCTACTCATAATACTCATGAAAGTCTTGGTCAAAAGAAATGAACCAAGTTTGATATCTTAATGCGATGAAGTCGCAAAATATTCAGTATATATATATATATACTTTTCAAAATATTGGAAGTCCTCTTCCATGCATAATATACACAAAGTCCCAGTGTATAACTGTATAAAAATATCGTTGCAAGGTGATCTAATATATCTAACCTTGTCTCAACGTTTTTCTGAAAATCTTTGTCATTCATAAGACAATTATTAACTAGATATAAGTTTAAAAGATGAAGTTACAAGATACTCCAATATACTTATATCTGTCCCAATACTACTTGAACTACCACCGTTCAAGTTATAACCAGTTTCAAAAGTTCATCACATAGATGAGACTACAAGACAAGATTTGAATAGATTCAATCTTTGAATATCATTATAAATAATGAAGTTACGAGATACTTCATTAAATCCCGATATATATATACACCTATATATATATACATTTCATACACTCCTTGAAAACCTCTGTTATGAAAATTATAAACAGAGTTGCAATATCCAATGAATTTGGAAAGGAGAAAACCTTGGCATAAACCTGATATCTTGCTGATCAGGCAAAGATACCAATAAGTAACCTTTTCTACTAGTAGATGGACGAATTCCCCACTGGTCATCACCCTGGCCGCATTAGGACCTATGCTGGACTGCCACTCAGCCACTTATGCATTTGATGGACTCCCACTGAGCCACTTACACTATCATGGACGCCCACTGAGCCCATGTTGCTTATGCCGACTCAATAGATGGACTTACTTCCCGAACGTTGGGTAAGTAATCAATTCATTTACCAAAACTGCAACCTTGTTGCGAATATAAAATACACCACAGAGCCGGATCCCTCAGGTTTTAAGCGAGTATTTAAATCCCCTTAAAAAGGAAGATCTTAAATATAAAAAATGAGTTTTGGGATCCGCTCTAACTTTTAAAAATCATTTTGAAGACTCGAAAACACTTTATAGAGTGTTTGGAGTAAAGCTGATTTAATGAAGTAAATCAGTCCCCAGAATATTTAGAAAATGACTGAATATTATTATTTAAATAATATTCCCATAAAGAATAATCTTTATAAAAATAATTGAAGTAGAAGTATTAAAATTTATACTTTAAATGAGTATTAAATAACCAACGATATACTTATATGAAAGTACTATCTTTATTTGAATAATCGAAAATAAGTTTGATTATCGAAACATTATTCTTTAATAAAATACAGAATATATCTCAGCAAATAATCGGAGTCATAGATCCTCAAATGAATATTCAAATAATATTCATTAAATAATATAAACTGAGTCATAAGCCCTCGAATGAATATTCAAATATTATTCTATAAATAATATAAATGGAGTCATAAGCCCTCGAATGAATATTCGAATTAATATTCAATAATAAAATAAAGTTAAAGTTATCGAATAAATCTTATTCGATTAATAGTTTTGAAAACTATAACCATATATATATATATAAAAATATATATATTATACTCGGGAACATCGACTCCCGGTTTAGAAATATGTTCACCTTTTATCCCCTATACTAAGGGTAAACTCAAATACCGCTTATCTCTAGCATAGGTATTATGCACTATAAGCATTTGAACCAACAGATATATAAATCAAGAATACGAAACAGGCATGCATATATATACCATATCAGCATGCTTCAATATATCGCAACATTTGCTAATTAACCAACATGCATGTATCGCAAGATAATGCATATACATATATTCATCACAACAACAGTATAACGGGTAGAAAACTTGCCTGAGCGACTGGGGGGTTACGAATGGCTTGGGACGAGTCTGGTAACCTATAAACAACAAGTAAGTTGGAATTAAACCAAAGTCACTTGTAAATCTATACTTTAACTAACTTAGACTCTAACGCTTGTTTTGCGCTTACTGATTCTCTTAAGTCACTCGAGTACCCTCGGCTCCACCATTTTTAATAATTTAACCTTTACGAGTTTTAATGCGATTCCTTTGCGAGTGTCTTACCAACTGCCTAACACACTTACCATAAATGTTTCATACATTAATTAACCCTTTTTGGTCTTTAACCTATGTTTCAAAGTAAGGCGAGGGGAAAAGTTTCGTTCGCGAAACGCCGTTACTTAAAACGGTCGTTTCTCCTAAACCGTGCATCGGAATCGAACGAACTACATATCAAAACGAAGCTCGTAACATGAGCTATCTAAACATGGCAGTGGTCATAATCTAGCAGGGGGTCCTCGGGTCCTAATGTTATGCACAAAACAGTCTAAAGAAAATCGGACGTTACGACGGCTATGTTTACGCGATTACCAATATTTATACCACTCCAATTCTTTACCAATTCACTACAAACCACCCAACCATCATCAATACATCAAACACAACTTATATCAAGGCAAAGTCAGTCCATAATCTCAAGGTTTTCCACTTATTCAACCGCAAACATGATCTACTAACCATAACTTAAGATTCATTAACCATTAACCAAGATTCATATCCAAAATCACCACAAATCCAACCAAACTATCTAACATACATGGATCTTGCTATACATACATGGATATTTCTATATATACATTAATCCATCCATAAACTCATCAAAACTCAAAGTTCAAACTATAAGTTAAAGGTGAGAGTTGTTTATACCTCCTTGAAGCTTCCTAACACAACCCAAGAGCTTTGAATGCCTAAAAGAACCTTGATCCTTGCTTGTATAACCTTAATCTTTCATAAAAATTCAAGAAAACTAAAGTTATTTCTTGAAGGTTACTATTCACCATCTTCTTCCTTGATTTATAGAAAAAGATTGGCTTGGAATTAGAAGCTTAAACTTATAGGAAGTATGTAACTATCCATGGGGAAGCTTAGATAATTACCTTGCTAAATAGTAAGTGGTGGAGCTTGGATCTTCAAATTTTAAGAAATGGGCCGAGAGCTAGCTTGGGAAGAAAGAGATTTTTGGGTTTTGTTTGATGAAAATGAAATGATTTGCTTGGTTGGTTGATTTTTGTGTTGTTTTTGGTTAATGACTTAATTAACCTTGATTTTGTGTGGTTATAATTCAACCACACTTCCTTCCCTTCTATGTCATGCTTGTGTCACCTTGCACATGTCATAATGCTCCCACTTGTCCACACCTTATGGTTTGATGATGTCACAATCCCTGGCTTCTTGTACAAGCTTGTCTCTTGGTCACTTATTTGTTTTACGGTTCGCTTATCTTTCGTTCTCGTTTATCGTTTGAGGGATCATACCCGGGATCTTATTACTTAGGTTCCCTTAACCTTTCTCAATATATTATATTCCTTTTATGATCCTCTCCTATAATCCTTTAATTTCAATCCTTTTTATCCTGTTACCTTATACTCAATTCTCTCCGTATCCTGTGGATTTCCGGGAAAAATCAAAGTGTTCGGAATTGGATTCTGACGATCTTTACATACACTTATATACCACATAGAGTACTAATAATATCCCATAAGATCAATAACAGAACCCCTACATAGCGTGGCATGAAAAGTTTTCTCGTTCAGCAAAAACACTATTCATAAGGGTTTCAAAATTTCTCAAAAATTGGGGTTATTACAGTCTCCCCTCCTTAAAAGGATTCCGTCCCGAAATCAGATAGAAAATGAATTGGGATACTTTCTTAGCATTACACTTTCTAACTCTCAAATAAATTTTCCCACATTGTGGTTCTTCCATCAAACTCTGAATAGTTTGATAACCCTTCTCCTAAGCACTTGTTCCCTTTTCACTCTACAACCCTTCCTGGTTGCTCCATATAGGTTACATCGGGTTGCATATCTATACGCTCATATGCCCCTATTTATCTGGCATCTGAATTACACTTCCTTAACACTGATACGTGAAACACGTTACGACCTGCTACATGTTCGGGGTTAGGGCTAGCTCATATGCTAACTTCCCAAACGTCTTAATATATCCAAGGGTCCAACAAATTGTAGACTTAGCTTTCCTTTCTTTCCGAACCTCATCAATCCTTTCCAAGGGATACCTATAACATTACTAGGTCCCCTATTTCATACTCTTTATCCTTTCGTGTCAAATCAACATACTTATCATGTCCATCTTGGGCTACTACCAGCCGTCCTCTGATTAGATCTATCATATCCTTGGTCCTTTGGACTACTGCGGGTCCGAGCATCTTGCGCTCTACAACTTCATCCTAACATAAGGGAGATCGACATTATCTTCCCTCAAGGATCTCATAAGGCGACATCTCGATAATGACATATGATCTATAGTCGTAAGATAACTCAATCCGAATTAAGTGATCATTCCAAATTCTTTCAAGTCTATTGCACAGACTCTCATTATAGCTTTTATCATTAGAACTTTTGCTTCTCAATACCCATTCTTTTCCAGTTCGTAGTCGCTACTACCTTCCGTTCCTAATATTATACTAGTTATACTTTTGCTCGCTAGCGTTCTATAACTTTTTAATAACCACGTCAACCTTAGTATCATGAATGTGTTTCCATTCCGCATACTACCACCACTTTATTACTCCTTTTTCAGTTGTTTCTATTTTCCAAAATTTGATCAATCAAATAGAAGAAAAGGAATTTGTTGAGAGATCACTATGATCATGAACACTTGTTATATCGCATAGTTAGTACAGAAGGTGGCCAGCCTTTAGTACTTGACAAGCAATTAAACAATAGCTGGTATCCTACTCGGCTTCTATCACACAGATAGATAGTCATTCGGCAATACCTCCCCTTCTGGAAGGGTTGTTCTTCTCAGCTTATATGAAATGAAAAGAAGAGAAAAGAACGAATTGAAGAGAATTGTATATTCATAAAAAAAAAATTATTGCCATAAAATATCTGGCTTGGAATCTACCTCTGAACTATAGAGGTTTGTCATAGAAGAACAAAACATATATGTATTTATATCAACATCAAGTATTATAGCATCGCATTTCCTATGCCTAAATATTTTCGCTATCCCGTCCATCATTCTATGGACCCATGCTCTTCCTCGAGCTTATACACAATCACCTTTGAAACTCCCTCGACATCGAAAATCGAATCTGGGATCTCATTCTAGATATCATCGTTACTTGAATTCTATGCTTGCATCGCAACCTTCCTCGTATAATAATACGGCTCTCTATTGATAAGAAAGAATAAATAATTCACTAGGTAGATACTCTACTTAATTAGTCTATCAATGATAACTTATACACTACCACGACCCGATTAGTGGTACTCAATCTCAACACCCATTCCAATACAACTCTCACGGTTGTAATCAGCTCATTACTCGCAGAATCATTGTTGCCTTACTATGGTCCACCACTGACCTACTGTAGTCATTCATTTTCCATGAAGTCTTAATAGCTAACCATACGGAGTCCATACATGTCGTATCAAATCCTTCTAAGGAGGTAACATAATCACCATTCATGATTCATGGAGTACACTCCTGATCCTGACATACATACCTGACATGAAGCATATAAAATTGCAGAAGAGTTTCAATCAAAGCACCGATAACAGGTTAGTACCATTCTTAATCATACGCCCTAAATAGAGGACTTAAGTCAAAGGTTCGTCTAGTCCTTTTTGAAACATGGTCCTGGCTTATCTCAAGATAGTACCTTCTGAGATAGATAGCCTGCTCATGGCGATTATACGAATTAAACCTTTACCAACTACTATTACGGTTGGGTATTGCACAGTCATCAGAAGGAATGTCAATCTTCCAAACCATAATACAACCTTCATAGCTTTAACCATCATCACTGTATTCCTTTGGCACAAGCGCCTATAATTATCCTCTTACCTTTAAAGTGTCGGCCACCTCTTTGGCCTTTCCTGATAGTAAAATTTCCTTACAGTCAATGTCATTTTAACCACCTCCAAATAAATTTTCTACCTTATTTCAATCACAGCTTATGTGAAAATGCTTTCCTTAAAATCTGATGAGTAAAAAAAAATATCACCATTTTTCCATAAGTTATTGCCTCAATCTTTAGAGGTTAATCACTGTCACGACTGACTCTCAATCATACTTAGAACATCTTTTATCTTAAGTCCTAATTGCCCTGAACAATTTCGACCATTACTGGTTCGATCCATACTTTCTCGTGGTTTAACACGTGCCCCACTTGTCAATCATTATAATTACATCATATTTCCTTTATCAACATTTCTATTCTTGAGAATTTTGAATATTACCTTTCTCCTTGTAAAACCTCTAAGGTTATCCTTCAATCGTTCCTCCTGTATTCCCTAGATACAGGGCATATCCAAATACCATTTACTATTACTAGAACCATTGTCTATATACTTCTGAAAAATTTCTCCACTGATCCTTAAAGGTTGTTATTACCTTAATCCTTTCCAATTCATCCTGTCAAAACTCATACTGTCCCTATTAAGGGTGAAATGCCAACCTTTATGCATTCCCCTAGGATTCATTTTAAGTTACCGATGTTCTATTCTTAATTCTACCTTTAAAAGGTACATGCATCCTTCCATGGATAAATCAAGTCATATATCCTTGATAGATTATCTTATTCATCATTCCCACCTCGATAGTCTATACCTAACTTCATAATAGCATCCTTATTCAAATTGAGGTCAATCCATATGGCCTCCAAAAGATAACAACGGTCATCCGCTTTTCTTTCCTGATTTGGTAATGATAACATGGATCTTCTGGAAGATATTGGTCATGTTCAACGTGAACCTCTTCTTAATAATTCCTTATTTACTTTTGTTGTTTATCTCAACAGTCATCTCAATGTTGGGATATCCCTCATACCCGGCGTCTCCCTTTCTGAGTATCGAGCCACCGGTCTTACATTTCACATTATTGAAGGTCACTTCCTTCATCCGATTTTCCTACTTTCTTACTTTCTTGTCTCCTTAGTCTATCCGCGTCTTATTATTTATCCTTCAAACTATCTAAAGGTTTCCTTGAATCCTCTCAACTTAAAGGGGGTACAATATATGTATCTCTTATGCCTTCAACCATCAATTTTAACTCATGGTGGATCATCATCATCCTGACGATTACATACTTTTCTACTTCTATTGCTATGAGTCTTTAGGGTTTCCTCATACCCAACTCCCTTATCATTCCTCAAACTCTATTGCCTTTATATTCCTTTCCACTTCAGTTTTTTTTTTTTTTTCCTTTCTCTTATCATTATTTCACAAACCAATCACAATATAAGCATTGATTTCAAACATCCCGTCATTCTGGATTCGTGTCCTCAGAACGAATCTTGATAACTTTTACAACTTAGATTCACAATTCATCATACTCGTCTGCCTTTGTTCTGGGTCTAAAGCTTTTACACTATCTTCATAACTTTGGGAAGTACTTTCCTGAAAACAATTGACTGAACTTAAATAAGTTTATTCTAACCTCTGGCTCCGTGCCTTTCTTGGTCTTTCACCAGCGGGTGGTCTCTCTCTTAGGAGGGTAAGTGACAAAAACAGTCTTTTGTGATTCGTCAATCATTCAGAATCTCAAATGATTCCTCTATTTCCTTTAGCCAGGCTCTTGCCTCGACTAGGTCAACCTGTTCCTTGGAACTCTGAGAGCTTAACGATTTAAAGGTCATGAAAGAATTTCCTGCCGCATTGTTTCCTCGAGGTGGTGGTTGGGGATAATAGTCTAAGTCCTTTTTAGACAGGTCCATGAATTGCCGTATAGGAGTACCGTCTCGGGTCTCCTTTCCTTACTCGACTTTCTGTTTCCTTAGTATGAAATGTTTCATCCTACTCCCCATAATTGGGGTCATCTTTTAATTTAAAATCCTCATTTTCCACTCCATTATGTCATGGGTTCCTTCTATCTTGATGGCGACCTCCCTGACTATCACGTTCAGGGTTTGCTCTAAATCTTATTCCTCAAACTATGGCTCTCATCTAAGTTCTCATCCTTACGCTTTTGAACTTTCGGAACCCAAATTCTATAGGAATACCTCATTATTCCCTTATCATCTTTCTCGATATTAATCTTTTATCTAATTGTTGGCTCTCTGCCTTCATTCATAACTTTTTCTGGCACAATATGATCTTTTCCAATAATTCGGGCTGTATTGCAATCTCAAACAGCTTTTCGGTACCGGCTCCGGTTACCTTCACTTCTATTTCCATTTTCTCAAAATCTCTTATAAACTCTCCAAAAGACATTATCATCTTGAGTCTCTCCTTTTTACTAAGGGCATCAGCCACCATATTGGCTTTCCCCGCATGCTAAAGAATCTCCCAATCATTATTCTTGATTAGCTCTAACTGCCTCCTCTGGCATATGTTGAGCTCTTTCTACGTGAAAATGTACTAGAGCACTTATGGCTGAGGTAATTCTCGCACTCCTCTCCATACAAGTAGTGCCTCCAATCTTTAGGGTAAAACTATTGCCACGAGCCTAAGCTCATGGGCGGGGATATCGAATTTCATATTACCTTAATTGTCTTGACATGTACGCGATTACCTTACCGTGCTGCATAAGCACGCACCCTAAGCCCTTGTGCGAAGCGTCACTACACTTCACAAAATCTCCTTTTCCATCCGGCAACGCCAGCATAGGGGCCATCACCAACCTCTGCTTCAGTTCTTGAAAGCTGTTCTCACATTTCTCTGTCCCTTCGAACTTCTCAGTCTTACGAGTAAGCCGCGTTAAAGGGGCTACTATCTTTACAAACTTGAACGAACCTCCGGTAGTGACCGGCCAATCCTACCTCTGGTAGTCGACCTAACCATGGTCATCAATTCATCAGTGGTCCTTAATCTAATCTTGTCAGGATCCTCCATGGGATCCTCCTCAACAACTATCCCTTCTAGGACAACATCCTCAACCGCTACATCCTCAATATCAACATCATCCGGTCCTGCATTAGGACACTCTATCGGATCCACAATCCGATCTCCAATAAGTAATAAAACATTATCGCGTTGTTGCTCCTCATCCTCAGGGTTCGGAGTCCCGCTACCATCTATGATAACGAACTACGCTTCTATTACGATATTTATAAGGGTTCCCATAAGGGTTTTAACTGTCGGTACTACGTTAGGTAGCCCGACTATGAACTTGGCAAGAGTTCTTATTATCTTAGTGAACTTATTATCTTAACGTCCCATCATCTCTGAGGTTTATAACGCTTAGCTCTGATACCATTTCTGTAACACCCCCAGATCCGGGGTCGGGGATCCGGGTCGTCACGGTCTTTCTTTCCACAATATCACTTCACTTAATTAATAATAAATAACCTTATGCTGTGACCCCACACTAATACACACCACAACCCGTTATAGTCTCAGAGATGAAATTTAAATAAGTACAAGTCTTTGAATCCACAATTTAAAAGTTATTACAACCCAAAATGATTACTTGATAAATTTACAGTTAATTGCCATTATCTGCCACAAGTTATAATTATACATAATTGATTCTCAAAAGTAGATGGTCTGATCTACAATAGATCTACCTCTGCAGCTATAGCAGCTACAACATCAACGGGAAGACGCGGGACGCTTCCCACGCACTTGCGCTGGGTCTGCTGGAGTCTGGCCATCTTTCCTAACTGTTGTTGTGTGATGAAGAAATAAAGCAAGGGTGAGCAGCAAGCCCACCAAAATAATATGTATAATGATTTACAATATATGAGCCTACTCATAATACTCATGAAAGTCTTGGTCAAAAGAAATGAACCAAGTTTGATATCTTAATGCGATGAAGTCGCAAAATATTCAGTATATATACATATATACTTTTCAAAATATTGGAAGTCCTCTTCCATGCATAATATACACAAAGTCCCAGTGTATAACTGTATAAAAATATCGTTGCAAGGTGATCTAATATATCTAACCTTGTCTCAACGTTTTTCTGAAAATCTTTGTCATTCATAAGACAATTATTAACTAGATATAAGTTTAAAAGATGAAGTTACAAGATACTCCAATATACTTATATCTGTCCCAATACTACTTGAACTACCACCGTTCAAGTTATAACCAGTTTCAAAAGTTCATCACATAGATGAGACTACAAGACAAGATTTGAATAGATTCAATCTTTGAATATCATTATAAATAATGAAGTTACGAGATACTTCATTAAATCCCGATATATATACACCTATATATATATACATTTCATACACTCCTTGAAAACCTCTGTTATGAAAATTATAAACAGAGTTGCAATATCCAATGAATTTGGAAAGGAGAAAACCTTGGCATAAACCTGATATCTTGCTGATCAGGCAAAGATACCAATAAGTAACCTTTTCTACTAGTAGATGGATGAATTCCCCACCGGTCATCACCCTGGCCGCATTAGGACCTATGCTGGACTGCCACTCAGCCACTTATGCATTTGATGGACTCCCACTGAGCCACTTACACTATCATGGACGCCCACTGAGCCCATGTTGCTTATGCCGACTCAATAGATGGACTTACTTCCCGAACGTTGGGTAAGTAATCAATTCATTTACCAAAACTGCAACCTTGTTGCGAATATAAAATACACCACAGAGCCGGATCCCTCAGGTTTTAAGCGAGTATTTAAATCCCCTTAAAAAGGAAGATCTTAAATATAAAAAATGAGTTTTGGGATCCGCTCTAACTTTTAAAAATCATTTTGAAGACTCGAAAACACTTTATAGAGTGTTTGGAGTAAAGCTGATTTAATGAAGTAAATCAGTCCCCAGAATATTTAGAAAATGACTGAATATTATTATTTAAATAATATTCCCATAAAGAATAATCTTTATAAAAATAATTGAAGTAGAAGTATTAAAATTTATACTTTAAATGAGTATTAAATAACCAAAGATATACTTATATGAAAGTACTATCTTTATTTGAATAATCGAAAATAAGTTTGATTATCGAAACATTATTCTTTAATAAAATACAGAATATATCTCAGCAAATAATCGGAGTCATAGATCCTCAAATGAATATTCAAATAATATTCATTAAATAATATAAACTGAGTCATAAGCCCTCGAATGAATATTCAAATATTATTCAATAAATAATATAAATGGAGTCATAAGCCCTCGAATGAATATTCGAATTAATATTCAATAATAAAATAAAGTTAAAGTTATCGAATAAATCTTATTCGATTAATAGTTTTGAAAACTATAACCATATATATATATAAAAATATATATATTATACTCGGGAACATCGACTCCCGGTTTAGAAATATGTTCACCTTTTATCCCCTATACTAAGGGTAAACTCAAATACCGCTTATCTCTAGCATAGGTATTATGCACTATAAGCATTTGAACCAACAGATATATAAATCAAGAATACGAAACATGCATGCATATATATACCATATCAGCATGCTTCAATATATCGCAACATTTGCTAATTAACCAACATGCATCTATCGCAAGATAATGCATATACATATATTCATCACAACAACAGTATAACGGGTAGAAAACTTGCCTGAGCGACTGGGGGGTTACGAATGGCTTGGGACGAGTCTGGTAACCTATAAACAACAAGTAAGTTGGAATTAAACCAAAGTCACTTGTAAATCTATACTTTAACTAACTTAGACTCTAACGCTTGTTTTGCGCTTACTGATTCTCTTAAGTCACTCGAGTACCCTCGGCTCCACCATTTTTAATAATTTAACCTTTACGAGTTTTAATGCGATTCCTTTGCGAGTGTCTTACCAACTGCCTAACACACTTACCATAAATGTTTCATACATTAATTAACCCTTTTTGGTCTTTAACCTATGTTTCAAAGTAAGGCGAGGGGAAAAGTTTCGTTCGCGAAACGCCGTTACTTAAAACGGTCGTTTCTCCTAAACCGTGCATCGGAATCGAACGAACTATATATCAAAACGAAGCTCGTAACATGAGCTATCTAAACATGGCAGTGGTCATAATCTAGCAGGGGGTCCTCGGGTCCTAATGTTATGCACAAAACAGTCTAAAGAAAATCGGACGTTACGACGGCTATGTTTACGCGATTACCAATATTTATACCACTCCAATTCTTTACCAATTCACTACAAACCACCCAACCATCATCAATACATCAAACACAACTTATATCAAGGCAAAGTCAGTCCATAATCTCAAGGTTTTCCACTTATTCAACCGCAAACATGATCTACTAACCATAACTTAAGATTCATTAACCATTAACCAAGATTCATATCCAAAATCACCACAAATCCAACCAAACTATCTAACATACATGGATCTTGCTATACATACATGGATATTTCTATATATACATTAATCCATCCATAAACTCATCAAAACTCAAAGTTCAAACTATAAGTTAAAGGTGAGAGTTGTTTATACCTCCTTGAAGCTTCCTAACACAACCCAAGAGCTTTGAATGCCTAAAAGAACCTTGATCCTTGCTTGTATAACCTTAATCTTTCATAAAAATTCAAGAAAACTAAAGTTATTTCTTGAAGGTTACTATTCACCATCTTCTTCCTTGATTTATAGAAAAAGATTGGCTTGGAATTAGAAGCTTAAACTTATAGGAAGTATGTAACTATCCATGGGGAAGCTTAGATAATTACCTTGCTAAATAGTAAGTGGTGGAGCTTGGATCTTCAAATTTTAAGAAATGGGCCGAGAGCTAGCTTGGGAAGAAAGAGATTTTTGGGTTTTGTTTGATGAAAATGAAATGATTTGCTTGGTTGGTTGATTTTTGTGTTGTTTTTGGTTAATGACTTAATTAACCTTGATTTTGTGTGGTTATAATTCAACCACACTTCCTTCCCTTCTATGTCATGCTTGTGTCACCTTGCACATGTCATAATGCTCCCACTTGTCCACACCTTATGGTTTGATGATGTCACAATCCCTGGCTTCTTGTACAAGCTTGTCTCTTGGTCACTTATTTGTTTTACGGTTCGCTTATCTTTCGTTCTCGTTTATCGTTTGAGGGATCATACCCGGGATCTTATTACTTAGGTTCCCTTAACCTTTCTCAATATATTATATTCCTTTTATGATCCTCTCCTATAATCCTTTAATTTCAATCCTTTTTATCCTGTTACCTTATACTCAATTCTCTCCGTATCCTGTGGATTTCCGGGAAAAATCAAAGTGTTCGGAATTGGATTCTGACGATCTTTACATACACTTATATACCACATAGAGTACTAATAATATCCCATAAGATCAATAACAGAACCCCTACATAGCGTGGCATGAAAAGTTTTCTCGTTCAGCAAAAACACTATTCATAAGGGTTTCAAAATTTCTCAAAAATTGGGGTTATTACACTGGCCATCTTATGTACTTGTATGGTTGCTCTCAGTCATACCTATATTTTCTTCATCATTGTTTCTTCTTATTCGATTTCCTTGAGCCAGAAATTTCATTGGATATTTTATGGAAATGAATTTTTGCGATTAGATGGTTCTCGTTATGCAAAGCAAGTAAGAGCGACTGTTGAAAAGAACGAGAGTCCTATATTAAGATATTACTTTGGAGTAATGGTAATCGCGAGAGTTCCGGACCTAATGATGGAATTATAGCTTCAGGAAAAGTAAATCAATGGTTGATGGGTTACTTTTGGGTGACAAGAAATCATCCTTAGAAGAAGGATTGGTTGAAACATGGACGATGACCCTTAGTGGAGTCAGTGTCCCTTAAGTTTGACTCGATTTATTGGCTTGTTCTACATAGTGCGTAACTAGTATATTCAGCCGACTTTTGTGGTATGTTGGAACAATTTAGATGTCGTACTTGAGTAGTGATGGGAAGTTGGTTAGTTGTTGTTATATTGAAGAACTGTGCTACGGCATGTAGTTTCTTTGTATTTTAGATTCCTTGAACCGTTGTTGATTCTGTTACTGCTATTGTTGCTAATGCTGCTAATCTAAATTTCTTTTGTAAATGGACCCCGATATTAAATACATGGGTACTGTGATTGGGCAGCATTTTCCTGATACAGGTGCACCGTTTAAACGGTGATACCTTTTGTCAAATATTTTTGTTATTGAATAAACTCATTATTATATTTCAGGAAGATACCACCCAAGAAAGCTACCCAGTCTAAAGGAAATAATAGTAGTTTTACGGAGAGTCCAGCTATAAATGAAATTTTAGACTTGTTGCGCCAGCAGCAGCAACAAAAGTTACAGTTAATCCAACAGGTTCAGCAACAACGACTACTGTTGCAGCAGCAACAACAAGGAGTGAACCAAAGTAGTAGTTTCAAATCCTTTCAGAATGTTAACCCTCCTGAGTTTAAAGGTGAATCTAATCCAGTAGCTGCTGGAGCATGGTTAAAAGAGATGGAGAAAGCTTTTAATCTTGTTCAAGTAAGTGAGAATCTTAAGACTGATTATGCGAGCTATTTCTTGAAAAATGAAGCAAATTACTGGTGGGAGTCAACTAAAGCGTTAGAAGGAGAAGGCCCTGTTCCATGGGCTAGGTTTACTAAGTTATTTTTGGAAAAGTATTTTCCTGACTGTGTAAGGAATCAAATGGAAATTGAGTTTCTAGAACTGAAGCAAGGTAACAGAAGTGTAGCTGAGTATGAGGCTAAGTTCACAGAGTTGGCTAGATTTGTACCAGATTATGTGGGCTCTGAAGCTCAGAAGGCGAGGAGGTTTCAACAAGGATTGAAGCCTGAAATTCGTAGGGGAATGGTGGCATTGCAACTCAAGACGTATCCTTCCGTAGTTCAGGCCGCCTTAGTAATTGAATTTAATCAGAAGTTAGCCGCTAGAGAACGAGAAGATAAGAAGCGAAAGATTGATGATATGGAAGAAGCACCAGGTCAAGAAGGATCCAATCAGAAGTCTCATAAAAAGGTCGAAAGGAGTAAGAATAAAGAATTTAGAGAGAAAAGTATTTCTCTAAATAAAATTAGTAACACCTCAGCTACCTCTACTCAAGCCAATTCGGTTAAATCACCTATATCGGAGTGTAATCAATGCGGTAAGAAACATGGTGGAAGATGTAAAACAAATACTGAATGTTTTAGGTGTAGTCAGAAGGGACATTATGCGTCCGAATGTAAGGTGGAAAATCCAGGAGTCGTCTGTTATAACTGTCGCAAGGTAGGACATGTTGCCAAGAATTGTAGAAGTACTTCCCGAGATAGCATTGGAGGTAGTGCATCAAAAGGTTTGACGTTCAGTACAGCCAAGGCTAAGACTTGTAATATGAATAAAAGTTTAGCTGCTCAGGATCCTGATAAGGAACCAGGGAAATAATTGATTACCGGAAGAAGCAAACGATAATCTCTACGGAAGCTAATATTGGAATAAGTATTCAAGGACATAAGCAAGAAGATAAGGCATAACTAGTGCATATAAGGGATATCAAGAAGTAAACTTCAAAACTGTGGGATGAAAAGAATAATGAGACAAGGTGCATTCCGTGTTGTGCATTAAGGTGATTTATAGGAAAGAAGAATGGATGTATGAAGTACGTGTTGATTATCAGAAGTTAGAAAAGTTGATGAATAGGAATAAGTAACTCTGCATAGAATCGATTATTTATGAAAGGAACGTGTTGGTTCTTGAAGAAAGACCTAAGATCAGACTATTATCAGCTAAATGTAAGCCTGAGGACATATTAAAGATTGCAATTAGAATAAGTTATGGATGTTGTAAGTTTTGGTGATAATAGGCGGAGTAATAAGTGTGTCATTTGTCTATAGGGAATTAAGGAATATGGTGTGTCAGGAGTACTTGGATGATATAATCGTATTTATTGATAACATCCTCGCCCATCTAAGGGCTAAGGAAGGTCAAGTTGAAAGCCTAAAGAAGTGTCTATGAAAGGTTGAGAAGTAGGAATTGTATACCAAGCTTCAAAAGTATGAGAACTTGATTAAAATTGATTATGAGCCATGGTTGTTTAAGTGACTACCTACCAGGAAGAGTTCATTCAGGGATAGATGTCTTGAGTAGAAAAGAAAATTGAATATTATTAAGATCATTGAAGAGTTGACAGAAGAATGGAAGAAGTGAGAAATTGAAGATTCAAGTACCTGGAGATAGTGAAGAATAGTTGTATGAGAGCACCCTTAGACAGAGGGTCAAAGTAAGAAGATGATTCAGACAATATAAGATAAGTGGAGAGTATATATATATGATGGGTTTAAAATGTGAACTGCAATAATCACCTACCATGGATTGAGTTTCTATGAGAATAGTTATCATGTTAGTACGAGAATGTTACTTTGCGAAGTGTTGTATGGACATAAGTGTGGGTCCTCACCCTAGTAAGAGAAATGGAAGTAGAGACATGGATAAGTTCTGAATTAATTTAGTACATCAAGAGTGTGGTGGTGTTGACTCGGAAAAGAGTTGAAATAGCTCAGGATAGAAAAAGAGAGAAAGCGGATTTGCATCGAAAGAGTATGAATATATAGAAGGAGGATCGGGGTATAGGTGAAAGTTTTACCCTGATAGAGATTGGTTAAGCTTGAATAAAAGGGACAATTAGAGTCTTAAATATGTTGAACCGTTAGAGGTAAAAATAAATATAGGCAAGTTGTCTATGAGTTGATTTTGTCACCGCAATTGCAATGCATATATATATAATATGTTTCACGTGTCAATATTAAGGTGATATGTATCTGGTTCGGAATTAAGCCATTGATTAGGAGCCAATGAGCTCTCATCCAAATTTGTTCTGCGTGGAATGATCAATCCAAATCCTAGATCGTTAAGAGAGAGTCCTTGGTAATGAATTTATGTCTATAGTGAGTATGCCTTGAATAGATCTTTGAGTCGAAGAGTCTACCTGAAAGTTAGAGTCAGATGTGCTTGACAAATATCCTCACTTGTTTAGTTAGATCAGATTCTGAGGACAGAATCTTTTTAAGGGGGGAAGAATATAACGACTCGTATATTTTATTATTTAAGTGTGTAACTGTTAAATAATTAATAAATAAAATATGTGTATTGGTAGTGCCAGCAGTGTATTGTGTGTTACTATTTTTATATGTGATTGTGGTCCTATAAGGATTATTTGTGTAATAAATAGTGAGTGGTATTGTTCTGTTCCACTTTAAAAATTGGATTTAATTGCAGATTTATTTCCATAAATATTTGGATTATCTCTAAAATTGTTTTTATGATTTTGTAATTACAATAATTATTTTTAAGACATATAAAATTGAGAAATCAATATTTCATTAATTATTTATTTTTAAATGATTTTCTGAGTGTGTATAATGGTAAAATCCATATTTAATTATGAAAATCTTCAAAAATTATGAAACTTATATTTTATTAAGTTCATATTATTCTGAGAATTTTAAAATTATTTTGGAATTTTTTTAGAGTTAGTTTCACCCGCGCGTCGTTTCGTTATTTATTAAAAAGCGGGTACAAAGTGCACCTTGAAAATTATTTTAAAAATTCTGAAACTTATGTTTTTATAAACTTCGGGATATTTGTAATATTTTAAGACTATTTTCGTGATTTTCTGAATTTGTTCTAAGTGTAGCTCGGTTCGTTAGTTGGCAAATGCGTGTATGAGTTGCATTTCAAAAATGGTTTAAAAATTACGAAAATTTTATTTTTACGAACTCCTAAATATTTGGAGAATTTTGATATAAAATTTGTAATTTTTTTTTGAGTTGTGACGCGCAGTTGGGACGTTATTTTAAACCAAAAACGAGCCAAACATGTACAAAACACGAGTCAGGGACACGTGTAATGCATTCAGAATACTATTTTTGTTAGGTGTCCTGTAACTGGATTCGTGGCAGCAGATAAAAGAAAAAAAATAAAATAATAACAAAACAGTAACACAAACTCCCAATGGAGCCTGTGTCTATCCCCTTGCTGTTGATCAATCTCAATTTCGTCTCTAACCTCTCTCCCTCGATCTCTTTCTGTCTCGCCTTCTCCTCTTTTCCCTGTTAATCCTTTTCCTTTTTCTCTTTTTTGTCTTCCCTGTTCCCGTTCTTTTCCATTGTTTTGGTCCAGCTTCGCCGTTGTACCATTCTGATGGCTGCAATTTGGTCCGGTGAGTTGCCCCTTCTCGGGTTGGTAGCTCTGATGTAAAATATATACGTATCTTTATGTACGTATTTGTGGTTGCCTCTATGTATGTTTTTTCCGATGTGTTTTTCCAGCCATGTGTGGTATTTTCCGATCGCCTGTTCCGTTCGGTGAAGTGCACGCACGAGCGTGTGCCTAACTGAAATTGATTGTACTTTCATTTCTGAAATTTTTGATGAAAATATTTCGATATATTTGAAAAAAAAATTAATTAATTATCGGTGAAATTTCGTGTGGAAACCCAGAGTTATTCTGGCACCGACAAATTTTACCGTCGTCGGCAATGAGCCTCGGCGAGCCGACGGTGGACCGTGATGATATAATCTGAGTCCTACAATTATGAAAATAATAAAATATTATTAACAAATAAAAATAGGATATTAATGTAATTGTATCGGTGTTGGGATTACGAATGTTGAATGATAAATTGTAATGATTGGATTGTTGGTTTGTTGATTGTTGAGGTGTCGAGTTGTTCGACGGGTAGGCTGATAAACAGAGGATATGGTACCCGAATTTTTGGAAATTAAATTCGAAAATGCGGGACGTACCCTGTAATTATCAGAACGTCAAACGAGTATAAATAAGTATATACTTATATCTTGTGCGAAACCTGATTGTATGTTGTGGTGAATGTTCTGTCAAAATCCAGTAACCCTAATTTCGTAAAATGACGAGTATGCGTATTTTCTGAAAACGAACACCAAACTGATTTCTCGAGAACGTGAACCCTGACTGTTGGGTGTGTTATTTTATTGTAATAATGTATATAATTACGAGTCGGGTTTGATATCGAATGGGTAGATGTGTTATTGAGGATATGTCAAGCATACCTAGACGTCTAACATAGGGTATTTCGGCTCTGTAGGTATTAGTCAAAGGACTCACGAAGTGATATCGAACTAAAGATAATCTAGTGATCAGTCGACAAGCGCAGCGAGGTTCCCACTCGAAGGACCTGGGCATTGAAGTCGGATCCAGGATAGCCAAATAGTAAAGTGATAAAGTTGAGTGTCCCGAATCGGTTCAAGGTCAATCAGAGATAGTTGTAACGCTCTGCAAGGCAAGTACCCCTGACCATATCTTTATGGTTCAGCATATATGAATATAATATTGTTTTATTCTCATAGTGGAATAGAATGATTTAAGTTACGTATTCCCTGGGTTTTAAATGGTTTTGCTAAATTGTGTTTTGGGGGAAAAGTAACTTCTGAAATACTTATCTCTAAGTTCTGAATAAAATGAAAATGTTTTGGAAAATGTGCTGTGTTATAATTGTTTTGATAAGAGATAGGTAAGTGATCTGGAAAACTGGATAAAAATGATCAAATAATTGGATGAGTGTGCGCAGAAGGCCCGTAATGGCCTGGAAGTTAGCGTAAGAGGCGAAGTGGTTGCGCACCCTGTTATAACCACCAGCCCAGCGTGACAGAGACCTAGCTAGTCTCTGAGTTCCGGAACAAGTTTCTTAGGATAGCCTGATCAGCTGTCTCACTAGGGATCATCCAATGCTTTTATATTTGAGCAAGTAATTTTATGGTTCCCATAACGGAATAATTAGTTTTATAGGTCCCGCGATGGGACGAATGAATTGAAAATGGAAGTAGCATGCTAGTTTTGAATATCCAGTTTATATTATGTTTTACATGTTTCTAGCAAGTTATGAATTATGTTCCCGTAACCATTTTATTTTAAATTGTTTTACTTGTTATTCATATAGTGGTACTGCTGAGCAATTGATTTCTCACCCTTGCAGAATGTTTTATATATGTATTGCAGATGCCTAGGAGATTCTTGCGCGTTAGTCAGGGCAGAGTTCCAGCTCCTTTTGTGTCAGGCTCCTCTGAGGTAGTTGTGTTCAGACCAGATGAGGTCTGTTGAGTTGCTGCATTGAATTAGTGGTCAGGATTGTGTAAGGTAATTTAAGTTGTGCTAGTTGAGCAACCTAAGCCATACTTAAACCTGGCAAAGATCTTGGTAAAGGGGTCGTAGTTATATTTTATTAGTGAATTATTTATCTTATCGTTGTTGTTGATGATGTCAACTCCTGACCCCGGGGTTGAGGCCGTCACACTTAATGACAAAGAAGCAGCTTAAACATAAGCTGAAAGAGATTACCAGTGTAAACAAGGTAAAAGTAACTTGGAAAAATAGGAATGGAAAGGAAGGTGTGAATAAAAGCAACAATTATATGCCTGTTCCTAATGCTCCTAGAAAGAAATGCTATAACTATGGAAACTCTAACCATCTGGCTTCTTTTTGCAGGAAGAATAAGAATATAAACTCCTTACCTTCTAAGTCAGGAGTTAAGAGTCAGTCTGTTAGGTTTAAGCCACAAAATCCTTGTTTTCATTGTGGTAGTATATGGCATTCCATTTATACTTGTAAGGAATATCATAGTTTGTACTATGATTATTATCAGATAAAACCTTCTTTGAAGAAAGTTGCTTTAATTCCTTCTAGTGTAAAGTATGATACAAAGTCTGATACTGTTAATACTGATAAGAAAAATGTTAGCATAAACTCTGATGCTAAATCCGCTGCAAATGTTAACAAGCTTAAAAAGGCCAAAGGATCCAAGCAAGTCTGGGTCCTTAAAACTAACCATTAGTGGTCTTTGTGATTGCAGGGCAACAAGAAGGACATCCTAGTTCTGGACAGTGGATGTTCAGGACATATGACTAGAAATAAAACCCTGCTATCAGATTTTGTGGAGAAAGCTGGCCCAGAAGTTTCTTATGGAGATGGCAACATTGGAAAAACTCTTGGATATGGCAAGATCAATCTTGGGAATGTCATCATTGAAAAAGTAGCTCTTGTCTCAGGACTTAAACACAATCTGTTAAGTATAAGTCAAATTTGTGACAGAGGTTATCATGTGGAATTCTTTGAAGAACACTGTGAAGTTATAAGTAATTCAACAGGCAAAGTGGTTCTGAAAGGATACAGGCATGGTAACATTTATGAAGCCAGACTTTCAACAAGTACTGATGGTTCTGCAATCTGTCTGTTGAGTAGAGCATCAATTGAAGAAAGCTGGAATTGGCACAAGAAACTCTCTCATTTAAATTTCAACAATATAAATGAACTTGTAAAGAAAGATCTTGTGAGAGGACTGCCAAAAACAGTATTTGCTCCTGATGGCCTTTGATGTCAGAAGCCAAAACAAAGAAAATCTTCTTTCAAGAGCAAAACTAAGTCATCAATTCTTGATCCTTATTGTTAGTATTTGTGCCCTAGAGACAACACTATGATATTTTAGTTTAAGACATTAGGATTATTAATATTTATGTTCTATCGATTATTCTCTTTATAATTTATTAATTCTTAATTTACTGCGATATAAATGTTAGATTAATAAATGTCCTTGGAATATGATATGCAATTCTATATCTCTAAGTACGTGACTTAGAAATGAGATTATGAGAATAGTATCAATATTCCTAAAGATCCCTAGTCGAGTATTATTATTAAGGGACAATAATAATGCATTAAGACTGGTGTGTTTGTTGACTGATGATCACATCTCATTGATCATAGGTATAGTGATACTAAAGTAAAAAAACACAGGCAGATGTATATGTACATGGTGCTGGACAGACCCAATGTGAGATTCTACATGTCTGTTGTGTCATAAGTAATTCTCACAGTGATAATGATGTAATGGTCCTTAGACCTGAAGTCATTATATTTCTATACGAGAATTAATGTACATTGATTCCATTAAAAGTTATCCTTGACCGGATAATGATAAAAGTGGACATTGGGTATATTATGAATCGTATGAGAAATATGAATGATCTAGATGGGATTTAACCCTCCTATTTTAGGAGTGATATTATTGGCCTCTTGTGTGGACTAGACTATGAAATGCGTGGCCACACTCAGATGTTAATTTGATATGATAGTCTACTCATTGATCAAGGAAACTTGGATTCAATTATGATGAGGATGACACATTATATGCCTCTAGTTTAATCTATAATATTTGGTTAAAGGGATTATATTACATTGTATATTATTCACGAAAGGTTTAATCGATCACCGATTTAATTATTATTACTTGGGTAGAAATGATGTATTACTAGATGCCGCTCATTGTTTATGATTTTAAATTAGATTTAAAATTCGTTTCTAATGTAATAATAACCTATAGGGTCACACACAAAGAATGCTTGAAGGATTATTTAATTTAAATTGGATTTAACCTAAATTAAAGTAATTCGAATTATTTATAATATTAATTAAGTATGACTTAATTAATTAGATAAATATTGATATTCGAATTTACTAATATTAATTATGAAATTTATTTGTTAAATAATTAAGTGAGACTTAATTATAATACAAATAGGATTTTCGAATTAATAATAACTCCTAATTAGTTAAGAGTTATAATTCATTTTTCTACTCTCTATATAATATCTCTTATGTGGCTAATTTTTATACGAAAAAAAGACTTTTACTAAAACCCTAGCTACCAAGGGAGAAGATGGAGAGAGCGAGAAGAAACGAGTTTGTGCTAGTATATATCCAATCCTTGAGTTCAAGCATTCGTGTGGATACCGATAGAGCGTAGATCGCGAGAGCGGGATGCGTGGTGATTGAACAAGCTTTGGATCTCCATTAGTCAACCAATTGGTAAAGCTTCTTAAGGTAAACAATCTGATCTACGAATTAAATATATGTTTTTCGCATGGATCCTGCGGTGGGTTTCAAAAATTCTGGTTTTTTACGTTTTTAATTACTGTTTCCGTTGCGTTTATGTGCTCGAAACCCTTCAATGGCATCAGAGCTACTTGCAAAAAGTATTTAATTCGTTTATGTGTTTACTGGTTTTATGATGATAACATGTATACAATATTCCATGACTGTTATGAATGCGATTTTGTATGTTTTACATGTTATTATGTTTATATATGCGTATGTATATATATGTTTTTGAATATATAATATTCATGAGAGTTGTATAATCATATGATGATTATATAATCTGTATATATACTGATATATACATGTTTTATGTTTGTTCTTATTATAAGAATCGTATTTGATACGATTCTGAATCGGATGCAGCGGATTTGCTGAAATCTGGGTCTGTTGTCCGATTTTGGAAAACGAATATGCTATTTCATATGGAATCGAGCTTCTGAACAAAACTGATAGCTAAAGTTATCATCGACTGATCTGTAAGGCGTTTGACGTCGTTTAGACCCTGTAATATGCGATTTAATGTTATCAGATTTAATTTTGAATTTTCTGATTTTTGATATATTTGGTTTTTATGATTAGATCATGATGGGTATGATATGTTAAGATCATAGTATGTGTTTTAACATGTTCTTTTGTGGTAATTGAGCATGGAGGATGGTTATGGCTTATGACCTTAGGTTAATGGTTTTGTTTTTTTTAAATACGGCTTGCATGTCGTTTGATCTTGTAATTATTAAATCTCGAATATAACTCGAGTCCTTATTCTAAGTACATTAGGTTATTTTTTATTTTTCATTCGTTTAATGTACATGAAGACATGAAGATTTGAAGATCAAGGAAGGGTAATCTCACATGGAGGCCATCCAAGGAAGCAATACAAGAAAGAAGACATGTAATAGTTAGCATATATTTATTTTTCACCTTAGATTGACCTAGATCTTTGTCATTAGCTTGATGAAGATCACATAGGATAAAGCCATAACCAACCGCATTTATTTATTGTACTTTACATATATATGAGCATATGATGAATGTATGTGTAGAGTAGTTTATAAAGATGCATGCTTAATTAGATTGAGGATGTATGTATTAGATTTGACACCCATGCCATACTTTCTAAACAAGATAAAATTTGTAACGACTCAAGATTTTAAAATGAACAAACGATTATGAGATTCTCGTGTTTATGAAACACGGAATAAAATACAAATTTTCTTTATTTCTGACATGGGGCGATTTTATCAAAAGCGAGTTCTTTGAACTTGTAAGGTTGTGGGTTTTAAGCGAGACCGTTGTGACTCCCTCACTACCTGGAAATCAAACCATTGAAGAATAATGATAACCAATGTATGATTTTTCAAAATTTTAAACCAGTTTTTAAAAGAGATTTTCTTAACTTTAAAAAAAAACTTGGTTGTCCAATTACTACTTGAGTTTCTTGTTTGTTATAAGATTCAGATTATCCGGATGAATACTTGTTCTAGAAATTAGTAAGGTTCGTTTAGAAGGCCAAGTGGACCCGCTATTACGGAGAAACTGTTTATCCAATTTCTGAGATGACTAGAGTACGAGGAATATGTCGATACACGAGAAGCTGAGTACGAGCAAAGAAGATTAAGGAAATCTCTATACTTTCTAAAGGAAGAACGTTATTAGCAAAAGAGGCGACAAGTTGAACAATCAGTAGCATAAGTGAAATTTGAAGTTATGAGTGTAAATCTCGTAAGACTGCAAATAAAGTCGAATTATAAACATGGAAGTGCAGCGCGAAAGATACAAGACCTAATAAATGGGAAATTATTTTAATAATCGATTCTAGAAAGCATTTCTGAGAACTTTCTAAAGTTGATATATGACTCGGCATGGGACCTATTTGTTGGACAAGCGTTGAAGCTGTAAACATATGTAATGTGGATAACGACCAATGATATCATTCTTTCTTATCATTCTTATAAATCTCGAGTAAAGTATAAACTTCTTTCATGATTAGCTTTATAAGGTGATTGTTGAATCCCTTTCAAATCATTCCTTCTTCAAAATATTGTTTCCTAATTGAGACAAGCAGTGTTATGGTGTGACGATTTGTCGAAATGACAAAGAGTCTGGTGGGACGCCACCTAATTATGTGTTGTGTGCCATATGGTATGAAAGACTGGTCATCTTAAGTACTAATATGGTTGTCTTATTCCTATTCAAATCATTATTCATTCTTTTTTCTTCAATCCTGATTTGTTTATTCATGAATTCTTCCGATTGTTTCCTTGTACTCTTATTCCTTACAGAAAGTTTCCAATCAGAATCATATACACAAACTCATTCTTGTGTAAGGTCTATCCTTTGAATATTTTAAAAGGGAAGTGAAATGAACCCGTATAGCAGATGGAGTTACGTAATAAGTGTGGACAATTGCAAGCCAAAGAATGGTAAACATTTACGTGCAGAAAAGAATCATTATGCCGAAAACGGGATTGTTGCGAGGACATTAAATCACATGTATAAATCTGTATACATGATACGTTGCAAGTATGAAATTTTGGTGTGAATTGGAGTAATTAGAAAATCGTATGAGGAAATTAACTAGAGAAAACAAGAAAGTAAAGCTACATGTATTAGGTGAGGCAAATGATCGATTGGACAACGAAGACGAATGAAGAAATCCCTAATAATAACCAGATAATTGATTAACATGTTGTGAAAATGAAGCATACCTCAATCATGTGGGAGATGTTTGTCATGAAGATTCAAGATCGAAGAAATGCTAGTTACGAATAAACTTTAAGTGTGTTCATCAAGGGATGGTTGGGTTTTCCCACTCAAGTAAGCGAGTTGTGGTAAAATTGATGCTTGTAGCTGGGTCGGAAAAGAAGGTTCAATATGGAAAGACATAAGGGGAGATGAAGGTATGGTGGTTTGACTGCAACAATTTTTAAGATGTGAAGCTTTAAAACCAAATGAACTCATTCGCAAGATTATAAGAGTATTGGTTGAGACCAGGTGTTGGTCATCAGAAGTTGAACAAGTTAATTAATAAGAACAAGTCTATATTGCCAAGGATGGACGAATTGTTAAGTAGAGAGCTTGAATTGAAACATAAACTAGAAGAATTTTAGAATAATTTGTAATTGTACTCAGTAGTGATATTCTGTTATAATCAGAAAATATGAGAAAAAGGTATGGTATAATAAGAATTGTTCGCTATAATTTTAAGTTGAATTAGAGACATGGGTTGTACTGACTAATAATACATGAGGTGGTAAAATGGTGAGTTTAGAAAGTGAAAGTGGACTGGTATATTTGAGGGTTGATTGTTGGTGTCGGCTTGAGTCCGATTGGTAGTCAATAATATAAAGATATGCTGCCCAAATTTTTCAAAAAATACCCTACTCTTAAAGATGGAAAGTATACTTCCGTGTGTTATAGATATTCATGTTGATACTCCAATTAATTGTGATCTCGGTTCTCGAAAGAGGTTGTTACATCCAATTCGACTATATATAATTGGTCTTTGATTTCATTTAGCTAGTCATCACTTGGTGCAATTGATCAATTAAGTGAGTTAATTGGCTAATTGTACCAATTAATGGTCAGTTACATGGAGATCGATTCCAATTAGATTAAGTCAAATTTTGATGTGACTTTCAAATCCGAAATCAAATAATGAGGAATTGGGGAGAAGTAAGGACGCTGGTAGAATTCAGAAATTGCTGCAAATGTGTGAGTTTTTGCTTGGGTGAATATGTCTTTCATAATGGACAAGAGAAATAAAAAGTCATTTGTAGGGACAAGAGAGAATAATGTTTTCAAGAGCTAAAGATTTAAGATGAAGCAACGGGAAGGAAATGAAGAAGGGAGATGGAATAAAGCAGAGATTAATAACTACACCAATATGGATTTTATTAGACAGTCAAAGGAGATGTTATTATCTGCAACAAAGTTTTATCAAAGGAAGTCTTGTTTCTAAATTGTTGTGATAATCATACAATAAATAATTTGTCAAGTATTTCTATTTTGGATAAATTGTGAGATACAGTTTTAATTCAGTTTTCGATTGATGTTGATACTTAGGTTGTTGTTAAATATCGAAAGTGGTATTAATACAGATGATTGATGTTTACTTCAGAATGGGATGTGGTGAGAATCAAAGTTCGTATTAATATCTAATTTGATATGACAAAAAATGAGTATTAATATCAAGAGTTCGGTTTTGAATAAGCTACGAGAATGAAGAATGGAGATAGAAAAGGAAGTGGAATCAAAAGGGTGATAAAAAAACTTCATAAGATGCCAGGAAAAGCAAACATAGTAAAAGATTCATTAAGCAGAAAGGAAGGACTGAACGTGTTGACAATATCAGAAAAAAATATACAAGGAATTTCATAAGTTGGAATTGAAAGTCAGAGTTTGCAAGCCTAACAATGCAAAGATGTATAGTATGACTTTTCAGCCAAAATTGCTAGAGAAGGTAAAGAAACGTCAAGGGGAAATAATAGACCAAGATATTAATCGTTAATATATATATATATACTCAAAAGGATGATCAAGGCAATCCCAGATTTTATTTCAGAATTGGGATTCCACCAGTGATAGAATTGAAGAATAGAATTTTACAAGAAGCTCACAACTCAAGATATTCAATCCATCCATAGAGTACCAATATGTATAGAGATTTAGGGGAAAATTATTGGTGACCAGATATGAAAAAAGAAATGGTGGGATGGATTATCAAATGTTACACGTATCAAGGAGTTAAGGCGGGACATCAAAGACTAGATGGATAGATTTCGCCAAGAAACGTCATGGTGATGCCACCTGAGAACCAAAGGTGAGGAAAAGCGTTAATTGCATTATTATTGATAGGTTAGTTAAACCTAATCATTCTCATTTAGTAATAAACAGTTTATTCCATAAATGGGTTAGTTGCTACTTGAAGAAATGGTGTTACGTCATCAAATCCAGAAACTAATTGTAGATAATCAATATTGTGTGATTTGAAATTTGACAGAAGTATTCAGAATACGATGAATTATGTCGAACTAGAATGGTATGTACTACTTTTAGAGGAACGGATATTAAGTAAAGCGGAACTAAAAAGATAGGAATTTGGTTAAACGATGATAACTGAAGAGATTCAAGCTACTCCGAAGGTATGATACGAGACATAGATGTCAAATAAGACTCTCTGATAGTATGGCATAAAGAAAGAATAAATATTATATGTTATTAGACGTCAAGGAACGCATTGCAGTCAATTTCATATGAGAACCCCTTAGAACCAAAATAAATGATAATATGGGTTAAAAATATGTCGGTGATGCCTCCAGATTAGTGTACTTTCTTCAAAACGGTAAGAGATCTTTGCTCGATAAATATACTCGATTGTGCTTCAAGGAAAACAAAATATGGTGATAAGTTTGTGCGTCAGTCATATTCAGTCGAGATTTTCTCGTTAATTCTTAACTTTGGAGTAATCTTGAGAACGTTAGAAATCGAATACGCCATGGTTTCAGTATATCATTTGCAGATGGACGATAAGTTTAAAAGAACGATTAAAGAACCTAAAATGCGATTGGAAGCGATTATGAACTAAGTTAACTGAATATAGAAACATGTGAAATGGGGTTCAATAACCAGTAGCTATTACAAACGTTCATGAGCACGAATTACTAGAATTACACAGAAAGGGTAATTAGTAAGAATTACGCTGGTCCTTTTGAGGCAGTAAAATAGTCAGGATAACTGTAAGTAATTTGGCTTCACCACCACACGTTTAGCAGATTTATAAGGTATTTATACGTGTATACTCAGGAAAATTAATTTAGCTCCATTATATATATAAAATGGAGACTTGAGTTGAGTTATATGAGCAACCGATAGAATATGATGTCAGCGAGAGGTTGTTAAGTAATGGTTGATGCTACGAGTAAAAGTTTATGAAAAGTTATAAGGTTGAGGAATCAACCCGGGAAAATGAGAGTGAGATACTTGAAGGTATCACTATTGGATCCTTAGAGTGATTCTGAGGATAGAATCCTTTTAAGGGGGGAAGGATGTTGGTGAGACTGCGTAGTTGTATGTACAGTTACGTGATAACTCAACACGATAACAACACTAGAACATGACATGTTAATAATACTACGTCTACGCAAGAAATTAGGAAGAATGAAGACAAGGCAAATACAAGGAATCAGAAGATTAGAAGAAGGCCTGAAGTTTGTCTACAGGTCACTGAAAGAAGTTCATTAATATGATCATGCCTCAGTGAAGAACAAAGGTTAAAGACTTTCAGGGTTTCAGAAATGTTGAAGATTCAGTATACAAATGCTACCGAAAGATTTCAGTGTATTGGAATTGTTTAAAGATAGACAGTGTTCGAAGCATAGGAATCTGAAGAATTAAAGACATGGTACAGACAGAGGTTAATGAAGACGTTGTCTAAAGTACCAGAAAGGATTCCAGTGAAAGTACAATTGTTTATTGACAGTCAGTGTCTGAAGCAATAAAGTTGAGGCAAGTTTAACAATTTAATCAAGGCCATAATACGAACACCTGAATCGGGGTTAGTCGTCTGTGAACCAGACCAGTTGCACTAAGCGTCAACAGCTCGTGAAAGGAATCTGGGTATTATTTTTAGAAGAATTGTTAAGTTCAGGAACGTACTTGGATTGAACATTTATATGTTAAAGTACGAGAAGAGGTGCGTGGGGTATATAGCTAAACATCTCAGGGGACTAGCGAAACTCAAAGTTTAATTGTTAAATTAAATAAATTATTTAATGGATTTTAATATAATTTATTTAATAAACTTAAAATGATTTATCTTATAAACTTTAAATAAGTTTATTTTATAAATGTAAATTAGTTTATTTATATAGGTTATATTTAATTTTATTTTATAAATTAATTTAGTTAAAATTTAAACTTAAAAAGAAAAAAAAAAAGAAAAATCAAAAAAGGAAAAATAAAAAAAAAGAATACAAAAAAATAGAAAAACAAAACAAAACAAAAAGGAAAAAGGAAAATAAATTAAATAAACAAAAGAATGAACGTGTACATGAGTTTTATTTTATAAATCTTAAGTACATGTACCCGTACCTACCTTGTCGCCACACAGGAGTTAGTGTAAGTTTGTTTTGGTTTACACTTATATATATACTAGTACACTCCTATCGCCACTGACATAGTTACTCCCTCCCTCTACTGTCGCCACAGAGATTTTAATAAAGTTGTCACCACATAAGTTTCTCTCTCCTCAGCCACACATTTTATTGGATAAAGTCTACACTTTGCAGCAGAAAAAAAGAGAGCAATTCATTCTTTTCTGTTCATCTTCTCTCCCAAAAGAGTAGTGAAACTAGCAGCATTGATTTACAGAGAAGGTCAGGCTTTTTGTTTATCCGTTTAACTTCTCACCGGAGTAACGTTATAATGGCTGATTTAATTCTTGTATATTCATAGGGGTATTATAATCGTTACCCGGTAATTAAATCTTAGTACAAACAAAAGCTAGATTATTGTATAAGATTTAATTCGTAAATCTTTGTAGGAGCTAGGAACTTTATTGTTTTTAGATTGTAGCCGATTAATTTATTTACCGGAGTGTAGCAACCCCTCGAGGATTTATATACGAATATATATTTCCCCGAATATCTTGTGTTCCTTGTTTTTATCGTTCCAAACACAATTCTCCTCAAGAACACGAAACCACTAACTAAGCACTAAATCTATATCCGCTAAAGATTTGAAATAATTTTTAATTTAGTGATTATCGTATTCAACCCCCTTCTACGATAATTCGGGACCTAACAATTGTTATCAGAGCTGACTGATTGATACACAAATCAGGATCTTTAAATTAATTAATTTTATTAATATTCATTTACATAAATTTATTTTGTAAATTTGATTTAGCAAATTTATTTTATAAATTTAATTTAAGTAAGTTTATTGTATGAACTTAATTTAAATAAATTTATTTTTTTAAATTTGACTGAATTAATTTATTACTTAAATTTTAGTAAATAAAAAATTTTAATTAATTTTTTTTTTGCCGATTAATAGCTGCCATTTCAGTGGTTTAGTTCGTTCATTTAGGTGACCATTTTTGTTTTGGAACCTTCAGAGACAATCACCTAGTAAACTTGTGAATTGGCAGCAAATGGATGGTGTATTCCCTCACAAAACAAAAACAATACAATGCAGCTTAAGTTTGTGGCAACTCTATCAACTAAGGGCTTATCCTCTGTCGTCCCAGATCCTGGGTTCGATCCTGGCTCACCCCGAGAATTGTTGAGAACAGATACTCATTTGTAAGGCTATAAGCCAAAATTAGTCAAAAAAAAGTGCTAGCCGCGCGCGGGAATTATTACCTGCCAATTCAAGAAATTATACTTTGGCAGCTTTATTTACTGTTAGCTAGCTGGCGCAAGTCCTTGAAAAAATAAATTTATTTTATTAATTTCATTTACATAAATTTATTTTATAAAATTGATTTAGTAAATTTATTTTATAAATTTAATTTAAATAAGTTTATTGTATAAACTTAATTTAAATAAATTTATTTTATTAATTTATCTAAATTAATTTATCACTTAATTTTAATGAATAAATATTTTAATTTTAATTTATTTTCCAGGCTGCCAGTTTTGTGCTACCAGTTCATTTGGCACCTTTAGTTCATATGTTTATTTTGGCACCTTCACGTACAAAAGAGTATACATGTCTTGGGGAAGAAATTGGATGGTAGTCTAACACAAAAACAAATAACATCAGCCAGACATGCACGCGCAGAAAATCAAATAAATTGTTTGGTCACGGCTGCATGCACATCACGCGCAGAAGGGTGGTAAGTGGTAACACACGTAGAAAGCAAACCAAGTCATCTCTCTGTTCTACTTGAGTCGCCATAACCCACATATATCAGGTTTCAAATTCTTGAACCACTGCAACTTTGCTCTCAATATTCAATGCATGATAAGATCATAGTGTTTAAATGTTTAACACTTGCACAAACATGATAACATCACACATAGATAATGCTAAACTATTTCACTATAATATTTTCTGGTAACTGGGATTGATGTTTAACTTGTGCATGTTACCTTAGATGATCTTAAATATGTGTTTGAATATTTGTTGAACATGACTAATTGCTTTAGTGAGATATATATTTTCCAGCATATAAGAACTTTGTTTATGCTTATCTATTGTATCCTATTACAATGTGATTTATTCATTTGATCTGATTTGTTTGTTAAGATGTATTAGTTTACAATTGGATTGAAGCAGCTAGATGAGATACATCAACATGATTGGACTAGATAGAATTAGAGATTTACTTGTTAATTCTGTTTGTTTAATATCATGTCTGTCTTGCTTAATTCTTATGTGTAATATTTCTGAATGAATGCCATGTATTCTTAATACAATGCTTGCTTATTTCAATACCATAAATGCATCTCCTAGAATTTGCATCAATTGTAGAAAGAATGTTTAGGATCACAATAGGGCAAAGACTGCTAGTCCTCCTTATGTAAGGTTGGAACCATTTTTCCCCTAGCCTAGAGACAAATCTGTCAAGGGTATTAAAATGGAGAAAATGGTCAATCAAAGATAAGAATAGCATGATAAGGTTGCAGCTGTTGTTATCTCTGTTTATAATAATATCCCTAATCCATCTGGACCCAAACTGATAAGTTGGGTACCAAATTAAGAACTGTTAATCCGTTTATGAGTGCAGGACATAACAAGTTAATTGATTCATATGTATTCTTGGTAATTCATACTCAAGGTATATGATTAAAGAAAGAGCCTCACAATCAAATGTGATTGACAAAATCTATTCCGTCAATAATCTTTGGAGATGACAGCAAAGGTTTTTATTACGGGACAAGCTATGCAGAAAAAGGGATGTCATCATGAATTGAACAATTGGTATCACTGATAACAACTAATCATTTTTATCACTGATAACAATTGAAGCAACTTCCTTGCTGGAGAATCAAGATATTACTCCTCTTATCGGACAGTTCTGCATCAAAGAACAAACTCTCAATTCAGTGAAGGATTAGTGTCTCATCTGAAGCAGGAAGATTGAGAAGCTTGCTCTTCTTAGAGTAAGGAAAGGATATGCTCGTATCTAAACTAGAATCTCTGGAAAGGTGAAGTCAATGGTTTCTACTGGAAAGCTTCATTTGGCAAAAGTTTAGCTATGGCATTAGAAGCTCTCACCCTTAAACAACAACTCAAGGAACTCGTCTGTGAAAAGTGGTTAGTGAGAGGACTGCCTCATCTGAAATTCAGTTGACGACAAATGTGAGGGATGTCAGAAAGAGAAGTCAAAGACAACATCACATCAAAGCAAAGATATACCTCAGTGATGGTGGTTGACTACTCTTATCAAACAAAGTTGTTGTTTGTGCATTCTCAAGACAAAACATCACAGATGGTGATTGATCATATCAGAAGATCAAGCTGGAAACAACTGTAAAAGAAATGATGTTGTGGTCAGATAATGAGACTGAATTCAAGAAGCAGTTCTGATTAATATATGTAACATCAAGAATATTTTGAGACAAATTCAACACTGGGAGCTCCGTGTCATAATGGAGTAGTACAAGGGAAGAACCAGAACTTGATTAAAGTTACAAGGGTAATATTAAGCTAATCAAGACTTCCTAAATACAAAAGAGCTGGAGTAGTGAATATAGTTTGCAACAAGTAAGATCAAGCCTTGATCAGGATGTATACATGAAGACCACTAATGAGTTAATGGCCAACAGGAGAAAACACTGGATAACCTGAAAGTGTTTGGAGAGAATGTTCTACATGAGAAAACTATAAAATATTTTCAGTTGTTTGAAGATCTTGGCATTTGCAGCTAAGACTTGTAAGGATATTCTTCATGGCTACTCAGTGGAGTCTACAACCTACAGGGCATTTATGGTTGATCAACAGAAGGTGATTAAAAGTCTAAGTGCACAGTTCAACAACTCAATGCTCCAAGCTGTTACAGGAGAAAATATTGGTATTGATGATTCATATCCGAGCAGTGGAATGGCAGTGTAATACATAACTCATTATTTCAATGAAGCCAGTCAGCAAGGGTAAGGATTTTCAGGAAAACCCAACAACAGCTTAGGGGGAGCACAAGAAAGATCAACTAGTCAGACACAACACCACATTGAAATTTAGAGGACACAACAAGAACATATCTGCTGAGACAAAGGGTTTGATGTCAAGTCTATTCCCAAAGTCTAGTTCTTAAGTGATCTAGATGGTGGAGTAATGATTAGCAGGGCTACTGAGTGCAAATGATTATTTCTCTAGTTTTCTATCTGAAGAAGAAACTAAGAAAGTTACAGAAGTTCTGATAGATCCGGATTGATTGGGTGATTGCAAAAGCAAGATGAACTCAATCAGTCAGCAAGCAGATAGTAGGGAAGCTGGTATCCAAACCAAATGACAATACTGTAATTGGTACAAGGATAACCAGAAGTCAAACTGGATGACAATGGCATTGTTATGAGGGACAAAGCCAAACTGGATGCTAGGTTATTATCAGGAAGCAGTATTTAACAGATAGCACCAGTGACGAGACTTGAGGATATTACGACATATCAGGCACCTGATGCACATTACACTTGGAATTGGACTCTAGTAGATGTGTACAAGTGCACTCCTGGTTGGTGAGTTAAAAGAGGAAGTCAATGCACCATAGGTCATGGACTTTGCAGTTGCAGATCTATTGGACTATGTATATCTCTTCTTCACAAGCTCACTTCAGGTTGGTATGAACTAGTATACTACTCAAGCAATTGTCAAGGACATGGTATGACACTCTAACTGAAGTTATAGTTTAATATGAACTAGTAGAGTCGTCATATTAAAAAATCTCTTTATCACTAGGCACAAACATAGTGTTATATATGTGTAGTGATATAATGTTCTCAAGATGCCAAAGTGCAAGGTTCCAAGTGGATCCTAGAGAATCCAATCGTATAGCTATTAACAAGTTTATTAGATATCTTAAGGGACTACCAACTCTTGGAGTAAAGTACCCTAAAGATATTGTGCTTAACATGTTTGGCTATATAGATATAGATTATGCAGGTTGTAAGAAAGACTGGAGAAGCATCTCTGAAGCTGTCAACCTAAGTCACAGGAGAAGCAACTCAGGAAGCTGTCAACTTCATGGAAGACGATTGATTTCCTGTTATGATGAGAAACAACTTCAAATCCAGCAACTCTGTGAAACACTCTATGATAAGGCACTTTGATACCAGGTATCATTTATTTTGAAAGCATGTCTTTTAGTCAAAGAGTTACTGACAGAAACATTTATTAAATCACTTGATAAAGTTAATTTTTCAAGACTGGTTTGTAAGTGTGGGATATCATTCATTGCACATTAGCTGGAAATCCCATCTGTAAGGAATTCTTAATATAAGTTCACAAGTATCAAATCTTCAATATTTAAAGGACTTGTGAATTTATCAGTAATCCAGTACCTCGTACTTAGTGCTACTATCTTGATTATCATGATTACAATGTCATATACATTTGTGGTAGTTAAGTATTATAGCATTAAGTTTGAATATTATTTCAATTGATTTAAATTATGATTCTAGACAATTCCATTCTATATCAGTCTCATAATTTAAATTATATTAAAATAATATGCAGCATAGTTATTTCTATCATGTACGAATAATTGTGGTACTTTTAGTATTAGTGATATTATTTACAATTTTTGTTCTAAGTATTCAATGCTTATTTCAAAAATCATTGATATTGAAAGTTGAAGTATGTTCTAAGTCATATGTATAAAACTCTCAATATTTTATATGCTTAGAAAGTATTTCTAAAATTACTAATTATCTAAAGAGTGATTGCCATGTATATAAGTCATATATCCTATTGGTGATTATTCAAGGATAATAATAAATATTTAAGTTCTAGTATCTAACTCATAGATATTTAGTATTTATTTATTTATTATTTATTTTAGGTAGTTTGGATTATGGAAATTGAAGCGATTCAATGATTTTATTTGCTCCATAATTCAAACTAACTTAAAATAAATGAGTAGCATGATTGATTATAACTAAATTTATCAACAATTGATATCTAGTATATTGATTGTAACTTGTGTGTTATAAGTTAATTATGAGATTTTGGTTTTAGTGAATTTAGTAATGTTTACATCTTAAAAATTCACTGAAATCAGAATATGATTGTAGCATGATTAGTTGTGTGTAAATTCTTGGCTTATATCAGTCAATGATATTTAGTTAAGAGTTTAACTATGAACTAATTGTGAAGTATTAGTATTTGTGACATTACTTAGAACTTCTCTAAGTAATCAATACTTATCCTCAGTCACTTATACTAATATAAAAAGTTTAAAAATATCTCTTAAAGTACAACTATGGTCAATGAAGATTTTGCTTTATTACAAGTAACCATATGTTGTCAAGTTAGAATAATTTTTATACTTACTTGCAAATTCCTAAACACTTTGATATAAGATGCAATAATCAATGGATCAAAGTATATGGAACTTAGAATAATTTTTTAAGATTGCAAACAAGACAATGTTGGTTAATGTTGCTTTATTTATCGAACTAGTATTGTTTGAGATACTACAGTTGTTAGGAGTTAACAATTGTATGATAAATGAAATTGAATGCTAATATCTTTTTGATAGATAATTGATATTTAATTCATTGATATCTTATTTTAATATTTAAAATAGGATGCAACATAATTATTGGTATCTAAAGTACTTGACAAGTATCAGTCAATGATATATTGTTAATATTTTGTTGCAGATAATTGTGAGATTTTAAGTTCTAATGGATTTATATGAGTTGCTATATCTGAAAGATTCACTATAATTTGAAATCAGCAGTATAGTCATTCTTATTAAGATTATTTATCAATACACAGTGTTGTTGATTATAATTTTATAAAGATAGATTATGGAGCTTTTGATATGAATGAGAATTGCTTAGACTTTACCCTAAGTGATCAATGCTTTTACAAAAACTCATTCATATTAAAAGACAAAATCTTTCTTTCTCTTCTTAATACTGCTAGGTCATCAGTCTGTGTCTTATCAAATCATTTATCTTTTTAGGCATAAAAACAGACTTGTGCACTCGAACAGTTTTAGGAAAAAATCAAACTTCTTTCTACATTGGTGATATCTTATTTCATTAAAATCTTTTTGAAATCGCTACTGTACATCATTTCTCTCAAAGATTAAATGTATAATTTTCATTCATTATAGATCTTAAGTGCATTTTATCTCTATATTGCCATATGTTTTGTGATGCGGATTCAGCCTCCAATAGCATTCTTTCATTTGATAGTCATGAGGTTGAAAACCCACAACTTCTATCCCAGACTGTAAAGACAAACACAAAAACAGAACCAACCAACAGTCTCTTACCACTAAAATGAAGTATGAATGAGCGTGAGGGAGACATTGCCTTAGTGCACCACTTAAGGAAGGTTCTAAAGTCAACCCAGCAGCTCTGTCTCCTACAAAGATGAGTAGTATTTAAACAAAGACAACTGCTACCTCCCATACATCTTCTCAAAAAGATGTAATGGCTGAAAAGGCACAAAACAGTTACTAGATTCATCCTCTCAGCAGGGTGCGTCTATTGAAATTCGCCTGTCGGCCAGGGTATCCGATGTAGTGTCACCACCTCAAACATAAACAATTCTTGATGCACAAGGATAGGTTACACACACAAAGGATGAGTTGACGGGAACAAGAGTTTCGACCATTTTATGGTCAGATTCGATTGTTCAAGGTTCTTTAATGGACCAATTGTCTGTACAGGTGTTAGGAGATGATACTTGTCCAATAGCCATATGTCAGTGGTCAGTGTCTACCTCCCCAGGACTAATAAACCTGAATGCATCTGCGGATAGTGGATCTGACATAGGTGCAGATCGGAAACTTGTTGACAATGATTCAGATATTACCTGATGAGTCACAAGGAAATGTCTTCACAGACATTAGAAGGGAACTTTGATCTTTATGCTAAATTCTTTGGATCATTGTTTACCTTCCTAGAGTTCAAATCTGGAACCCCAAAAGGGAAACTAGGAACTTGTAGATTATGACTCAGATTCATCTTATGAGTCTAACAAGGATGGGGATTTACGAACTCCCATTGCACCACCTGTGACCTCTTTAAAGATGGCTAAGGTGATTTTCCTTGCAGGTACAGCTGGATTTTGGAGCTATGAGAGGAGTGATACACTTGTGAGAATGAGTGTAAACATGAGTGGAGAGAAGAGTGAAACACTTCTGAGGTACACGAAACAAAATCACACACTCATAGTGAGGAAGAAAGAGAAACACCATATCCCATTCCCTATCCCTAAACATGGTTCTTGTTACTTCGAGTCTCGATTCTGTTTATGATTGGAACTTAACTCTTAGGAACCTAGCATTTAAAGATTGGATTAGAATACTTCGGGATCTAACAAGTTGGGAGCTAACAATTGGTAACAATCGGTGATCTCACATTTGGGAGGTATAAGGAGTTGGGAAGATTGGTGAACATGATGATCAACAGTGAAGTCATTCTTGCAGCATTTAAAGGGACATGGTTAATCAGACTATGACTTGTTATTTCTTTTCCAACCAAGTAACATATGAGAACTCCTTCAGACAATATCATAAATTCCTTCTCTAAGGGGGAGATAAAAGCTTATATAATAGTTTGGAGGATTCCTCAACTAAGGGGGAGAAATAGCAGGGATGAAAGAAATAGGTAAAGCACATGTACACTACACCACACCATTGTTGTTTGTAACTACGGATCCTATTGTACGGGAGAGATGGTAAACACAAGGTGATTTCCTAGTGATCAGAAGAAGTGGTTTGGTTTATCACTATTCTTCATAAGGGGAGAAGCTGTTTTCCAAAAGGGGAGTACCATTGGTTTTATCTGCGGATCCTATTGTACAAGAGAGGTGGTAAATGAAGGCGATCTCCTTTAAGCAGTTGTTTCTCATAGGGGGAGAAGCAAGAGATATATGCGCTTCTCAACAGGAAATGTAGTTGTACAAATGAAGTTGCTGATGATTACTTCAAGACTGAGAAGTATTATCTGGAAGAGAATTGAAGAACCAAGGAAATGAAGATGAAACTACTTGAAGATCAGTTCAGTGCTAGAGGAACAAGCATCTTTCATTTCAGTTACTCAAGAAATCTGGAAATGCAGTATTTGATCCAGAAAACCAGTAGCATTATTTACAAGTCCTGGTACATTACTTTTTCTAGTTGTTAGTTGAGTTATCCTCTCTATTTAATTTGTTTGTTAGAATTAACAATCAAATAAGGGGAGATTGTTGGTGAGACTGCGTAGCTGTATGTACAGTTACATGATAACTCAACACGATAACAACACTAGAACATGACAGGTTAATAATACTACATCTACACAAAAATCAGGAAGAATAAAGACAAGGCAAATACAAGGAATCAGAAGATTAGAAGAAGGCCTGAAGTCTGTCTACATGTCACTGAAAGAAGTTCATTAATATGATCATGCCTCAGTGAAGAACAAAGGTTAAAGACTTTCAGGTTTTCAAAACTGTTGAAGATTCAGTATACAAGTGCAACCGAAAGATTTCAGTGTATTGGCTTTGATTAAAGATAGACAGTGTTCAAAGTATAGGAATCTGAAGAATTGAAGACAGGGTACAAACAGAGGTTAATGAAGATGTTGTCTAAAGTACCAGAAAGGATTCCAGTGAAAGTACAGTTATTTATTGACAGTCAGTGTCTGAAGCAATAAAGTTGAGGCAAGCTTAACAATTTAATCAACGCCATAATATGAAGACCTGAATCGGGGTTAGTCGTATGTGAACCAGACCAGTTGCACTAGGCGTCAACAGCTCGTGAAAGGAATCTGGGTATTATTTTTAGAAGAATTGTTAAGTTGAGGAACGTACTTGGATTGAACATTTATATGTTAACGTACGAGAAGAGGTGCGCGGGGTATACAGTTAAACAGCTCAGGGGACTGGCGAAGCTCAAAGTTTAATTGTTAAATTAAATAAATTATTTAATGGACTTTAATATAATTTATTTAATAAATTTAAAATGATTTATCTTATAAACTTTAAATAAGTTTATTTTATAGATATAAATTAATTTATTTATATAAGTTATATTTAAGTTTATTTTATAAATTAATTTAGTTACAATTTAAACCTAAAAGGAAAAAAAAGAAAATAGAAAAAGGAAAACTCAAAAAAAGAAAAGAAAAAAAAAACAAAAAAAAGAAAAAGAACAAAACAAAACAAAAAGGAAAAAGGAAAAAAGAAAAAGGAAAATAAAATAAATAAACAAATAAATCAACATGTACATGAGTTTTGTTTTCTAAATCTTAAGTACATGTACCTGTACCTACCTTGTCGCCACACATGAGTTAGTGTAAGTTTGTTTTGGTTTACACTTATATATATATACTAGTACACTCCTATCGCCACATGCATAGTTACTCCCTCGCTCTACTGTCGCCACAGAGGTTTTAATAAAGTTATCACCACAAAAGCTTCTCTCTCCTCAGCCACACATTTTATTGGATAAAGTCTACACTTTGCAGCAAAAAAAAAAGAGAGCCATTCATTTTTTTCTGTTCATCTTCTCTCCCAAAAGAGTAGTGAAAATGGCAGCATTAATTTACAGAGAAGCTCAGACTTTTTGTTTATCCGTTTAACTTCTCACTGGAGTAACGTTATAGTGGCCGATTTAATTCTTGTATATTCTTAGGGGCATTATAATCGTTACCCGGTAATTAAATCCTAGTTCAAACAAAAGCTAGATTATTGTATAGGATTTAATTTGTAAATCTTTGTAGGAGCTGGGAACTTTATTGTTCTTAGATTGTAGCCGGTTAATTTATTTACCGGAGTGTAGCAACCCCCTCGAGGATTTATATACGAATATATAGTTCCCCGAATATCTTGTGTTCCTTGTTTTTATCGTTCCAAACACTATTCTCCTCAAGAACACGAAACCACTAACCAAGCTCTAAATCTATATCCGCTAAAGATTCGAACGAATCTTTAATTTAGTGATTATCGTATTCAACCCCCCCTTCTACGATAATTCGGGACCTAACAAAGGATGAAATATCCGGGATATCGCGTGTAATTATTTTTATCAATAAATAATTTTTATATGATTATTATATGATTTTTCGTGAATTATCTGATGATTGGTATGGATATGTGAGTGCTTATATGTGATACAGTATAAGTATGTTAATTTTATTATGACCAGAATAAAATATAGATAATTATGGTATTTTTATGGTAATTTTTGGGCTGTTATATGATTTTATATTGATTTATGAATTTATTAATTATTTTCTGAATAATTACAAAAATTATTGTATAAAGCCGGGAATCGTCCGACTTCAACCGTTTTTACGTTTTTACAAGCCGAAACTCTTCCGAAAACTCCTTCCTAACCCAATCTGGTAATTTCGTACATTTCCGTGTTTTGACTTTTTCAATCTGAATTACGGTTTGACCCGTGCGCGGCCCGGCTCAAGATTTTTAATACGATAATTATTTCGATGTACCAACAAGACCCGTATTCTCGAAAGACGGGGTATTATTACATTATTTTCGTATAAAGTGTTTTATAAGAAGCCCGGTTTGGATAATTATCCAGTTTGGATATCAAATCGGATCATTTTTGTAGTTACTTAGTGGCTAAACAACTGATTTAACGATCCAAAACGAACCAATATTCCAAATATATATATAGCCCTTTTATTATTTCATTTTATTCGTATAATCATAATCAGTCAGTAAAATCCCGTAAAATACAGAGAAAACATCGAATTAAAACTGCGTTCTTGAAAATCAAACGCACGAACGAAGGCGTTATCGAACTCCGATTCGGGCATGTAATATATCAAAACGAAGCTTTCGAAAAGTACTTTCATAATCAACCGTCCGTTTTTATGCAGGAATCAAGGTATTTCCCTTATTTAATTAATTTATTTCGAATTAATTATAGATTAAATTATGAAAATTTGTTCTTTTTTTAATTGATATGATTTGATGATTCCATCGTATAGATAATCTTTTTCTGATCATTTTGGTATATCATATGTTAGATTTTGAGCATCACATCATATAGAAAATTATGTTTGATCTTCGAATTAATCAAATTAGGGTTTATCGCTATGAACAATTGTAATTGGATTTGGGCGTTTCTGTTTGGCTGAATCTGGGTTGAAACAAAGTACACCATCATGTTGATCGTGTAAAAATGGGTTGATTCATATATTTGAATGTATTATTTGATTCTGGAATCGACCTCGCCGGAAAATGAGGCGAACGGCGGCGTCGGAGTTTTAATCGACAGTTGCGGACAATTTAAGTCTCTTTTGCTATACTTAATCGAAGATATGGGCTTCTGGAGTTTAGGGGAACAAACCCCGTGAATTTAGCGTATTTTTGGGTATTCTCTGGCCACCGGAAAGCCTCCATGGCGGCAGCCATGGAGTCCGGCCGGCGAATCGCCGGAAACGATGACCAGGGGTGCAAAAATATAGTTTAGCCCTCGGTGTTTTCCCTGATTTACATATTTAACACCCAGGTTTTAAAAACGTACAAAAACAGGATTTCTGTTTACTTTATTTTAAAAATGATATTTTTATTATTTAAAAAATCAGAATAATTGTGTATTTAATTATTTTAAATTCAGAAAATTATTTTAATTATTTTTTTATTCAAAAATAAATTGAAATTATTTTACTAATTAATTTTAATTAGTTTTTAATTATTTTAATTAATCGATTAATTTATAATTAATTGATTGATTAATTTTATTAATTATTAATTAATTTTAATTGATTTAATAATTAGATTTAATTATTTAAAATTGATTTAAAAATTCCGAAAAATAGTTTCAAGTTTTAAATTATTATTTTAAATTATTTTCAAGGCTCGATAATTATTATTAAAATAATTTTTAAAGTCAGATTTGGGCATTCGAACCCTATTATTTAATTATAAAATGATTCGGAGACCCGTTTTAATTCCGAAAAATGTTCAAAAATTCGTAATAAAAACCTGGAAAATCATTTTGACCCCGAATCTTGTTTGAAAAATTATTTTGATCGAATATCTTGCATGCTATGTGCTACGTGCTATCTGATTAATATGTTATATGCCTATGTGGTTATTGTTTGACTATTTTAGTCATTACTTTCAATCCGTAAATCGGATTTTGGTAAAACAAAGGGTAGATAAAAGCTTATGACGTCTATGTGACGATTATAATAATATGATTATGAATATTTGATAGATACTTGTGATTCCTAGCAGAGTCAGCAAGGCATAGAAAAGGAAACTTGTGATCCATAAATAGAATCGAAGCGTAGAGAGAGAAGGCAAGTGATTGATAAATAGAAGCAAGGCATAAAAAGAGAAGGAAAGTGGTTGGAGAGTAAAACTATTAGATGAGTACAAGTAAAGTGGAAATCGTCGGTGATAAGGCAAGTACTTTTGAACTTCTCTTCAAGATATATTACAAATATTTTTGAACTGTTTCATAACATGTCGCTATTATTCAAAATAACTCATGTTTTATATTGCAAGTGCTTTAAACTATTTAACCTTGAACCCTGATTCTTCTTGATCTTGAGCCATAAGCCTTGTTCTTCATAAACCATTGATTGTTGAATTCTCAGATACGATCCAAACATATACGATACTACTCCACAAATACATATCTACCACATACTGATTTCTGATATTGAATTTCTTGATATACCAACCCTTATTCCTTGTTTAACAGAAGACCAATCCTTGGAACCCTTGAACCCTTGGTCTTCTAATTTCCGATTCTTTCCTTGATTGAAAGCCAAACTATTTGAATCTCTTGTTATACCTTCATGGTATTCTAAATCACCCTGTGCTTCAAGATAAATGTTGTTTATGATCCAGCTTATTGAACTACATTGGTTATCATATTGAATTGTTTTAGAATTGGATGGTTTTATAAATGTCGACCAGATTCGTGGTCGGACCAGATTCGTGGTCATAATAGGCCAATGCGTGCCTTGGATCCAGTATATAGAGCAAAGCTGGGAGCCTTGCTCGGGGTTAGTGTGTGACAAATAGCAGCCTAACCTTGGTTTTTAAAATGAAAAGTAAATATCCAATTTTAATCATTGCTTACTCATAAACTTGATTCTTCTGAATCACTTCAATTGAGTATTGTTTAACCTCAATTGTTGATATTATGACTTGCTGAGCTAGTTAGCTCACTCTTGCAAAACTTTTTATGTTTTCAATAGTTGAAAAGGAAAATTTGTTGTTAACAAGGATTCCCAGTCCAACGTGCGAGCTAGGATTCCAGGTTAAGTTGGATCGAGCTAGAAGGAGTTTATATTGTAGACGAGTTATGCGAGATTGCAAGATTGATATCATTATCAATTGTAAGTTGAACTAGTTGGGGTTTGGTATGATGTAATAAAAGTTAAGGATGTGGCCTGTTTTCATACTTTAACCTGTTGCGATCCGTGGTTGTGTAAAAGGGTCAATGCTTATAATAAATTATATACATGTTAATATATTATGGTGTGTGTGTTGTGAGATCCAAACTTCTGACCTGGGTTTGGAGGGCGTCACAGGTTGGTATCAGAGCTATAGGTTATAAGTCACTGAAACAGGCCTAGATTATCGGGAATGGGTAGAGGGTTAGGATTAGGATTAAGAAATAGAAAAATAGGACGTCGAGAGGTTGAGTGCGACTGTATAATAGGTTTTGGTATGGTTCATGATGGGTTTCGAGATCCTTATCAAGCGACGCGATTTTCCGATAGCGGCAATGACAGATTTTTTTTATTTTCAGTATCATTTGATCAATCGGAGCATTCAATCGGGGGACCATCATCTGATTCACGCCTTGCCCATCCATCAGTGATAGCCATGTCACTTCCTGTGGCGGCGATTGCACCTTTTCAAACTATTATCTTATCCCCTGATACGAGGCTACCTATTCGAGGATCCCCCACACGATGATTTTAGTTCTACCGAATATTCAGTTGTGCGCGCATCTTTTCTGTCTACCCTCCACCTTGTTCTATACCATCAGTTTAAAACCCGTACTAGGAGGTAATAGCACCTATGAGGATGGATTCGAGAGCTACAACATATGGTGAGTACATATGATATTAAGAAGGATGAGGAGAAACCTAAAGAGAGGATTCGTGTGTTTCGGAGAATAGTTGCTACCAGATTGTGTGGAGTTACTATTAAGTATGCTATCTATAATTATCTTATGGAGTGAGCTAGGTGGATTCTAAAGAAGCTTGAAAAGATTGGATATCGAGAGTTTTTTCGGAATTAATGATGATGTTATGATAAATCCTGATACGTATAGAAATAATGAGATATAAATCGATCTTGTGTTATAAAATAGATTTGATGATTACTGGATAAATTTGTTATACTTAGTAATCATAAGGAATAATTATGGGAGTATTACCAGTATGAAAGATTTGAAGAAAAGCTATGAATAAGATAATATGCAACGGTAACTGGAATTTTTGTCGACCAATGAAGGTAAAAGGGACCTAACGAGGGATAGAGGATATACAAAAATTAATTAGCTTTTATCAGATTGTGTTTCTAATTTGATACCTTGTAGTGATTGAAAAGAACGACAACCAACTCATATAGTAATGACGACCAGGTGTATGATTTTTCAAAATTTTAAACCAGTTTTTAAAAGAGATTTTCTTAACTTTAAAAAAAACTTGGTTGTCAAATTACTCATTGAGTTTCTTTTTTATTATAAGATTCAGATTATCCAGATGAATACTTGTTCTAGAAATTAGTATGGTTCGTTTAGAAGGCCAAGTGGACCCGCTATTACGGAGAAACTGTTCATCCAATTTCTGAGACGATTAGAGTATGAGGAATATGTCGATTCACGAGAAGCTGAGTACGAGCAAAGAAGATTAAGAAAATCTCTATACTTTTAAAGGAAGAATATTATTAGCAAAAGAGGAGACAAGTTGAACGATAAGTAGCATAAGCGAAATTTGAAGTTATGAGTGTAAATCTCGTAAGACTACAAATAAAGTCGAATTATAAACATGGAAGTACAGCGCGAAAGATACAAGACCTAATAAATGGGAAATTATTTTAATAATCGATTCTAAAAAACATTTCTGAGACGGAGAAGTATTATCTGGTAGAGATTTGAATAAACCAAGAAAATGAAGATGAAACTACTTGAAGATCAGTTCAGTGCTAGAGGAACAAACATCTTTCATTTCAGTTACTCAAGAAATCTGGAAATGCAGTATTTGATCCAGAAAACCAGTAGCATTATTTACAAGTCCTGGTACATTACTTTTTCTAGTTGTTAGTTGAGTTATCCTCTCTATCTAATTTGTTTGTTAGGATTAACAATCAAATAAGGGGAGATTATTGGTGAGACTGCGTAGCTGTATGTACATTTACGTGATAACTCAACACGATAATAACACTAGAACACGATAGGTTAATAATACTACATCTACACAAGAAATCAGGAAAAATGAAGACATGGCAAATACAAGGAATCAGAAGATTAGAAGAAGGCCTGAAGTCTGTCTACATGTCACTGAAAGAAGTTCATTAGTATGATCAAGCCTCAGTGAAGAACAAAGGTTAAAGACTTTCAGGGTTTCAGAAATGTTGAAGATTCAGTATATAAGTGCAACCGAAAGATTTTAGTGGATTGGCATTGATTAAAGATAGACAATGTTCGAAGCATAGGAATCTGAAGAATTGAAGACAAGGTACAGAGAGAGGTTAATGAAGTCGTTGTCTAAAGTATCAGAAAAGATTCCAGTGAAAGTACAGTTGTTTATTGACAGTCAGTGTACGAAGCAATAAAGTTGAGGCAAGCTTAACAATTTAATCAAGGCCATAATACGAAGACCTGAATCGGGGTTAGTCCTCTGTGAACCAGACCAGTTACACTAGGCGTCCACAGCTCGTGAAAGGAATATGGGTATTATTTTTAGAAGAATTGTTAAGTTGAGGAACGTACTTGGATTGAACATTTATCTGTTAAAGTATGAGAAGAGGTGTGCGAGGTATACAGCTAAACAGCTCAGGGGACTAGCGAAGCTCAAAGTTTAATTAGGAAATTAAATAAATTTATTTAGTGGACTTTAATATAATTTATTTAATAAATTTAAAATGATTTATCTTATAAACTTTAAATAAGTTTATTTTATAAATCGAAATTAGTTTATTTATATAAGTTATATTTAAGTTAATTTTATAAATTAATTTAGTTACAATTTAAACTTAAAAAGAAAAAGAAATAAAAAGAAAAGAAAAAAAAGAAAATAGAAAATGGAAAAAGAAAAAAAAAGAAAAAAAAAAGAAAAAAAAAAGGAAAAAGAAAAAAAAAATCTAAATAAACAAAAACATGTACAGGTGGTTTTTGATTAACCAAGTACATATACATGTACCGGTTAATAGCCAGTCACCACAGGAGTTTCCCCCCTCCCCTTGTCGTCACAGAAAAGCTACAAAAGTAACTAAGGCAAAATAAATTGCCTTGGTCGCCATAGAGTGTAGATTAAATCTCCTGTACTCCTGGTCACCACAGAACAATATACTTGGTCGCCACAGAAGTGTCTCTCCTCAGCCACACAATTTTATTGGATAAAAAGGCTACACTTTGCAGCAGAAGATTCGGCCATTCATTTTTTGGGGATTCATTTCTCTTCATCTTCTCTCCCAAAAGAGAAGTGAAAATGGCAGTAATGATTTACAGAGAAGTTCAAGCTTCTTGAATATCCGTTTAACTTCTCACCGGAATAACGTTATAATGCCCGATTTAACTCTTGTATATTCTTAGCGGCATTATAATCGTCACCCGGTAATTATATCCTTAGACAAACAAAAGCTAGATTATAGTATAGGATTTGATTTGTAAATCTTTGTAGTAGCTAGGAACTTTGTTGTTCTTAGATTGTAGTCAGTTAACTTATTCACCGGAGTGTAGCAACACCCTCGAGGATTTATATACGAATATATACTTCCCCGAATATCTTGTGTTCCTCGTTTTATTGTTCCAAACACTATTCACCTCAAGAACACGAAACCACTAACCAAGCACTAAATTTATATCCGCTAAAGATTCGAAAGAATTTTTAATTTAGTGATTATCGTATTCAACCACTCTTCTACGATAATTCGGGACCTAACAATTGATATCAGAGCTTACTAATTGATACACAAATCAGGATTCTCAAATAAATAAATTTTATTAATTTTAATTTACATAATTTATTTTATAAATTTGATTTATGAAATTTATTCTATTAATTTAATTTAAATAAGTTTATTATTTAAACTTGAATAAGTTTATTTTATAAACTTAATTGAAATAAATTTATTTTATAAATTTAATTTAAATTAATTTATCATTTAAATTATTGTAAGAAGAATTTTTAATTTAATTTATCTTTCAGGGATTTTTTTTGCTGCTGCCAGATTGAATTGTTTTTGCTCCCATTTTTCACTTTGTTGTAGTGTTTGAATACCTGCCATTTTCCATTCACTTGGTTCTTTATTAGCTGCCATTAGTTATGATTGAACAAGGCAGTAAAGTGAAGTAAACAAAGGTGTACAAATTGGCTTGGTTGTTCTCGGATGTGACACACGCGCACAGTAAGTAGTGATCGCCACAACTCATGCATAACTTGAGTCGCCACAACCGTCTTTGCACAGTACAGTCCTGTAGTCGCAGCACAATAGAATAAAAAAAAAGACGGCGCACGTAAGTAAAATAGGTCCCCTCAGACGAGTTGTTTTTTTTGTTTTATTGTTTTGTCCTCCTGATCGTCATAGATACGGTCGCCAGAGGAGTTAACACATAACAATTCTGTAACCCCTTATTAATCATTTCTGATTTATTTATTTTTTCCTAAAATTTAAAATTCTTAAATTTAAATTTTTCTTAAATAATAATTTACATTTTATTTAATTTTTAAGAAAATTCAAAATTCTTGAAAATTAGATTTTACGTAAATATTTATTTTTGATTAATTTATTTTCTAAAAAAAATAAAAAATACTGGAAATTTAAAATTTTCTTAAATATTAAATTAAGAGTACTCAAAAGATTGGTAGAATCAGGATTTCTCCGGACTTTTAAAGTGGATTTTAATCTTTCGAAGAAAACGAAGACCATGTGCTATTCAGACGGAAAATTTCCCGAATATGGAATTTGAAGATAATGGTTTTCTCACTCCAATGAAAATAATATCAAGACCTACAGATGAAAATTGTGGAACTTCCTCAAAGGCTTACTCCATAGGATACCAGTGGGTTTTCAGACGCAGGGAATGAATGAATTTTCTACGGCTACAATTTTTCTCGTAGATTTTAAGTCAACTTTATGATTCCAGATTATACAGTCACACAGTGGTTTATACCAATGCTATATTTATCCGGGAATCAATGAGATCATACAGGCAGGAATTATGGAGGTCAGAGAGAATAGTGGGGACATACAAACATCTCAGTTACATGCAGTAAAGTTGGAACCTCAAGACAAAATGTAAGAGTTACTGATAGTTGAATCAGAAAATGCTCAGGTAGAATTACTTGAGGGACTGGACGTCAGGGCAGTGTTTCACTTGTCAGGGAAGTTTAGTCGACACAAGGAATACATAAGCTATATCCAAGGATCAAGCCTATCTATTCTGAAGCAGAGATTCTTATAGATTCAGTTCAAGAGGTGGTTACAGACTGAGGTTGAGACATCAACAAGATTTGATAGCTACAGGTTTGACAAGCAATATGTGAGAAGTAACTATCAGGGGTTTTGCTACAACAGAACAAGAAGCTTGACAAACAAGGATGAGTAGGGATTTAGTTGAAGAGTTGAGAGAAAGGTGGAATGTTTTCTTAGGGAAGCAGCCAGTCAAAACTTATAGTGCACGGGAAAGAGTTGGTATGGATCAGATGACGGGGATAATAAATATCTTGCTTTCACCACAATCTTTGAAGATGGTCCAACTCACATATCTCAGGTTTCAATTTTTTGAACCACTGCAATATTTTGCTCTCAATATTCAATACATGTTAAGATCTTAGTGTCTAAATGTTTAACACTCTCACAAGCATGATAGCATCACATATAGATAATGTTGAACTAGTTCACTAGATTATTTTCTGGTAACTAGGATTGATGTTTAACTTGTGCATGTTACTTTAGATAATCTTAAATATGTGTTTAAATATTTGTTGAACATGATTAATTGCTTTAATTAGGTATATATTTTTCCAGCATATAAGACCTTTGTTTATGCTTATCTCCTGTATCCTAATACAATGTGATTTATTCATTTGATCTGAATTGTTTGTTAAGATGTATTAATTTATAATTGGATTGAGATAGCTAGATGAGATTTATCAACAAGATTGGACTAGATAGAATTAGTGGTTTATTTGTTAATTCTGTTTGTTCCATATCATGCTTTTCTTGCTTAATTCTTATGCATAATGTTTCTGAATGAATGCCATGATCTCCTATTTCAATGCTTGCTTATTCTTTATGCCATGAATGCTAGTACTTGCATTAATTGTAGAAAAAACATGATTAGGATTACAATAGGGCAAGGACTGCTAGTCCTCCTGATGTAAGGTTGGAACCATTTTCCCCTAGCCTAGAGACAAATCTGTCAAGGGTTTTAAAATGGAGAAAATGATCAGTCAAAGATAATAATTAGCATGATAAGGTTGCAGCTGTTGTTATCTCTGATTATAATAATATCTCTAATCCAACTGGACCCAAACTGATAAGTTGGGTATCAAGAACTGTCAATCCATTTGTGAGTGCAGGACATAACAGGTTAATTGATGCATATGTATTCTTGGTAATTCATACTAAAGGCATATGATCAAAGAAAGAGCCTCACAATCTAATGTGATCAACAAAAGCTACTCCGTCAATAATCTTTGGAGATGACAACAAAGGTTTTCATCACGGGATAAGCTATACAGAAAAAGAATGTCATCATGGATTCAATAATTGCTATCACTGATAACAACTAATCATTGGAGTCACTGATAACAATTGAAGCATCTTCCTTGCTGGAGAATCAAGGCACAAATCCTCTTATTAGACAGTTCTGCATCAAAGGACGAAATGTCAATTTAATGAAGGATTGGTGTCTCATCTGAAGCAGGAAGGTTGAGAAGCTTGCTCTTCTTAGAGTAAGGAAAGGATATGCTCGTGGCTAGACTATCAGGAAAGGTGAAGTCAATGGTTTCTACTGTAAAGCTTCATCTGACAAAAGTTTAGCTATGGCATTAGAAGCTCTCACCCTTGAACATCAACTCAAGGAACTCTTTTGTGGAAAGGGGTTAGTGAGAGGACTGCCTCATCTAGAATTCAGAAGACGATAAATGTGAGGCATGTCAGAACGAGAAGTCAAAGACAAACATCAGATCAAAGTAAATATATACCTTAGTGATGGTGGTTGACTACTCTTATGAAACAAAGTTGTTGTTCGTGCGTTCTCAAGACAAGACATCACAGATGGTGATTGATCACATAAAAGAAGATCAAGTTGGAAGTAACTGTAAAAGAAATGATCTTGTGGTCAGATAATGGGAATGAATTCAAGAAGCAGTTATGATAAATATCTGTAACATCAAGAACATTTTGAGACAAATTCAGCACTGTGAGCTCTGTGTCATAATGGAGTGGTACAAGGGAAGAACCAGAACTTGATTAAAGTTACAAGGGAAATATCAAGCTAATCAAGACTTCCTAAATACAAAAGGGCTGGAGCAGTCAATACAGTTTGCAACAAGTTAGATCAAGCCTTGATCATGATGTATTCATGAAGACCACTAATGAGTTAATGGCCAACAGAAGCAAACACTGGATAACCTAAAAGTGTTTGGAAATAATATTCTACAGAAATAAAAAATGAAATGTTTTTAGTTGTTTGAAGATCTTGGCATTTCCAGCTAAGACTAGTTAGGATATTTTTCATGGCTACTCAGTGAAGTCTACAACCTACATGGCATTTGTGGTTGATCAACAGAAAGTGATTGAAAGTCTAAATGCATAGTTCAACAACTCCATGCTCTAAGCTGTTACAGGAGAAACTAATGGTATTGATGATTCATATCCAAGCAGTAGAATGGCAGTGTATAATACAACTCATTATTTCAATGAAGCCAGTCAGCAAGGGTAAGGATTTTTAGGAAATCCCAACAACAGTTTAGGGGAGCATTAGAAGGATCAACTAGTCAGACACTACACCATATTGAAAATCAGAGGACACAACAAGAACATATCTGCTAAGACAAAGGGTTTGATGTCAATATTATCCTCAGAGTCTTGTTCTTAAGAAATCCAGATGATGGAGTAATGATTAGCAGGGCTATTGAGTATGAATGATTATTTCTCTAGTTTTTTATCTGAAGAAGAAACTAAGTAAGCTACAGAAGCTCTAATAGATCTAGATTGGTTGGGTGATTGTAAAGCAAGATGAACTCAATCAGTCAGCAAGCAGATTGTAGAGAAGCTGGTATCCAAACTAAATGATAATATTGTAATTGGTACAAGGATAACCAGAAGTCGAAATGGATGACAATGGCATTGTTATGAGGGACAAGGCCAAACTGGATGCTAGGTTATTATCAGGAAGCAGTATCTAACAGATAGCACCAGTGAAGAGACTTGAGGATATTACGACATATCAGGCACCTGATGCACATTACACTTGGAATTGGACTCTAGTAGATGTGTACAAGTGCACTCCTGGTTGGTGAGTCAAAAGAGGAATTTATTGTACCACAGTTCATGGAATTTGCAGTTGCAGATCTATTGGAATATGTATATCTCTTCTTCATAAGCTCACTTCAGGTTGGTATGAACTAGTATACTACTCAAGCAATTGTCAAGGACATGGTATGGCACTCTAACTGAAGTTACAATTTTAATATAAACTAGTAGAGTCGTTATACTAATAACTCTCTTATCACTAGGCACAAACATATTGTTTTATATGTGCAGTGATATAAGGATAATGTTATATGTTGGTCTACTAATAAAAACTTGTGCAAGATTATTTGCTAAGTAATTGCAGAGTAGGTAAGGAGGAGCGTTTTTGAAATGTTGCAATTCTTTTTGGGATTACTTTAAGCAAGCCATTAGAATAATTCTTTTAGGAGCTCAAGCAAGCCAAAAGAAAAATTCTTTTAGGAGCACAAGTAAACTAAAAGAATGATGGCAATACAAGTAAGTTAAGGATCTTTTGAATATGCAAAATTTGGAAGATTCTGAACATGCCAAGACTACTTACCAACAGAAACAACTAAAGCTTGATTAGTGCAACTCAGGTATAATGACAAGCTATAGAGGTATGACGAGCTCACTCTTTTACTCAAATTCTAATTGACAACATGTAATGTTCTCAAGATGCCAAAGTGCAAGGTTTCAAGTGGATCCTAGAGAATCCAATCTTATAGCTATTAACAAGATTATTAGATATCTTAAGGGACTACCAACTCTTGGAGTAAAGTACCCTAAAGATATTATGCTTAACATGTTTGGTTATATAGATACAGATTATGCAGGTTGTAAGAAAGAGATGAGAAGCATCTCTGAAGCTGTCAACCTAAGTGACAGGGGAAGCATCTCAGGAAGCTGTCAACTTCGTGGAAGAAGATTGGTTTCTTATTATGATAAGAAACAACCTCAAATCCAACAAATCTATGGAATACTCTATGACAAGGCACTTTCACATCAGGTATCATCACTTTAGAGAGCATGCCACTTTAGTCAAAGAGTTATTGACAGAAACAATTATTAAATCACTTGATAAAGTTAATTTTTCAAGTTTAGTTTGTAAGTGTGGGATATCATTCATTGTATATTAGTTGGAAATCCCATCTGTAAGGAATTCTTCATACAAGTTCACAAGTATTAAATCTTCAATATTTAAAGGACTTGTGAATTTATCAGTAATCCAGTACCTCGCACTTAGTGTTACTATCTTGATTATCATGATTACAATGTCATATGCATTTTTGGTAGTTAAGTATTATAGCATTACTTTGAATACTATTTTAATTGATTTAAATTATGACTATAGACAATTCCATTCTATATAAGTCTCATAATTTAAATTATATTAAAATAATATGCAGCATAGTTATTTGTATCTTGTACGAATAATTATGATACTTTTAGTATTAGTGATATTATTTAGAATTTTTGTTCTAAGTAATCAATGCTGATTTCTAAAATCACTAATATTGAAAGTTGAAGTATTTTCTAAGTAATGTGTATAAAACTCTCAATATTTTATATGCTTAGAAAGTATTTCTAAAATTACTAATTATCCAGAAAGTGATTGCCATGTATGTAAGTCATATATCCTATTGGTGATTATTCAAGGATAATTATAAATATTTAAGTGCTAGTATCTAACTCATAGATATTAAGTATTTATTTATTTAATATTTATTTTGGGTAGTTTGGATTATGGAAATTGAAGCAATTCAATGATTTTATTTGCTCCATAATTCAAACTAACTTAAAATAAATAAGCAACATGATTGATTATAACTAAATCTGTCAATAATTGATATCTAGAATATTGATTGTAACTTATGTGTTATAAGTTAATTATGAGATCTTGGTTTTAGTGAATTTAGCAATGCTTATATCTCAAGAATTCATTGAAATCGGAATATGATTGTAGCATGATTAGTTGTGTGTAAATTCTTGACTTATATCAGTTAATGATATTTAGTTAAGAGTTTAACTATGAACTAATTGTGAAGTATTAGTATTTGTGACATTACTTGGAACTCCTCTAAGTAATCAATGATTATCTTCAGTCACTTATACTAATATAGAAAGTGTTGAAATTTTTCTTGAGTACAACTATTGTTAAAATATTTGCTTGCTTTATTATAAGTAACCATTTGTTGTCAAGTTAGGATAATTTTTATACTTATTTGCAAATTCCTAAGCACTTTGATAATAGATGCAATACTAAATGGATCAAAGTATATGGAACTTAGAATAATTTTCTAAGATTGCAAACAAGACAATGTTGGTTAATGTTGCTTTATTTATCGAACCAGTATTGTTTGGGATACTACAGTTGTTAGGAGTTAACAGTTGTATGATAAATGAAATTGAATGCTGATATCTTTTTGATAGATAATTGGTATTTAATTCATTGATATCTTATTTTAATATTTAAAATAGGATGCAACATAATTATTGGTATCTAAAGTACTCGACAAGTATCAGACAGTGATATATTGTTAATATTTTATTGCAGATAATTGTGAGATTTTAAGTTCTAGTGGATTTATATGATTTGCTATATCTGAAAGATTCACTACAATTTGAAATTAGCAGCATAGTCATTCTTATTAAGATTATTTATCAATAAACAATATTGTTGGTAATAATTTTATAAAGATAGATTATGGAGCTTTTGATATGAATGAGAATTGCTTAGACTTTACCCTAAGTGATCACTGATTTTACAAAAACTCATTCAAATTGAAAGACAAAATCTTTCTTTCTCTTTTTAATACTGCTAGGTCATCAGTCTGTGTCTTATCAAATAATTTATCTCTTTATGCATAAAAACAGACTCATGCACTCGAACAGTTTTAAGAGAAAAATCAAACTTCTTTTTAAAATGGTGGTTTCTTATTTCATTAAAATCTTTTGAAATCACTACTGTACATCATTTCTCTCAAAAGATTAAATGCATAATTTTCATTCATTATAGATCTTAAGTGCATTTCATCTCTACATTGCCATATGCTCTGTGATGCAGGTTCAGCCTCCAATGGCCTTCTTTCATTTGATAGTCATGTGGTTGAAACCCATAACTTCTATCCCAGACTGTGAAGACAAACACAAAAACAGAACCAACCAACACTCTCTTACCAATAAAATAAAGTATGAATGAGCGTGAGGGAGAAAGTGCCTTAGTGCACCACATAAGGAAGGTTCTGAAGTCAACCCAGCAGCTCTGTCTCCTACAAAGATGAGTAGTATTTAAACAAAGACAACTGCTAGCCCCCATACATCTTCTCAAAAAGATGTAATGGATGAAAAGGCACAAAACAATTACTAGATTCATCCTCTCAAAATGGTGTGTCTATTAAAATTCGCCTGTCAGCTAGGGTATCCAATGTAGTGTCACCACCTCAAACATAAACAATTCTTTATGCACAAAGAAAGGTTACACACACAAAGGGTAAGTTGACGGAAACAAGAGTTTCGACCATTTTACGGTCAGATTCGATTGTTCAAGGTTCTTTAATGGACCAATTGCCTTTACATGTGTTAGGAGAGGATACTGATCGAATAGCCATATGTCAATGGTCAGTGTCTACCTCCCCAGAACTAATAAACCCGGATGCATCTGCGGATAGTAGATTTGACATAGGTGCAGATCGGCAATTTGTAGAAAATGATTCAGATTTACGTGATGAGTCACAAGGAAATGTCTTCACAGACATTAGAAGGGAACTTTGATCTTTATGCTAAATTCTTTGGATCATTGTTTACCTTCCCAGAGTTCAAATCTGGAACCCTAAAAGGGAAACTATCAACTTATAGATTATGACTAAGATTCAACTAACGAGTCTAACAAGGATGGGGATTTGCAAACTCCCATTACACCACCTGTGACCTCCTTAAGGATGGCTAAGTTGATTTTACTTGCAGGTACAACTGGATTTTGGAGCTATGAGAGAAGTGATACACTTGTGAGAATGAGTGTAAACACGAGTGGAGAGAAGAGTGAAACACTTGTGAGGAACACAAAACAGAATCACACACTCACAGTGAGGAAGAAAGAGAAACACAATATCCCATTCCCTATCCCTTAACTTGGTTCTTGATACTTCGGCTCTAGAATCTATTTATGATTGGAACCTAACTCTTAGGGACCTAACATTTACAGATTGGAGTTGAATACTTCGGGATCTAAAAAGTTGGGAGCTAACAATTGGTAACAATTGGTGATCTCACATTTGGGAGGTATAAGGGGTTGGGAAGATTGGTGAACATGATAATCAACTGTGAAGTCATACTTGCAGCATTTAAAGGGACATGGTTGATCAGCTCAGACTTGTTATTTCTTTTCCAACCAAGTAAAATATGAGAACTCCTTCACACAACAGCATACATTCCTTCTCTAATGGGAGATAAAAGCTTATATAATAGTTTGGAGGATTCCTCAACTAAGGGGGAGAAATAGCAGGAAGGAGGAAAAAGGTAAAGCACATGTACACTACACCACACCATTGTTGTTTGTAACTACGGATCCTATTGAGAGGTGGTAAACACAAGGTGATTTCCTGGTAATCAGAAGAAGTGGTTTGGTTCATCACTATTCTTCATAAGGGGAGAAGCTGTTTTCCAAAAGGGGAGTACCATTAGTTCTTATCTGCGGATCCTATTGTACGGGAGAGGTGGTAGACAAGGGTGATCTCCTTTAAGCTGTTGATTCTCATAAGGGGGGAAACAAGAGAGATATACGCTTTTCAACAGGAAATATGGTTGTACAAGAGAAGTTGCTGATGATTACTTCAAGAATGAGAAGTATTATCTGGCAGAGATTTGAAGAACCAAGAAAATGAAGATGAAACTACTTGGAGATCAGTTCAGTGCTAGAGGAACAAACATCTTTCATTTCAGTTACTCAAGAAATCTGGAAATGCGGTATTTGATCCAGAAAACCAGTAGCATTATTTACAAGTCCTGGTACATTACCTTTCTAGTTGTTAATTGAGTTATCCTCTCTATTTAATTTATTTGTTAGATTTAACAATCAAATAGGAGGAGATTGTTGGTAAGACTGCATAGCTATATGAATAGTTACGTGATAACTCAACATGATAACAACACTAGAACATGACAGGTTAATAATACTACGTCTACACAAGAAATCAGGAAGAATGAAGACAAGGAAAATACAAAGAATCAGAAGATTAGAAGAAGACCTGAAGTCTGTCTACAGGTCATTGAAAGAGGTTCATTATTATGATCATGCCTCAGTGAAGAACAAAGGTTAAAGATTTTCAGGGTTTCAGAAATGTTGAGGATTCAGTATACAATTGCTACCGGAAGATTTCAGTGTATTGGCATTGATTAAAGATATACAGTGTTCGAAGCATAGGAATCTGGAGAATTGAAGATAGGGTATAGACAGAGGTTAATGTAGATGTTGTCTAAAGTACCAGAAAAGATTCCAGTGAAAGTACAGTTGTTTATTGACCATTAGTGTACAAAGCAATAAAGTTGAGGCAAGCTTAACAATTTAATCAAAGCCATAATACGAAGACCTGAATTGGGGTTAGTCGTTCGTGAACCAGACCAGTTGCACTAGGAGTCAACAGCTCGTGAAAGGAATCTGAGTATTATTTTTAGAAGAATTGTTAAGTTGAGGAACGTACTTGGATTGAACATTTATCTGTTAAAGTACGAGAAGAGGTGCGTGGGGTATACAGCTAAACAACTCAGGGGACTAGCGAAGCTCAAAGTTTAATTGGTAAATTAAATAAATTTATTTAGTGGATTTGAATATAATTTCTTTAATAAACTTAACATGATTTATCTTATAAACTTTAAATAAAATTTATTTTATAAATCGAAATTAGTTTATTTATATAAGTTATATTTAAGTTAATTTTATAAATTAATTTAGTTAAAATTTAAACTTAAAAAGAAAAAGAAAAAAAAAGAAAAGAAAAAAAAGAAAATAGAAAAAGGAAAAAGAAAAGAGAAAAAAAAACAAAAAGGAAAAAGAAAAAAAAGAAATCTAAATAAACAAAAAATGTACATGTGGTTTTTGATTTACTGGTTAATAGCCAGTCGCCACATGAGTTTCCCCCCTCCCCCTGTCGTCACAGAAAAGCTACAAAAGTAACTAAGGCAAAATAAATTGCCTTGGTCGCCATAGAGTGTAGATTAAATCTCATGTACTCCTGATCACCACAGAACAATATACTTGGTCGCCCCAGAAGTGCCTCTCCTCAGCCACACAATTTTATTGGATAAAAAGACTACACTTTGCAGTGTAAGATTCAGCCATTCATTTTTTGGGGATTCATTTTTGTTCATCTTCTCTCCCAAAAGAGAAGTGAAAATGGCAGCAATGATTTACAGAGAAGTTCAAGCTTCTTGAATATCCGTTTAACTTCTCACCGGAGTAACGTTATAATGTCGGATTTAACTCTTGGATATTCTTAGGGGCATTATAATCGTTACCCGATAATTAAATCCTTAAACAAATAAAAACTAGATTATTTTATAGAATTTGATTTGTAAATCTTTGTAGTAGCTAGGAACTTTGTTGTTCTTAGATTTTAGCCGGTTAATTTATTCACCGGAGTGTAGCAACACCCTCGAGGATTTATATACGAATATATACTTCCCCGAATATCTTGTGTTCCTCGTTTTATTGTTCCAAACACTATTCACCTCAAGAACACGAAACCACTAACCGAGCACTAAATCTATATCCGCTAAAGATTCGAAAGAATTTTTAATTTAGTGATTATCGTATTTAACCCCCCCTTCTACGATAATTCGGGACCTAACAAGAATCCCCCACAACAACCGTGCACGCTCCACAGTAACATTATGCACGTGTGAAGACAGCATGATGTTGGCACAAATAAAGGAATTCTATGCACGTGCAAACCTGTTCATCCAAGAGGCAGGGAAAGTGGCATACCCGTTCGTGCCCTTCTTGAACTTCCAGTGAGTCTCAGGAACATACAGGGTAGCAACGATCAAATCCAAGTTAAAATCATCCCCCATCTTTTCATTCCAATTCTCCTGCTCTGGCTGTCTCTCGGGCTGCTCAATTACCCTCTGAATCTCCTCAGCACTATAGTCCACCATTGTAATAACCCCAATTTTTGAGAAATTTTGAAACCCTTATGAATAGTGTTTTTGCTGAACGAGAAAACTTTTCATGCCACGCTATGTAGGGGTTCTGTTATTGATCTTATGGGATATTATTAGTACTCTATGAAGTATATAAGTGTATGTAAAGATCGTCAGAATCCAATTCCGAACACTATGGTTTTTCCCGGAAATCCACAAGATACGGAGAGAATTGAGTATAAGGTAACAGGATAAAAAGGATTTAAATTAAAGGATTATAATAGAGGATCATAAAAAGGAATATAATGTATTGAGAAAGGTTAAGGGAACCTAAGTAATAAGATCCCGGGTATGATCCTTCAAACGATAAACGAGAACGAAAGTTAAGCGAACCGTATAACAGATCAGCGGTCATTAGGCAAACGATTAGGAAGTTAATCAAAGGGATTAGTGGGAATGATGTCATCCAACCAATAGAAAGAGGACAAGGAAGGGAGAATGACATCATGAGGATGATATAAGCATGACATGGGAAGAAAGGAGGTGTGGTTGAATGAGAACCACACAAATTCAAGGGCAAGAAGGTAATTGACTAAAGCAAGCACAAAAACCAAGCAACCAAGCCAAGCAAAAATCATTTTCATCAAAAATTAAAAGCAACCAAGGCTTTGTTCATGAAGCTCTCGGGTGGTTTTCTTAAAATTTGAAGATCCAAGCTCCACCACTTACTATTTAGCAAGGTAATTATCTAAGCTTCCCCATGGATAGTTACATACTTCCTATAAGTTTAAGCTTCTAATTCCAAGCCAATCTTTTTCTATAAATCAAGGAAGAAGATGGTGAATAGTAACCTTCAAGAAATAACTTTAGTTTTCTTGAATTTTTATGAAAGATTAAGGTTATACAAGCAAGGATCAAGGTTCTTTTAGGCATTCAAAGCTCTTGGGTTGTGTTAGGAAGCTTCAAGGAGGTATAAACAACTTTCACCTTTAACTTATAGTTTGAACTTTGAGTTTTGATGAGTTCATGGATGGATTAATGTATATATAGAAATATCCATGTATGTATAGCAAGATCCATGTATGTTAGATAGTTTGGTTGGATTTGTGGTGATTTTGGATATGAATCTTGGTTAATGGTTAATGAATCTTAAGTTATGGTTAGTAGATCATGTTTGTGGTTGAATAAGTTGGAAAACCTTGAGATTATGGACTGACTTTGCCTTGATATAAGTTGTGTTTGAGGTATTGATGATGGTTGGGTGGTTTGTAGTGAATTGGTAAAGAATTGGAGTGGTATAAATATTGGTAATCGCGTAAACATAGCCGTCGTAACGTCCGATTTTCTTTGGACTGTTTTTGTGCATAGCATTAGGACCCGAGAACCCCCTGCTAGATTATGACCACTGCCATGTTTAGATAGCTCATGTTACGAGCTTCGTTTTGATATGTAGTTCGTTCGATTCCGATGCACGGTTTAGGAGAAACGACCGTTTCAAGTAACGGCGTTTCGCGAACGAAACTTTTTCCCTCGCCTTACTTTGAAACATAGGTTAAAGACCAAAAAGGACTAATTGAAGTATGAAACATTTTTGGTAAGTGTGTTAGGCAGTTGGTAAGACACTCGCGAAGGAATCGCCTTAAAACTCGTAAAGGTTAAATTATTAAAAATGGTGGAGCCGAGGGTACCCGAGTGACTTAAGCGAATCAGTGAGCGCAAAACGAGCGTTAGAGTCTAAGTTAGTTAAAGTATAGATTTACAAGTGACTTTGGTTTAATTCCAACTTACTTGTTGCTTATAGGTTACCAGACTCGTCCCGAGCCATTCGTAACCCCCAGTCGCTCAGGCAAGTTTTCTACCCGTTATACTGTTGTTGTGATGTAAATATATGTATATGCATTATCTTGTGATATTGCATGATTGTTATTAGCAAATTTTGCGATATATTGGAGCATGCTAATATGGTATATATGCATGTCTGTTTCGTAATCTGGTTATCTATCTGTTGATTTCAATGCTTATAGTTGCATAATACCTATGCTAGAAATAAGCAAGTAGTTGCGTATACCCTTAGTATAGGGGATAAAAGGTGAACATATTTCTAAACCGGGAGTCGATGTTCCCGAGTATATTATATATATATATTTATATATATATATATATGGATATAGTTTTTAAAACTATGGATCGAATAAGGTTTATTCGATACCTTTATTCTATTATTTGAATATTATTTGAATATTCATTCGAGGGCTTATGACTCAGTTTATTTTATTATTTGAATATTATTTGAATATTCATTCGAGGGCTTATGACTCCTTTTATATTATTTATTGAATATTATTTGAATATTCATTCGAGGGTTTATGACTCAGTTTATATTATTTATTGAATATTATTTGAATATTCATTCGAGGGCTTATGACTCAATTTATTTTATTATTTGAATATTATTTGAATATTCATTCGAGGGCTAATGACTCCTTTTATATTATTTATTGAATATTATTTGAATATTCATTCGAGGGTTTATGACTCAGTTTATATTATTTATTGAATATTATTTGAATATTCATTTGAGGATCTATGACTCCGATTATTTGCTGAGATATATTCTTTATTTTATTAAAGAATAATGTTCAATAATCAAACTTATTTTCGATTATTCAAATAAAGATTATTCTTTATGGGAATATTATTTAAATAATAATATTCAGTCATTTTCTAAATATTCCGGGGACTGATTTACTTCATTAAATCAGCCTTACTCCAAACACTCTTTAAAGTGTTTTCGAGTCTTCAAAATGATTTTTTTAAAAGTTAGAGCGGATCCCAAAACTCATTTTTATATTTAAGATCTTCCTTTTTAAAGGGAATTTAAATACTCGTTCAAAACCTGGGGAATCCGGCTCTGTGGTGTATTTTATATTCGCAACAAGGTTGCAGTTTTGGCAAATGAATTGATTACTTACCCAACATTCGGGAAGTAAGTCCATCTATTGAGTCGGCATAAGCAACATGGGCGCAGTGGGCGTCCATGATAGTGTAAGTGGCTCAGTGGGAGTCCATCAAATGCATAAGTGGCTGAGTGGCAGTCCAGCATAAGGTCTTAATTACGACCAGGGTGATGACCAGTGGGGAATTCGTCCATCTACTAGTAGAAAAGGTTACTTATGGGTATCTTTGCCTGATCAGCAAGATATCTGGTATATGCCAAAGGTTTTCTTTTCCTTCCAAATTCATTGGATATTGCAACTCTGTTCATACTTTACATAACAGTGGTTCCAGGAAATGTTTTAGAGATATATATATGTGGATATATATATATCGGGACTAAATAAAGTATCTCATAACTTTTTCATTCAATAATATTTCAAAGATTGAATCTATTCAAGTCTTATCTTGTGGTCTCATCAGTGGGATGAACTTTTGAAACTGGTTATAACTTGAACGGTGGTAGTTCAAGTAGTATTGGGAAAGATATAAGTATATTGGGGTATTTGGTAACCTCATCTTTTAAACTTATATCTAATTAATAATTGTCTTATGAATGACAAAGATTTTCAGAAAAACGTTGAGACAAGGTTAGATATATGAGATCACCTTGCAACGATATTTTTTTTATATATACAGTTATACACTGGGATTTTGTGTATATTATGCATGGAAGAGGACTTCCAAGATTTTGAAAAGTATATATGTATATATATATATACTGAATATTTTGCGACTTCATCGCATTAAGATATCAAACTTGGTTCATTTCTTTTGACCAAGACTTTCATGAGTATTATGAGTAGGCTCATATATTGTAAATCATTATACATATTATTTTGGTGGGCTTGCTGCTCACCCTTGCTTTATTTCTTCATCACACAACAACAGTTAGGAAAGATGGCCAGACTCCAGCAGACCCAGCGCAAGCGCGTGGGAAGCGTCCCGCATCTTCCCGTTGATGTTGTAGCTGCTATAGCTGCAGAGGTAGATCTATTGTAGATCAGACCATCTACTTTTGAGAATCAATTATGTATAATTATAACTTGTGGCAGATAATGGCAATTAACTGTAAATTTATCAAGTAATCATTTTGGGTTGTAATAACTTTTAAATTGTGGATTCAAAGACTTGTACTTATTTAAATTTCATCTCTGAGACTATAACGGGTTGTGGTGTGTGTTAGTGTGGGGTCACAGCATAAGGTTATTATTATTAATTAAGTGAAGTGATATTGTAGAAAGAAAGACCGTGACGACCCGGATCCTCGACCCCGGATCCGGGGGTGTTACAGAAATGGTATCAGAGCTAAGCGTTATAAACCTCAGAGATGATGGGACGTTAAGATAATAAGTTCACTAAGATAATAAGAACTCTTGCCAAGTTCATAGTCGGACTACCTAACGTAGTACTGACAGTTAAAACCCTTATGTGAACCCTTATAAATGTAGCGATAGAAGCGTAGTTCGTTATCGTATAGAGTAGCGGGACTCCGAACCCTGAGGTTGAGGAGCAACAGCGCGATGATATTTTATTACTAATTGGAGATCGGATTGTGGATCCGATAGAGTGTCCTAATGCAGGACCGGATGATGTTGATATTAAGGATGTTGTCCTAGAAGGGATAGTTGCTGAGGAGGATCCCATGGAGGATCCTGACAAGAATGGATAAAGGACCACTGATGAATTGATGACCATGGTTAGGTCAACTACCAGAGGTAGGATTGGTCGATCACTACCGGAGGTTCGTTCAAATTTGTAAAGATAGTAGCCCCCTTTAACGCGGCTTACTCATAAGACTGAGAAGTTCGAATAGACAGAGAAATGCGAGAACAGCTTTTAAGAACTGAAGCAAAGGTTGGTGACGGCCCCTATGTTGGCGTTGCCGGATGGAAAAAGGAGATTTTGTGATTTGTAAGTGACGCTTCGCATAAGGAATTAGGGTGCTTCTTAGCGCAGCAAGATAATCGCGTCTGCGTCAAGACAATTAAGGTAATATGAAATTCGATATCCCCGCCCATGAGCTTAGGCTCGTTGCAATAGTTTTACCCTAAAGATTGGAGGCACTACTTGTATGGAGAGAAGTGCGAGAATTACCTAAGCCATAAGTGCTCTAGTACATTTTCACGTAGAAAGAGCTCAACATATGCCAGAAGAGGCAGTTAGAGCTAACCAAGAATAATGATTGGGAGATTCTTTATCATTCGGGGAAAGCCAATATGGTGGCTGATGCCCTTAGTAAAAAGGAGAGACTCAAGATGATAATGCCTTTTGGAGAGTTTATAAGAGATTTTGAGAAAATGGAAATAGAAGTGAAGGTAACCGGAGCCGGTACCGAAAAGCTGTTTGAGATTGCAATACAGCCCGAATTATTGGAAAAGATCATATTGTGCCAGAAAAAGTTATGAATGAAGGCAGAGAGCCAACAATTAGATAAAAGATTAATATCGAGAAAGATGATAAGGGAATAATGAGGTATTCCTATAGAATTTGGGTTCCGAAAGTTCAAGAGTGTAAGGATGAGAACTTAGATGAGAGCCATAGTTGAGGAATAAGATTTAGAGCAAACCCTGAATGCGATAGTCAGGGAGGTCGCCATCAAGATAGAAGGAACCCATGACATAATGGAGTGGAAAATGAGGATTTTAAATTAAAAGATGACCCCAATTATGGGGAGTAGGATGAAACATTTCATAATAAGGAAACAGAAAGTCGAGTAAGGAAAGGAGACCCGAGACGGTACTCCTATACGGCAATTCATGGACCTGTCTAGACAGAACTTAGACTATTATCCCCAACCACCACTCTGAGGAGACAGTACGGTGGGAAATTCTTTCATGACCTTTAAGTCGCTAAGCTCTCAGAGTTCCAAGGAACAAGCTGACCCAGTCGAGGCAAGAGCCTGGCTAAAGGAAATAGATGAATCATTTGAGATTCTAAATGATTGACGAACCACAAAAGACTGTTTTGTCACTTACCCTCCCAAGAGAGAGACCACCCGCTGGTGAAAGGCCAAGGAAGGCACGGAGCAAGAGATTATAATAAACTGATTAAAGTTCAGCCAATTGTTTTCGGGATCGTAATTCCCAAGGTTATGGAATAGTGTAAAAGCTTTAGAGCCAGAACAAAGGCAGACGAGTATGATGAATTATGAATCTAAGCTGTAAAAGTTGTTAAGATTCGTTCTGAAGACGCGAATCCAGAATGACGGGATATTTGAAATCAATGCTTATGTTGTGTTGGTTCATGAAATAATGATAAGAGAAAGGAAAATAAAAAGGAATTGAAGTGGAAAGGAATAAAAAGGCAACAGAGTTTGAGGAATGATAAGGGAGTTGGGTATGAGGAAACCCTAAAGACTCCTATTAATAGAAATAGAAAAGTATATGATCGTCAGGATGAGGGTGATTCACCATGAGTTAAAGTTGACGGTTGAAGGCATAAGAGATGCATATAGTTTATCCCCTGTAAGTTGGGAGGATTCGAGGAAACCTTGAGATAATTCGAAGGATAAATAATGAGACGCGGATAGACTAAGGGGATAAGAAAGTAAGAAATTAAGAAAATTGGATGAAGGAAGTGACCTTCAAGAAGGTGAAGTGTAAGACCGGTGGCATGATACCCAGAAAGGGAGACGCCATATATGAAAGATATCCCAACATTGAGGTGACTGTTGAGATAAACAACAAAATTAAATAAGGAATTATTAAGAAGAAGTTCACGTTGAACACGACCAATATCTTCCAGAACATCCATGTTATCGTTACCAGATTAGGCAAGAAAAGCGGATAACCGTTGTTATCTTTTGGAGGCCATTTTGATTAACCTCATTTTGTATACAGATGTTATTGTGAAATTAGGCATTTACTATCGAGGTGGGAATGATTGAATAAGATACCCATATCAGGGATATATGACTTTATTTATCCATGGAAGGATGTTTGTACCTTTTTAAAGGTGGAATTAAGGATAGAACATCGGTAACTTAAAACGAATCCTAGGGGAATGCATAAAGGTTGGCATTTCACCCTTGATAGGGATAGTATGAGTTTTGACAGTATGATTGGGAAAGGGTTAAGGTAACAACAACCTTTAAGAATCAGTGGAGAAATTTTGCAGAAGTATATAGACAATGGTTCTACTATTAGTAAATGGTATTGTGATATGCCCTGTATCTAGGGAATACAGGAGGAACGATTGAAGGATAACCTTAGAGGTTTTATAAGGAAAAAGGTAATATTCAAAATTCTCAAGAATAGAAATGTGGATAAAGGAAATATGACGTAATTATAATGATGCCAAATGGGTCACGTGTTAAACCACGAGAAAGTATGGATCGAACCAGTAATGGTCGAAATTGTTCAGGGCAATTAGGACTTAAGATAAAAGATGTTCTAATTATGATTAAGAGTCAGTCATGACAGTGATTAACCTCTAAAGACTGAGGGGATAACTTATGGAAAAATGGAAATTTTTTTTTTACTCATCAGATATTAAAGAAAAGTATTTTCACATAAGCTGTGATTGAAATAAGGTAGAAAATTTATTTGGAGGTGGTTAAAATGACATTGACTGTAAGGAACTATTACTATCAGGAAAGGCCAAAGAGGTGGCCGACACTTTAACGGTAAAAGGAAAAATTATAGGCGCGTGTGCCAAAAGAATACAGTGATGATGGTTAAAAATGTGAAGGTTGAATTATGGTTTGGAAGATTGACATTCCTTCTGATGACTGTGCAATACCCAACCGTAATAGTAGTTGGTAAAGGTTTAAATTGTGTAATCGCCATGAACGGGCTATCTATCTTAGAAGGTCCTATCTTGAGATAAGCCAGGACCATGTTTCAAAAAGGACCAAACAAACCTTTGAGTTAAGTCTTCTATTGAAGGCATATGATTAAGAATGGTATTAACCTGCTATCGGTGCTTTGATTGAAACTCTTCTGCAATTTTATATGCTTCATGTCATGTATGTATGTCAGGATCAGGAGTGTTCTTCATGAATCAGGAATGGTGATTATGTTACCTCCTTAGAAGGATTTGATACGACATGGATAGACTCCGTATGGTTAGCTATTAAGACTTCATGGAAAATGAATGACTACAGTGGGTCAGTGGTGGACCATAGTAAGGCAGCAATGATTCTGCGAGTAATGAGCTGATTACAACCGTGAGAGTTGTATTGGAATGGGTGTTGAGATTGAGTACCACTAATCGGGTCGTGGTAGTGTATAAGTTATCATTGATAGACTAATTAAGTAGAGTATCTACCTAGTGAATAATTATTCTTTCTTATCAATAGAGAGTCATATTATTATACGAGGAAGGATGCGGTGCAAGCATAGAATTCTAGTAACGATGATGTATAGAATGAGATCCCAGATTCGATTTTCGATGTCGAGGGAGTTTCAAAGGTGATTATGTATAAGCTCGAGGAAGAGTGTGGGTCCATAGAATGATGGACGGGATAGCGAAAATATTTAAGCATGCAAAATGCGAGGCTATAATGCTCGATGCTGATATAAATACGTATATGTTTTGTTCTCCTATGACAAACCTCTATAGTTCAGAGGTAGATTCCAAGCCAGATATTTTGTGGCAGTATATATTTTTTTTCATATATACAATTCTCTTCAGTTCGTTCTTTTCTCTTCTTTTCATTTCATGTAAGCTGAGAAGAACAACCCTTCCAGAAGGGGAGGTATTGTCGAATGACTATCTATCTTTGTGATAGAAGCCTAGTAGGATACCACATGTTGTTTAATTGCTTGTCAAGTACTAAAGGCTGGCCACCTTCTGTACTAACTATGCGATATAACAAGTGTTCATGATCATAGTGATCTCTCAACAAATTCCTTTACTTCTATTTGATTGATCAAATTTTGGAAAATAGAAACAACTGAAAAAGGAGTAATAAAGTGGTGGTAGTATGCGGAATGGGAACACATTCGTGATACTAAGGTTGACGTGGTTATTAAAAGGTTATAGAACGCTAACGAGCAAAAGTATAACCAATATAATATTAGGAACGGAAGGTAGTAGCGATTACGAACTGGAAAAGAATGGGTATTGAGAAGCAGAAGCTCTAATGATAAAAGCTATAATGAGAGTCTGTGCAATAGACTTGAAAGAATTTGGAATGATCACTTAATTCGGATTGAGTTATCTTACGACAATAGATCATATGTCATTATCGAGATGTCGCCTTATGAGATTCTTGAGGGAAGATAATGTCGATCTCCCTTATGTTAGGATGAAATTGTAGAGCGTAAGATGCTCGGACCCGCAGTAGTCCAAAGGACCAAGGATATGATAGATCTAATCAGAGGACGGCTGGTAGTAGCCCAAGATGGACATGATAAGTATGTTGATTTGACACGAAAGGATAAAGAGTATGAAATAGGGGACCTAGTAATGATATAGGTATCCCTTGGAAAGGATTGATGAGGTTCGGAAAGAAAGGAAAGCTAAGTCTACAATTTGTTGGACCCTTGGATATATTAAGACGTTTGGGAAGTTAGCATATGAGCTAGCCCTAACCCCGAACATGTAGCAGGTCGTAACGTGTTTCATGTATCAATGTTAAGGAAGTGTAATTCAGATGCCAGATAAATAGAGGCATATGAGCGCATAGATATGCAACCCGACGTAACCTATATGGAGCAACTAGAAAGGGTTATAGATCGAAAAGGGACAAGTGCTTAGGAGAAGGGTTATCAAACTAGTCAGAGTTTGATGGTAGAACCACAATGTGGGAAAATTGACTAGAGAGTTAGAAGGCACAATGCTAAGAAAGTATCCCCATTTGTTTTCTATCTGATTCCGGGACGGAATCCTTTTAAGGAGGGGAGACTGTAATAACCCCAATTTTTGAGAAATTTTGAAACCCTTATGAATAGTGTTTTTGCTGAACGAGAAAACTTTTCATGCCACGCTATGTAGGGGTTCTGTTATTGATCTTATGGGATATTATTAGTACTCTATGAAGTATATAAGTGTATGTAAAGATCGTCAGAATCCAATTCCGAACACTATGGTTTTTCCCGGAAATCCACAAGATACGGAGAGAATTGAGTATAAGGTAACAGGATAAAAAGGATTTAAATTAAAGGATTATAATAGAGGATCATAAAAAGGAATATAATGTATTGAGAAAGGTTAAGGGAACCTAAGTAATAAGATCCCGGGTATGATCCTTCAAACGATAAACGAGAACGAAAGTTAAGCGAACCGTATAACAGATCAGCGGTCATTAGGCAAACGATTAGGAAGTTAATCAAAGGGATTAGTGGGAATGATGTCATCCAACCAATAGAAAGAGGACAAGGAAGGGAGAATGACATCATGAGGATGATATAAGCATGACATGGGAAGAAAGGAGGTGTGGTTGAATGAGAACCACACAAATTCAAGGGCAAGAAGGTAATTGACTAAAGCAAGCACAAAAACCAAGCAACCAAGCCAAGCAAAAATCATTTTCATCAAAAATTAAAAGCAACCAAGGCTTTGTTCATGAAGCTCTCGGGTGGTTTTCTTAAAATTTGAAGATCCAAGCTCCACCACTTACTATTTAGCAAGGTAATTATCTAAGCTTCCCCATGGATAGTTACATACTTCCTATAAGTTTAAGCTTCTAATTCCAAGCCAATCTTTTTCTATAAATCAAGGAAGAAGATGGTGAATAGTAACCTTCAAGAAATAACTTTAGTTTTCTTGAATTTTTATGAAAGATTAAGGTTATACAAGCAAGGATCAAGGTTCTTTTAGGCATTCAAAGCTCTTGGGTTGTGTTAGGAAGCTTCAAGGAGGTATAAACAACTTTCACCTTTAACTTATAGTTTGAACTTTGAGTTTTGATGAGTTCATGGATGGATTAATGTATATATAGAAATATCCATGTATGTATAGCAAGATCCATGTATGTTAGATAGTTTGGTTGGATTTGTGGTGATTTTGGATATGAATCTTGGTTAATGGTTAATGAATCTTAAGTTATGGTTAGTAGATCATGTTTGTGGTTGAATAAGTTGGAAAACCTTGAGATTATGGACTGACTTTGCCTTGATATAAGTTGTGTTTGAGGTATTGATGATGGTTGGGTGGTTTGTAGTGAATTGGTAAAGAATTGGAGTGGTATAAATATTGGTAATCGCGTAAACATAGCCGTCGTAACGTCCGATTTTCTTTGGACTGTTTTTGTGCATAGCATTAGGACCCGAGAACCCCCTGCTAGATTATGACCACTGCCATGTTTAGATAGCTCATGTTACGAGCTTCGTTTTGATATGTAGTTCGTTCGATTCCGATGCACGGTTTAGGAGAAACGACCGTTTCAAGTAACGGCGTTTCGCAAACGAAACTTTTTCCCTCGCCTTACTTTGAAACATAGGTTAAAGACCAAAAAGGACTAATTGAAGTATGAAACATTTTTGGTAAGTGTGTTAGGCAGTTGGTAAGACACTCGCGAAGGAATCGCCTTAAAACTCGTAAAGGTTAAATTATTAAAAATGGTGGAGCCGAGGGTACCCGAGTGACTTAAGCGAATCAGTGAGCGCAAAACGAGCGTTAGAGTCTAAGTTAGTTAAAGTATAGATTTACAAGTGACTTTGGTTTAATTCCAACTTACTTGTTGCTTATAGGTTACCAGACTCGTCCCGAGCCATTCGTAACCCCCAGTCGCTCAGGCAAGTTTTCTACCCGTTATACTGTTGTTGTGATGTAAATATATGTATATGCATTATCTTGTGATATTGCATGATTGTTATTAGCAAATTTTGCGATATATTGGAGCATGCTAATATGGTATATATGCATGTCTGTTTCGTAATCTGGTTATCTATCTGTTGATTTCAATGCTTATAGTTGCATAATACCTATGCTAGAAATAAGCAAGTAGTTGCGTATACCCTTAGTATAGGGGATAAAAGGTGAACATATTTCTAAACCGGGAGTCGATGTTCCCGAGTATATTATATATATATATATTTATATATATATATATATATGGATATAGTTTTTAAAACTATGGATCGAATAAGGTTTATTCGATACCTTTATTCTATTATTTGAATATTATTTGAATATTCATTCGAGGGCTTATGACTCAGTTTATTTTATTATTTGAATATTATTTGAATATTCATTCGAGGGCTTATGACTCCTTTTATATTATTTATTGAATATTATTTGAATATTCATTCGAGGGTTTATGACTCAGTTTATATTATTTATTGAATATTATTTGAATATTCATTCGAGGGCTTATGACTCAATTTATTTTATTATTTGAATATTATTTGAATATTCATTCGAGGGCTTATGACTCCTTTTATATTATTTATTGAATATTATTTGAATATTCATTCGAGGGTTTATGACTCAGTTTATATTATTTATTGAATATTATTTGAATATTCATTTGAGGATCTATGACTCCGATTATTTGCTGAGATATATTCTTTATTTTATTAAAGAATAATGTTCAATAATCAAACTTATTTTCGATTATTCAAATAAAGATTATTCTTTATGGGAATATTATTTAAATAATAATATTCAGTCATTTTCTAAATATTCTGGGGACTGATTTACTTCATTAAATCAGCCTTACTCCAAACACTCTTTAAAGTGTTTTCGAGTCTTCAAAATGATTTTTTTAAAAGTTAGAGCGGATCCCAAAACTCATTTTTATATTTAAGATCTTCCTTTTTAAAGGGAATTTAAATACTCGTTCAAAACCTGGGGAATCCGGCTCTGTGGTGTATTTTATATTCGCAACAAGGTTGCAGTTTTGGCAAATGAATTGATTACTTACCCAACATTCGGGAAGTAAGTCCATCTATTGAGTCGGCATAAGCAACATGGGCGCAGTGGGCGTCCATGATAGTGTAAGTGGCTCAGTGGGAGTCCATCAAATGCATAAGTGGCTGAGTGGCAGTCCAGCATAAGGTCTTAATTACGACCAGGGTGATGACCAGTGGGGAATTCGTCCATCTACTAGTAGAAAAGGTTACTTATGGGTATCTTTGCCTGATCAGCAAGATATCTGGTTTATGCCAAAGATTTTCTTTTCCTTCCAAATTCATTGGATATTGCAACTCTGTTCATACTTTACATAACAGAGGTTCCAGGAAATGTTTTAGAGATATATATATGTGGATATATATATATATCGGGACTAAATAAAGTATCTCATAACTTTTTCATTCAATAATATTTCAAAGATTGAATCTATTCAAGTCTTATCTTGTGGTCTCATCAGTGGGATGAACTTTTGAAACTGGTTATAACTTGAACGGTGGTAGTTCAAGTAGTATTGGGAAAGATATAAGTATATTGGGGTATTTGGTAACCTCATCTTTTAAACTTATATCTAATTAATAATTGTCTTATGAATGACAAAGATTTTCAGAAAAACGTTGAGACAAGGTTAGATATATGAGATCACCTTGCAACGATATTTTTTTATATATACAGTTATACACTGGGATTTTGTGTATATTATGCATGGAAGAGGACTTCCAAGATTTTGAAAAGTATATATGTATATATATATATATATACTGAATATTTTGCGACTTCATCGCATTAAGATATCAAACTTGGTTCATTTCTTTTGACCAAGACTTTCATGAGTATTATGAGTAGGCTCATATATTGTAAATCATTATACATATTATTTTGGTGGGCTTGCTGCTCACCCTTGCTTTATTTCTTCATCACACAACAACAGTTAGGAAAGATGGCCAGACTCCAGCAGACCCAGCGCAAGCGCGTGGGAAGCGTCCCGCGTCTTCCCGTTGATGTTGTAGGTGCTATAGCTGCAAAGGTAGATCTATTGTAGATCAGACCATCTACTTTTGAGAATCAATTATGTATAATTATAACTTGTGGCAGATAATGGCAATTAACTGTAAATTTATCAAGTAATCATTTTGGGTTGTAATAACTTTTAAATTGTGGATTCAAAGACTTGTACTTATTTAAATTTCATCTCTGAGACTATAACGGGTTGTGGTGTGTGTTAGTGTGGGGTCACAACATAAGGTTATTATTATTAATTAAGTGAAGTGATATTGTGGAAAGAAAGACCGTGACGACCCGGATCCTCGACCCCGGATCTGGGGGTGTTACAACCATCAACCCCCTCACCATAGTAAAACCGTTTTTTTCCGCTTTTACATTCGCGTAAAACTCGCGAACCACACTCATAGGCACCGCGAATGGTGCCTCACGAAAAGCTATCCAACCCATCTCTACGATCATCTCCAGCAACTTACCATCCCTCCCCGATGGAAGAAAACCTTGCTCCTTGGCTATGGGCTTCGAAAGCAGCCTCGTATACTCCGCCTCATCCTCCGGAGTTGAAAACCTAGGCCTCACACCACCCACACTCGAAAAATCAGGGGTGCTGCTGCTAACTTGGGTTCGTTGTCTTTTGGGTGCCATTGAAAGTGAATAAGAGAGAATAAGATATGTGTGTATAAAAGAGATTTGTGTTTGAGAATTTGAGAAGTGATGGAGAAGTTTGTGTATAAGTGTGTGTATATATAGGAATTTGGGAGATAATTAGTTATGGAAAAGAAGTGGGAACTGATTATGGGAATAATGAGAGTAATAGGGATGACTGAAATTGATTTGGAGAGGGAAATATGGAAGTGGGAGAGTGAAATTCGGTTGAGAATTGATTTGGTGCTTAAATTCCCGTTTTTTTGCCTATATTTTTTTTCAGAACCAGGGAGCCAGCGCGGCCACCCCGCCTGGTAGCGCGGGCGCGCTGTGCTACTGGAAAATCAGCACGACTGCCCTGCATACCAGCGCGGGCATGCTGTGCTACTGGAGTTTCAGCACAGTCGCCCTGCTCCTCAGCGCGGCCGCGCCGTGCTACTATAGTTGTCATTAAATTTTTTTTTTTTTCTGATTTTTTTGTGTTTTTCTCCTTCTTTTCTTCTTCCTCTATCTACTAATGTACAACAAACTTGGGTTGCCTCCCAAGAAGCGCTTGGTTTAAATCGTTAGCTTGACATAGAAACTTGAGATCAAGTAGACAATAAAATGGAACTAACCACCTCACGGTTTGCCGTATACTCATAGTAATGCTTCAATCTATGTCCATTCACCTTTAATGCTTGGCCTGGATCATTCTCAAAAATCTCCACTGCTCCATGTGGAAACACAGTTTTGATAATAAACGGCCCTGACCACCTCAACTTCAACTTTCCAGGAAAAAGATGGAGACGAGAGTTGAACAAAAGAACTTATTGCCCCGACACAAATGATTTGAGCACAAGACCCCTATCGTGCCACCTCTTGACTTTCTCCTTATACATTTTGTTGTTCTCATACGCTTGAAGCCGAAACTCATCGAGTTCATTCAATTGAAACATCCTCTTCTTACCAGCTGCATCCATATCAAGGTTCAACTTCTTCAAAGCCCAATACGGTTTATGCTCGAGCTCCACAGGAAAATGACATCCCTTACCATAAACCAACTAAAATGGCGACATGCTAAACGGAGTCTTGTATGCTGTTCGATACGCCCAAACAGCTTCATCTAGCTTCAAAGACCAATCCTTCCTTGACGGGCACACAAATTTCTCTAGAATATGCTTGATATCTCTGTTAGATACCTCAGCTTGACCATTGGTCTGAGGATGGTAGGCTGTAGCAATACGATGATTCACATTATATCTTTGCATCATAGCAGTGAACTTGTGATTGCAGAAATGCGATCCCTCATTACTGATTATGATTCTTAGAGTCCCAAACGTTGTGATTATCTGCTTATGAAGAAAATTAAGCACTACCTTCGCATCATTTGTCGGCAAAGCCTTGACTTCAACCCATTTCGAGACATAATCAACCGCCAACAAGATACACTGATTATTGCAATATGAGACAAATGGCCCCATGAAGTCAATTCCCCAAACATCGAAAACTTCAACCTCGAGAAGCACATTAAGCGACATCTCATTCCTCTTGGACATATTACCAACTCGCTGGCATCGATCACACTTCAAAACAAACTGATGCGCATCCTTAAACAATGTAGGCCAAAAGAATTCCGCTTGAAGGATATGAGCTGCTGTCTTTTCTCCACCATAGTGACCTCCATAAACAGTCGAATGACAGTCTCACAAGATCCCCCTCATTTTGTTGTACGAAATACATCTCCTGATGATTTGGTCAGCCCCTTGCCGAAATAAAAAAATGGCCCATCCCACATGTACCACTTCACCTCATGAAGAAACTTCTTCCTTTGAGCATAAGACAAGTCTGGAGGCATGATATTACTCACAAGGTAGTTCACAATATCTGCAAACCTCGGTTCTTCCTCTTGTACCCCAAATAACCGCTCATCGGGAAAAGACTCATTTATCAATGTCTTATCCTGTGAAGTTACACTTGGATCTTCTAAATGAGAGAGATGATCAACGACTAGATTCTCAGTACCCTTTCTTTCCTTGATCTCTAATTCAAACTCCTGAAGTAAAAGAACCCAACGAATCAATCTAGGCTTCAAGTCCTTCTTCGAGACAAGATAGCGAATCGCAGCGTGATCAGTGAAAACTGTCACCTTAGTCCCAAGCAAATAAGATCGAAACTTCTCAAAACCGTAGACAATGGCTAAGAGTTCTTTTTCAGTAGTATTATAGTTCAGTTGAGCACTATTGAGGGTCTTACTAGCTTAGTGGACCACATGAATATGTTGTTCTTTCTCTGCCCAAGAACTGCTCCAACTGTCTAGTCAATTGCATCGTACATCATCTCAAAAGATTCATCCAAATTAGGTGCAATTATGACCGGTGTCGTGATCAAACTCTTCTTTAAATCTTAAAAGCAGCAAGACACTCATCATTAAACTTGAAAGGGACATATTTCTCCAGAAGATTGCATAAGGGTTTAGAGATTTTAGAGAAGTCCTTGATGAATCGCCGATGGTAACCCGCATGACCAAGAAAGCTGCGAACTCCCTTAACAAAAATTGGTGGAGGAAGGTTTTTGATAACCCCCACCTTGGCTTTGTCCACCTTAAGACCTTTACCAGAGACCTTGTGCCCAAGACTAATGCCCTGTCGCACCATAAAATGACATTTTTCCCAGTTGAGAACCAGATTGGTCTCAACACACCTTTTGAGAACGGCGCCAAGATTTTGCAAGCACTCGTCAAAAGAATCAGCGAACACAGAGAAATCATCCATGAACACCTCCACATTCTGACCAATCGGGTTAGAGAAGATAGCCATCATGTATCTTTAAAATATGGCAGGTGCACCACACAACCCAAAAGAAACTCTTCTGAAGGCAAAAGTTCCAAACGGACAAGTGAAAGTAGTTTTTTCTTAATCCTCTGGAGCAATGCAAATCTGATTATAACCCGAATAACCATCCAAAAGACAATAGTACTCATGCCCATCCAATCTGTCAAGCATCTGATCAATAAACGGAAGAGGGAAGTGATCCTTCCTTGTGGCCTTGTTCAGCTTCCTGTAATCCATGCAAACTCTCCACCCTGTGACTGTTCGAGTAGGAATGAGCTCATTCTTTTCATTAGCAACAACGGTGATACCTCCTTTCTTGGCACACACTGCACTGGACTCACCCAAGAACTGTCAGAAATGGGATAAATGATCCTTGCATCTAGCCATTTGAGGATTTCTTTCTTCATAACTTCTTTCATGATCGGATTAAGACTTCTTTGTTGCTCAACAATAGGCTTGCTACCTTCTTCTAGTAGAATTTTATGCATACAATAAGAAGTGTTGATTCCCTTGATATCTGCTATAGTCCATCCAATTGCCGACTTGAACTCTCTAAGAATTCTTAAGAGCTTTTCCTCATCACTACCTGAAAGGTCAGATGCAATAATAACAGGAAAAGTAGATGCATCACCTAAAAAAGCATACCTTAAGTGTTCAGGCAATGGTTTAAGCTTAAGTGTAAGAGCTTCCTCAATAGATGGCTATAGGCGCTTTGGAGATATGTTTAACTCTTCCAATCCAAGAGATTCAAAAGGCATATCTAGACTTCACTTCCAAGGAGAATCATTCAAATATTGCAACTGTTCATCACCTTCATCATCTTCACTATCTGAATTCCCCAACAAGGCCTCATCCAAGGCATCAGACCTTAGCATTTGATTAAGTTCTGAAGTAACCACAGAATCGACCAACTCCAATTTTAAGCACTCCTCATTTTCAGTCGGGAATTTCATGGAATTAAAAACATTGAACGTCACATCCTGATCCAGCACTCGCATAATAAGCTCACCCTTCTGCACATCAATCAAGGTTCTGCCAGTAGACAAGAATGGTCTTCCCAAGATTATGGAAATCTTCTTATCCTCCTCGAAATTAAGAATTACAAAATCAGCAGGAAAGATGAGTTTATCCACCTTGACCAAGACATCCGCCACAATGCCTCGTGGATATGTAATAGATCGATCGGCCAACTGCAAGGTCATATAAGTAGGCTTTGGATTAGGTAATTCCAACTTCTTGAAGATTGACAAGGGCATCAGATTGATGCTAGCTCCCAAGTCACGTAAGCATTTGTCAAATGACACTTTTCCAATGGTACAAGGAAAAGTGAAGTTCCAAGATCTTTAAGCTTCGGGGGCAACTTCTGTTGCAGCACAGAACTACATTCTTTCGTAAGAGCAACTATCTCTAAGTCATCAAGCTTCACTTTCTGAGAGAGAATACCTTTCATAAACTATGCATAACTAGGCATCTGTTCAAGAGTTTCCGTGAAAGGTATATTGATATTAAGTTTCTTGAACACCTCCAGAAACTTCTCAAACTGCTTATCCAGCTTTTTCTTCTGTAGCTTCTTAGGAAAAGGAGGTGGAGGATATATATGTTTCTCCCATGTATTACCCTCAGGAGGAGTGTGTTCCACAATAGTCTTCCTTGGTTCAACTTCTACTTCCTTCTGCACTTCTTTTTCAGCCACAGCTTCTTCTTCCGAAACTTGAGATTTTTCGGGATTTGCAACCCTCCCAGACCTCAATATAATTACCTTAACATGTTCCTCAGCTTCCCTCTTTCTTGGCACTTCAGTATCACTAGGGAGTGTACCTGGTTGATGATTTAGCAAGGCGTTGGCAATTTGCCCAATTTGATTCTCCAAGGTCTTGAGAGAAATCGTTTGGCTCTTGCACATGAGCCTCAACTCCTCCAATTCAGATTTTTCATTAGGTTGTTGCAGCTGGAGTTGTTGTCTTGGTGCATATTACGGTTGCTGAAAACCATGAGGGTTGTATTGCTTTGCTGCATACTGCTGATAAGGCTGCTGAACCGTATTCTGAGTATTGCTCCTACTGAAGTTAGGATGATTGCGATTGTTGGGATGATAGGTGGCTGGAACTGGTTGTTGCGACCTTTGAAAGTTGCTAAAGAACTGAGCTGATTCACTAGAAATAGCACACTGCTCCGTCTCATGGGCACCGGCACAAAGCTCGTAGACATTAGTGATCTGATTAACTCCATAATTAGCCAAAGAATCCACCTTCATCGTCAAAGCCTTAAGCTGAGCAGCTATAGCAGTAGCTACATCTACCTCCAGAATTCCTGCTACCTTGCCCTGAGGTAGTCTCTGAGTTGGGTTCTGGTATTTGTTGGCAGCCATCAGCTCAATCAATTCATAAGCTTCATCATAGATTTTAGACCATAAGGCTCCTCCTGATGCTGCATCAAGCATGGGTCTAGAAGTAACACCCAATCCATTATAAAAGCAGTTAATGATCATCCAGTCATGCATCCCATGGTGAGGACACTTTCTTAGAATCTCTTTGTAGCGATCACAAGCCTCACATAAAGATTCTCCAGATTGCTAAGCAAGTTGAGTAAGTGCATTTCTGATTATCGCAGAGTTGCCCATAAGAAAGAATTTAGTTAGAAACTTTTGAGCAAGATCCTCCCATTTGGTGATAGACCTGCTGGTAGAGAATGTAACCAACACTTAGCTTATCCCGCAGAGAGAATGGGAAAAGCCTCAATTTAATAACATCTCCAGAAACTCTATTGAGCTTGAAAGTGTCGCAGATCTCGATGAAATCTCTGATCTGCATGTTGGGGTCTTCTGTCGGAGAACCCCCAAACTGAACTGAGTCCTCTATCATCTGAATCATGCTCGAATTAATCTCAAAGGTGTTAGCCGAGATGGCTGGTGAGACAATGCTAGACTGAATATTATTAATCTTCGGTTGAGAGTAATCCATCAAAGCCTTCATATTCGCTTCTGGTTCTCCCATTGCAATAATAGCTTCTTCTTCAACTTTCTCCTTGACAAGAACTTCTTCAAAAACTTCTTTACCTACTACAACTTTTTCCTCAGCTTGATCCAGTGTTCTCTTACGAGATCGAGAACACGTATGCATACACACTCTCTAGAGTACCTGAAACACGACATGGAAATAAGTAAGTAACATTGTCCGAGTCAATGAACTTTAACGACCACTGATGACAAACACATAAACTCAAAATTAACACCGAGTCCCTGGCAACGGCGCTAAAAACTTGTTAGGATGAAAACACACGCTAATATTCATGCAAGTATACGCAATCGCAAGTAATATAGATTTTTTTTAGTTCGTTCCCACATAGACTGGTTTAGGTTAAATTCAATTAATGCACTTATGCAACAATAATATGGTTATTATTCAATGCTAAGACGAATAACTAATTGAGATTGTTTGTAACTATGATTAACTAAGAGATTATACTAAAGAACATTAACTAAGAGATTGAAAGGGGTGATTAAATATATGATACAAACATGGGATTCTAACTTCATTACTACTTCATTTAATAGCCTTTTTTTCTCAACCTTAGCATGCAATGGTGATGATACGAATCAGATAACACGAAACTAGTAAACACCAACTTTTGTTGTACGAATACCCTACTAACAGACATCCATAAAAGAGATAGAAGCTGAATAGACACCAATTATATTGAGACCCTATATGTCTATAGAATTTGACAACATAACGGTTTAATGCATAAGTTATCTATCCTGATTAACACACTATCTTTTAAGTTCGCGACGCTCATAAGACGAATAAGCACAACCAATACTAGGTTATCATACGATCACCACATACTAAGGTATCGAAATAAGATTAACTAAAGAAATCTATAAGTAAATCCTCTAGAACTCCACGATAACGATTGGCTCATAATCAGACTCATCATCAACGTGGGTTCTGATTAAAGCATGGTATAATAAACGTAGTCTTTTTACTGAATAAATAATAAACCAAGTACGTAACAAGAGTAAAGGTTCAACAAACAAGAAATGAGCATCCAAGATTACAACTTAGGACAAAGAATCACAAGAATAAACTAGGTCTTCTTCGCCTTCATTGAATTGTGTTATAGGTCTTCGCGTCGATCTCTCCTTAAGCTCTGTTATGTCTCCTTGTTGGAAAACGACCTTAAATTGTCATTATATAGCAGCCCATGTAGATTAGAAGCCCAGAAAGCAGAATTGTAGTAGAAACAGGATTCCTGGAAATTGACCCGGCACCGCCGCGCGCTTCACCAGCGCGGGTGTGCTTCACCAGCACGGGCGTGCTGCAATTCTGCATCTTCGGTGCGGGCGCGCGCTTCCACAGCGCGAGCGCGCTGACCTTCTGGAAAATCTTTATTTTCTTTTTTTCTTGGCTGGTTTGAGTTGGCAATCCTCGAGCAATGTTCCTGATCACCATCCTAACACCAATTTAGCACCAAAACAATGCTAAATCTCTTGATTCTTTTATATATGCCTGAAATACAAAAATATTACAAAAACACATCAAATACACAAATAACTCGAGTAAAAAACATTAATTCAAGCCTTTATAGAGAATTATAAGTGGACATAAATGCTACTTAACAACTATCCTACAAAATATATGCCACTATTAAGCAACACTGTATGTATCATGTAAAATTGAAAGTCAAATTATCGATATACGACCGCTGATAACTCTATGAATTTAAGATGCCACACACATACTTGGCTGAAACCGGCTCTTTTATATAATCTTTTGCAAGCCTTCTTATTGCCCTTATTTTTTATTCTGCTCGAGGTAATTGCTGGATTCTTTTAAATTTACTGGCTCTTTTCATATAAGATGTTAAGTTCGACATGATATTAGCTACACACAAGCAGAAGATGTTATAGATAACAACATAGAAGAGCCTAGATAGGCCTCCCCTATTTGTTTTCTAACGCATTCCCCATTATCATGGTAGCAAATCATGTCAAAAGTTAACCTACAATGCGATCTTGATATATATCATGCCTCACATTGGGCCTGTTCCTATAAAGAATAAAAATACTTATAATAATTGTGTTCCAACTTCTAAATATCTTAGAAAAATATGAAAGTTCTATTATATTTGGAGATGCCATAGATACTTATAATAATGGAGTTCTATGACATAATGTTTGGTATTTATAATTTGTTTACAAGGTTAACTCGTTTCTTCTCAATCGACGGGACAAGCACAAAGTATAACTTTAGAGATCATTATTACAATTGCATATTCCAACATATTAATCATGCACCAGAAAATGACTAATCTATGACCACGTGATCAGTTTTAAAGGCGGTTGGATACTGTAACTTTTAGCGCATGCGCAATTGATAATATTATCATCATCCTATAAGTCACATGATTTTTGGGTAACAATTCAAATTTGAAAAATTTACACAAAATCGTCATTGCCATCTTTATTCGGAGATACACGGGATCCTTTCCCATGTAAATCCTTGGACCAGTCTGTATATCAAAAAACATGTAGCCAGACCAAATAAAATATTATTTTCATGTTATCTTTGTAACAGCCTACACTTCCGGACTATTAACTTTAAATCAAAACTTATACAAATACAATTTACTAATCCAAAAATCTATTAAAATGGTTAATATTACAAAAGCACAGCTAAAAGAAGTCCAAAATGTTAGATATAATTGATGATATCTGGACAAAAACTATGAGAAGTTCATATCAGGACTTATATCAGTATTTACTGAAGAGTGACATCATCGGTACTTATATCAGTACTTGATGATCAGCAATTAATGTCATCAAGATTTGTCACTTCAGTAGATATTCGAGTAGAAAAAGGAAAGAAGGAATTCAAGGCGGTGAAGGACTTTATCTCACAAACAATCATACATGGATATGTTTCCTTACTGTAATGGAATAGGATTCCTTATTTGATTGTGTAGCTGTGCTCTATATAAAGCACATATTAGGTTCATGCTATATGCATTGCGAATATTGCTATATCATTCGCATAACCTAGCAGCTCTCAAGGATATTTATTCATCCTTTTGAGAGAGTATGTTTGTAATCAGTTTTTATCTGTTAATATAAAAACTGTTGATTCTGTTGAAGCTTTGTCGAATTGATTGCATAAACTATATTCACCCCCTCTAAAGTTAATTACGGACCTACATTTGTATCATAGCTTTCTGTTGACATATAAATAGTTTAAGATCTGAAAATCAATCTTTAATGGTAGACAAAGAAGCATCACAGAATCCACAACCACCACCCCCAGCCACATCACAAATTAGTAGCAATATGAGTAGGTATGAAGCCATCAAGGTGTCAATCCTGAAGATACATGAATATCCAATCTAGAAAGTCAGGATGGCTATGTGCTTGGAAGCCACAGATCCTGAATGTAGCTGTTTATGTTGCAGAAGAACCAGAAAAGAAGGTTAACAAAGACAGGAATAAATATACTCATGAAGATCTTTCATCTATTATGAAGGATGCTAAAGTCGGACACATCTTGCACATCAGTCTTGATAGTGTTATGTCCAATAGAGTTATTGGATATAAAACAACAAAAGAGATATAGGATGTTTTAGAAGTAAAGTGTCAAGGCACAACTGCTATCAAGAAGAACAGGAGGATAATACTTAGTCAATAATATAGGAACTTTGACTCAAGAGATAATGAGTCCTTAAATGAGATCTATGACCTGTTTCAGGAGCTGTTGAATGACTTATCTCTTGTCGAAAAGGAATATGATTTAGAGGACTCAAACTTGAAGTTTCTTCTTGCACTCCCTGAAAAGTGGGAATTTAAGGTCATATCAATAAGGGATAATTATGAACTTGGTGATACACCTCCAGATGAGATTTAAGGGATACTAAAAACTCATGAACTAGAGATGGAGCAAAGAAGTAAGAGGAAAGGATCAAAGACTAGACCAGTTGCACTCATGGTTGAAGAGAAGCCAGAAGGGAAAGCTAGGAGAAAAGGATACTCCAAAGCAAAAGATATGATTGCAAAGTTAGATACTGAATCATCAAACTTTGATGATGACTCAAATACTGATAATGAATCAGATACTGACAGTGATCATGACAACAATGAAGACATGGAACAAATGGCTGCTCTACTGGTTAAAAGCTTCAAGAAGATGGTCTACAAGAACTTCAAGAAAGGAAGAAGATTTTCCAGAAAAGGTTCCAGTTCCCCGAACTCTGATAAGAGGAACAATAGAAGAAGTAATGAAAGAAAGGAATCAAAATCTTGAAAACTAGATAAGTCAAAGGAAAGATGCTACAATTGTGATGAAATTGGACACTTTACAGCTGACTGCAGAAAAGCAAAAACTGAGAAGAAACAAGCCTTAATCTCAAAGAAGAAAAACTGGGATGATCAGATTCAGATGATGAGGTCAATTATGCTCTCATGGCAAATGCTGATACTGAGGCTGACAATGCTGAATTAAAGGTACCTCAGACTACTCTTGCTTTTGATCCTGATAATATCCATAAATTAAGACTATTTCTTAAAACTTTGCATGTTAGTTATAGGGATCAAACCTTACAGAATAATAGAATCAAGAGTGAAAACTCTGAGTTAAAGAAGATGAATGATCACCTAAAAATTGAGTTACTTTCCATGCTAGAAATTCAAAAAGAAAGAGATAATGCTGTTTATGTTTATCCGGGATATATCATGTAATTATTTTTATCAATAAATAAATATTCTGTATTTATTATGTGAATTTTGGTGAATTATCTGTTAAGTGGTATCTGTGTATGGATGTTTAAATATGATAAAATTTGAGCATTTTAATTTTTATATGTCCAAAATAAAGTGTAGATAATTCTGGTATTTTTCTATTAATTTTTATGTATTTATATGATTTTATAAATGATTTATGGATTTAATAAATTATTTTTCCGAGTATTTATAAACTATTTTGTATAATCGGGAACCAACCGGCTTCAACCGTTTTTATGTTTTTATAACCCTGAAGTCTCGGCAAAACTCCTTCCTAACCTAATCGCAATATTCCGAGCATTTTCCATGTTCTGACTTTTTCGATCCGGAGTACGGTTTTCCCTGTGTGGGTCCCGGCGCAAAATTTTCGATTCAATATTCGTTTCGGTAAATCAATAAAACCCATACTTTCGAGAAACATGATATTTTGATTAAACTATTATATTATGTTCTCGTACTTCGTATAACCAAAGCGCTGAGACCAAGTCTGTATTTACAAAATGTATTATTTTGGATAATTATCCTAAAATCGATACCGATTTGAATCTGTTTTATCAAATAAACGTCATATTTTATATCCGGTATGATCCAACGGGGTACCAATATTCTGTAACTATAAATAGGCTTTACCATATTTTATTTTGTACAGAAAATTATTTACAGCCAGTTAAATATATAACTTCCAGAGAAAAAACAGTATATTCATAATAGTTTCTGAGAATCAAACAGAAGTTTCAAGGTGTTATTGATATCCGATTTTTAAGCTCGAGTAACCAAAACAAAGGTATTAAAGAGTACTATCAGATTCTATAAGCCATAACACTACAAAATCATCTGGTAATTTTCTATTTTTTTATTTATTTTTGAATTATTTTGGATTAAATTATGAATTTTTGATTTTGATGTTGTTTGTTTGACTTGATGCTTGCATGTTATAGATAATTTGATTCTGATCATTTTGGTATGTCATAATAGTCATTTGGAGTCCAATAAGATACTCAAATATGTGTTTTAATTTCGAATTATGAAATTAGTGTTCATAGGCAGTTTGAACGTTTTCAATTGAAATTTGGGGGTTTCTGCTCTTGGGAGATTGATTGATTGGTATGGATGTGTAGAGCTCGAAAAGAGGAATCGATTGGCGGTGGTCTCGTAACCGACGATACCGGAGTTGGTCTGACCGGTTCGGCCAACTCAAGGGTTATCTGTTTGATTTGATTGCTTGATTGTGTTCCTGGTGTTGTGTAGATGTGATCTGGAGCTTGTGGAGGTGTGAGGATTCCAGGAACGAATTCTCCGGCGAACCCCAATTGTTTTCCGTGGAGGGGTGTAAAATTTGCAGTTAGGTCCCTGTACTTTTATAGATGATGAAGTTTGGTCTGTAGTTTTAGGATCTTTCAAAAATAGGATTCCTGTTTTAAAATTTTTAAAAACCATATTTTTTATTTATTTTAATTTCAGAAATTCGTTTTTAATTATTAAAATTCCAAAAATTATTATTTTAATTTCAAAAATTATTTTTAATTCAAAAATAAATATGAATTAATTAATTAATTAATTTTAGTTTGATAATTAATTAGGTAATTGGTCAATTAATTCGAATATTAATTGATTAATTAATTTACTTAATTATTAATTAATTATTAATTGATTATTTAATTAGATTTAATTATTTATTTTGATTTAAAAATTCTGAAAAATAGTTTCGAGTTTTAAAATATTATTTTAAATTGTTTTCAAGGGTCGATAATTATTATAAAATAATTTTAAAGTCAGATTCGGGTATTCGAACCCTGTTAAGTGTTCATAAATGATTCAACGACCCGTTTTAATTCCGAAAAATGTTTAAAAATTTGAAAAATTATTTTAACCCCCAATCTTCCTTGAAAAAGTATTTTTATCGAATATCATACGTGCTATGTGTTATATGTGATCCGATTGGTGTACTTGTTAGTCCCTTAACAATTCAACCCAGACTCTCACTCATAGCACTCTTTGCCCTCAATCCTAAGAGTGACCGTACAACCACTAATTCTTCTGTACTAGAAATAAATGAAGTTTGAAGCTGTGCAGAGACACTCGACGGATGAGTAATATCCATCGGGTTAGTGTTTTTAGGTTTTGCTTTCCGACGGATAACTGCTGTTAAGCTTATCCATCGGGATACAATCACTACTCGACGGATGAGCAATATCCATCGAGAGAGTATAAATGAATGAACTTGGAATATAAACTATTATGGACTCTGTGCTGATTGATGATATTTTGGGCACAGATGATTCAACAGTTCCTGAAAGAATTGGCAAGTTAGCCAACAAATCATCTAAAAGATGGTGCTCACTTGCATTAGATTTTGGCTTCCCCAACAAAGTTAAAGAAGGGGAATCAATAATTGATGTGTTGATGATATCCACATCCAGAGAGTTTGTGGGAGAATTTGGTGTGTGAGGTGCTTCTATTACTAGAGATTTTGGCTGTGAATCCATATTTATTGGAGCCACATCAAGCTGAATTTGAGAAAGTGCAGTGACTGTGTCTTTAGCACCAGTTTGCACAGTGTGTGTACCCTGTGCATCCCCAAGGGTTTTGGATTTCTTCTTTCTGGCATAAGTTTGGGGTGAGCTTGTGTCCCTTACCCTCTTGGTCCATGCTCTTGGTTGAGAGCTTTGTTCAATAGTTACATCCTTTTATGAGGATGCAACTAGAAGTGAGCTTTTATCCTTTTTAAGCACTATAGTTTGTTGGGAAACTGCAGTGTGGCTAGGCTGGGAACCACTCAACTCTCCATCCTTATCCTTAGGGTTTCTTTTATGTTCACCCTTTCCTTCACCTACCTTGCCCACCTTCACACTCCCCTCTTTGGTTTTAGTGGATTTTGCAATTGGCTTCTTTTGAGAGATACCAGAGGGGGCTTTCTTTGATTTGGATTTTGAAATTATTGCTGGTTTGGTAGCTTGGGTAGGCAACTGTTGGGTCATTGACACAGTTGCCATAGCTACACTAGAACTCAAAGAAACTAGTGAGGTTGAAATAGTAGTAGGGATAGATGAACTTACCTCACTTACCTGATGTGCATCCATTACAGGGAAATAGAAAAATGGCACTTCTCTGTGATGATTTTCACTGTTCAAATCTGCAATGATTCTTCTCTCTTGAACCCAACAATCTAATTTGTTGTTAGGGTTCTCAAGCACAATTCCCTCAGAGAGGTGGTTAGCTAACATCATGAATAATCTAGCATAGTAAACATTTTTGCCTCTCTTATTTAGCTCTCCTAATTTAAATCCCAACTCAAACAAAATAAGGTCACTAAAATTAAAGTACTTATCTGTAACTAGCATGTAGAGCATGTTAAGCATGGAAATATTAACTGAATCAAAATTACTGATTTTCTTAAAAAAGACCTTGGTCACTATATCACACAAGAAACTCCATTCCTTCCTAAGACCCAATCTCCTAATGTCGCTTAACTTAGAAATAGAAAGAGCATAGTTCATGGAATTAAGCATATTAACTATATCAGTGTCTCTGTGTGGTGAGGTCATATTATTGTCAGGAATTTTGAAACATGCTTTGATAACATCACTATTAATACATAATTCCTTACCTTTAATTGTGAGTGTGATGGTCTTATCTGTTGAATTGTATGTAGCCGTGGTCCACATTTCTTCAACAACTTCACAAAAGATGGTAGGTGATTCCAGCATGGCATAGCTAAGCTTGCAGTTCTTCACAAAATCCATCATTTTGTGGTAGTCACCAGATTGCTGAATCCCCTTGTTTACTAAGGCTGTGAAGTTGTTCTTCTCATAAATGAACCCAATTTGAGACATAATCTTGACAACATGAGCCATTTTTAGAGAATAAGAGCTTTTAGAGAGTGAGTAAGTGCTTTGAAAGAGAAAGAAATTGAAGCAGATGATTTGAGAATGATAAAAGAAAAGTAATGGAAATGAATTTGCCTTTTATACTATCTCAAAAATAACTGTCAAAAATAATAAAGTAAAATAAAGTAACCAATGAAAATTGCCCAAAATAGTCGTTTAAAAAAAATAAACTGTAAAAATTCCACCCATTATCCATCGTGTTATGCTTACAAACTGTAAGTTGTAAGCATACTCGATGGATAATGTTCAGGAAATCAACGGCTAAGATTAAAACAATTCGACGGATGAGGATAAACTTTTATCCGTCGAGTTATAAAATATTCCAGAAAAATAATTGATTTTTATTAGCAAATAGTATTCCGACGGATGATCAAACTCGATGGATAACGATCATCCGTCGAGATGTAAATTTTGACTTAGCCAAAATTTCATCCAAGACTGAAAAATTAATTAAATTTATGGCTTCATTACAACTTGAAAATTATCTCATAAAGATTTAAGAATAATTGAGCATACCTAACTCACTTACCAACCTTAAAAAGGTGGATTTATCCAGTGGCTTGGTAAAAATATCTGCAAGCTGCTTCTCACTTGGAACAAAATGTAGATCCACAATACCATTCATTACATGTTCCCTTATGAAGTGGTACTTGATGTCTATGTGCTTTGTCCTTGAATGTTGTACTAGATTTTCAGTGATGGCAATTGCACTTGTGTTATCACAGAAAATAGGAATCCTTTCAACTTGCAAACCATAGTCTAGTAATTGATTTTTAATCCACAAAATCTGTGCATAGCAACTACCAGCAGTAATATATTCAGCTTCAGCTATAGAAGTAGAAACTGAATTTTACTTTTTACTGAACCAGGACACAAGTTTGTTTTCTAGAAATTGACAGGTTCCTGTTGTACTTTTTCTATCAATTCTACAACCTGCATAGTCTGCATCTGAGTAACCAGTTAGATCAAAACCAGAATATTTAGGGTACCAAATGCCAAGTTTTGGTGTTCTCTTGAGATATCTGAAAATTCTCTTAACAGCTACTAAGTGAGATTCTCTAGGGTCAGCCTGAAATCTAGCACACAAACATGTAGTAAATATTATATCTGGCCTACTAGATGTTAAGTGCAAAAGTGAGCCAACCATGCCCCTATATCTTGAAATATCCACAGACTTTTCAGTAGTGTTTAATTCAAGCTTAGTTGCAGTAGCCATGGGAGTTTTTGCAGATGTGCAATCCATTAGATCAAACTTCTTTAAAAGATCAAAAATGTATTTAGTTTGACTAATGAATATTCCATCACTAACTTGCTTAACTTGCAAACCAAGAAAGTAAGTTAGTTCTCCCATCATACTCATTTCATACTTACTTTGCATCAATTTGGCAAACTTTTTGCAAAGTTTCTCATCTGTAGAGCCAAAAATAATATCATCTACATAAATTTGAACAAGTATGCTAGAGCCATTAACATTTCTAAAGAATAAATTTTTATCTACAGTACCTCTTGTGAAGTGATTTTCCAAAAGGAACTTTGATAAGGTGTCATACCAGGCTCTAGGTGCTTGCTTTAGTCCATAAAGTGCTTTCAAAGGATAATATACATGTTCTGGAAAATTTGGATCTTCAAAACCAGGAGGTTGACTTACATATACTTCCTCCTCCAAATCTCCATTCAGAAAAGCACTTTTGACATCCATTTGATAGACCTTGAAATTGGCATGGGCTACATAGGCTAAGAAGATTCTGATGGCTTCAAGTCTTGCAACAGGAGCAAATGTTTCATCAAAGTCTATTCCTTCTTGTTGACAATATCCCTTAGCAACCAATCTAGCTTTGTTCCTGACTACTATGCCATTTCCATCCATCTTGTTTCTGAATACCCATTTGGTGTCTATTGGATTCTTTCCTTTAGGCTTGGGCACCAGCTTCCATACATTATTCCTCTCAAATTGGTTTAGCTCCTCCTGCATAGCTAAAATCCAATCAGGATCCAACAAAGCTTCTTCTACCTTCTTTGGTTCTTCCTTAGAAAGAAAGCTGTTGTACAGACATTCTTCTTGAGTTGCTATCCTTGTTTGGACTCTAGAAGATACATCACTAATTATGAGCTCAAAGGGGTGATCTTTTGTCCATATTCTTTGTTGAGGTAGATTAGCTCTAGATGAAGAGGCCTCATTGTTGTCTTGATGTATGATTGAGTTTTGATTATTAGAAACTCCCCCTGAGTTTGTGAATCTTTGATTTGAGAAAGGGGAACTTACTATAGGTGATCTATTATGATTTCCAGCTTCTTTTGATAACCCGACGGATGGTGAATTTTGAGTTCCGACGGATGAGGCTGGTTATTTACCGACGGATAACACAGATTGTCTCCCGACGGATGAAGCATTTTGCAACTCGATAGATGTTGAATTTTGTGCTTCATTGGTAGTAGATTTTTCTGCATTATCCTTTGATACTATTTCTTGATCACTTTCATCATCACTGTCATCACTAACCATCTCCACATTGTCAAATTTGAGGCTCTCATGGTAATCTCCATCTTTCAGTCCTTCAATCTTTTTATCACCAAACACAACATGTATTGATTCCACAACAATGTTGGTTATTAGATTGTAGACTCTATATGCTTTACCAACAGCATATCCAACAAAAATTCCTTCATCTGCTTTAGCATCAAACTTCCCATTCTGATCAGTTTAATTTCTCAAGATATAACATTTGCAGCCAAAGATATGAAGAAAATTTAGAGTTGGCTTCTTGTTCTTGAACAATTGATAGGGAGTCATGCATTTTTCTTGATTGATCAGAGAAATATTCTGAGTGTAGCATGTAGTATTTACAGCTTCAGCCCAGAAATATGTTGGCAATTTAGATTCTTCAAGCATTGTCCTGGCAGCTTCAATAGTGATCTGTTCTTCCTTTCCACTACTCCATTCTGTTGTGGGGTTCTTGCTGCTGAAAACTTATGCAAAATTCCATTTTCTTCATAAAATGCTCTTATGACAGAATTCTTGAACTCAGTTCCATTGTCACTCCTGATTCTTCTAACTTTGAAACCAGGATGATTATTGACTTGCCTTATGTGATTGATTATGATTTCACTAGCCTCATCTTTAGACTTTAGGAAATATGTCCAAGAGAACTTTGAGAAATCATCTACAATTACTAGGCAAAATCTTTTCCTTGAAATGGAAAACACATTGACTGGTCCAAACAAATCCATGTATAGAAGTTGCAATGGTTCTTCAATTGTTAAATCAAGTTTATTTTTGAATGATGCTTTTATCTGCTTTCCCTTTTGGCAGGCATCACACAATCCATCCTTAGAAAACTCCACTAGAGGAATGCCTCTAACCAGTTCTTTCTTTACTAGCTCATTCATGGTCTTGAAGTTTAAATGGGATAGTTTCTTGTGCCATAACCAACTTTCATCCTGACTTGCTTTGCTGAGAAGACAAGTAACAGATTCTGCATTAGATAAGTTGAAGTCAGCTAGGTACACATTTCCTTTTCTCACACCAGTGAGAACCACTATGTTGCTCCTCTTGTTACTCACAACACAGGCTTCTGAGTTGAAGGTTACTGAATTCCCTTTATCACAGAGCTGGCTGATACTCAACAATGCAACCTCCTCAATGATGACATTATCTTTTGAAATCATGCCATATCCCACAGTATAACCCTTGCTATCATCTCCAAAAGTAATACTTGGGCCAGCTCTCTCCTTGAACTCTGTGAGCAGGGTAGAATCACCAGTCATATGTCTTGAACAACCACTATCCAAGTACCATAAATTCTTTCTGTTTCCCTGCACACATCAAAATCAAATCAAGTTGATTTTGGTACCCAAGTTTCCTTGGGTCCTGCCTTGTTAGCTTTCTTTTTCTATTTCTTAGGCTTTATCTCATTTGACTTGGGGATATCAGATTCATCCTTAGTCATTTGAGTTGGGCCTTTGAAACCATTCAACATAACATAATTATCATGCATACTTTGATTAACAGGGAATGACATGTTATTAGTGAACATGTTATTCCAGTAAGGCATGCTAAATGGCATTTGTGGCATACTAAATGCAACATAATAAGGATTAGGTGCAAATGGCATGTTAGCAAACTATGCATTCATATTCTGTGTAGACATAGCATTCATAGGCATGGGAGGCATGGCATTCATGTTGGGAAAGTGAGGTGGCACAGATATGGAAGTAGGCATGACAGATTTGCAATTAACAGACAAATGATTTACACAACCACGCTTGACACAGATTTTTCATGGAGCATATTTATCAGGTGTGTAGTTATTGTGTTTGTTAATCCCTACTTTACCATTTCTATTATATTATTCTTTTTAGTCTCTATTTTAACCTCAATCTTTTCAAGTCTGTCACTCAATTACTTGACAGTCATATGACCAACATTAGCCTTTTTTTCTTTCTTAACTTGACTCGATTATCCTGTAATAAAATTCTTGAAAATTGATCCATACTTTTCATTTAAGTTAACGAGTTTGGCTTTACTAATAGGCTTGCTCATAGTCGACGGATGAGGATTTACATCACTCGACGGGTAACCCTTTTTGTTATCCGACGGATGACCCTCATCATCCATCGAGTCTACATCTGTTAGCATTCCTTCCACCAAATTTGGATCTAGCTTCTCCTTGTTCTTCTTCCAGGCTGCAGCACAAAAGGACTCGATCCCTTGAACTTTGGTGATTTGAGCATGAACATCTCTAGATGTTTTCCATGCCTTAATCGCATCATGTTCACGATCAAGCTGCTTCTTCAAAATTTCTTCTTTCTTCAAGGACTCATTTAATCCCTCCTTGGAAATCTTACACTCAATTCTTAATTTTTCAAAATCAATGAACTGAGACTCTAGCACATTATTCCTCTCACTTAAAAACAAATTGTTTTCTTTGATTTTAGCATTTTCTTTAGTAAGAGACTTAAGTGTAACACGCAAATGATATAACTATGTAGACATGTCATATATAGAATCATTACACTCAGCTTTAGATACATGTGCAAGGTTTTAGTAATTACCTGATTATCTGAAGAACTTGTCTCTGTTTCATCAGACTTGGCCATTAGGGCTAGATTGACATAGCTGACATCTTCATCTTCATCCAGACCATCTGCAGCCCAGTTATTTTCTTGTGTAATGAAAGCCCTTTCCTTTTGTTTGAGCAACTCAAAGTATTTCTATTTATAATCCACAGGCTCAAACTTCTTTTTGTTGGAATCTGACTTTCTACACTCACTGGCAAAGTGCCCTGCCAAGCCACATTTGAAACATTTGAATTTTGATTTATCCACCATGTTTCTATTTAGCTTGGCTGCTCCAAAGTTCTTCCTGAACTTGAGCTTAGCAAATCTTCCGGAAAGAAATGCTAGATATTCATCAATATCCTCCAGGTCATCTTGGCTCAAAGAATCTTCATTTTCTGCTACCAGCCCCTTGCCCTTGTTTTCACAGACTGTCACACCCCCAACTTAAATAGCGAAATAAATATAGCTATTACATCTTTTTAATGAAGAATACACAACCAAAATCCAAGATCTTACAGTTTAGGGTTTGGAACAGCCCAACACTACCAACTATTACATCTGATTACAAATACCGAGTCCTCACACAACTATTATTACTTATTCTACCTGAGCTCGAACATAAGCATCAGTATCACAGGTCTTATGGGCAGTCTGCTTGAATCTAACCATAGCTGCTAGCTGTAATATAAGGGTAAAGCAAGAAGTGAGCCAAAAGCTCAACAAGTGCTAATAGTACAACGCAAAACATAAATCGAGATATACCTTTAGGAATGACAATGGAAAGACATAATCAATGATAACGAGAGATAAAACTTATGTGAGTTGGCATCATTTTGCTTGCATCAAAACAAATTTTAAAATCATTCTTAATCAAAATCATTTTATGACGCTACGGATTACAGCCGGTGATCAGCCGCGAAGTAATCCCGAACCTCGCTGGGTTCTAAAACATTATTGGGAATCCCTAGGCAACTTTTAAGCCTAATATAAGTGTGGAAAGGACTCGCGTCTCAGTCCAGATCCACCATTCAAAGAAAACATTTATCCCCCTTTGGGACTGAAAAATCCACATTTTAATCATTTTAAAAACTGATGCCGATTTATGACAAAATCTCTTTCGACTGTAATCATTTTTATCAAGGGATTATAGATCAACTTGAAACACTGGAAATATGACACTAAATCTCAGGGCCATGATCCACTAGTCTTTACTATATTAGGGTAATTGAGAGGTTTCCATAAACAAGAACTTTGACAAGGAAATTGAGCAAGGCTATTGGATAATATGAAAGAGTAATGCCAAACTAGGCTTAAAGCAATGGTTGTAGAAAAGGTATAGGTATTAGAACATCAAGAAGATAAGCATCACTGGTTCCAATAGGATAGAGGTGTTAAAATATAAAGAAAGCGATCATCAGCTCAAGATATAACAGGGTATCAAGCTTTAGGGTAAGGATAGGGTTATCAAACAATCATGAATGAATTTAAGAAATGATTGGCTTTTAGGTATCAAGATAAAGTTTCTATCGAGGTTATTTCAAGAGTTGAATCAAAGCATCAGGGTGCAATATCAAGATTTCTCAGGGATCAATAGCATGATAATCAAAAGGATCAATAAAGTATTATAACAAATCTCTATTTTATCATGGCATTAAACTATCATGAAAGACTTTTGAACTACTTGCAATACATACTCGAGGGTTCATGGCATCTCTATGTAACTCAAAGATAAACAAAAGATATGCTTGATTTAAATATATCAAAATGACTCAGGATAATTGCATCGATATATATATGAACTGTTTACAGTAAATACGAAGGTCAAGTTGAATCACTTGCCTTGAGATAGACTGGTCTGGTCTGACTGGTAGGAGCAACAACCGGAGCTTCACTCGACTTTTATGGCAAGTTTTCCCTCGTCTCGAGATCCTACATAAATAATAATAATCCTCATTATAATATATTCTTACCATCTTAACCTATTTACAACCCGAAATTAAACATGGATGGCACTTAGGCCTATACGCACTTAATTCATATCCACCATTATATTTTCAAATGTACACACGTAGCCACATAATCACATATCGTATATTAATACCAAATAACATCATATACACCATAATGCCACACTAGGCTTGGATGATCTCGACTCACCACTTAAGTCACTTGGTCACTATCTAAACAAAGTCTTCAAATTTGGGCTTCCTAACTCAATGTGCCTTTCCTAAATTATCCAAAACCTATTGACCCTCACTTGTGCCTTTTGCTCTACTGACCTTATACTATCTTACAACTATGGTGGTCGACCTAATACTCACTTCTAAGTGTTCTAAAGCTATGTGATAAGTGAAAGTGCTCACTGGTGCAAATTTCAGAATGGTAACTAAGGTTTCTTGGGTGCATTAGACACTCTTAAACTACAAGTTTTTCTTCAAAATTTTTACACAAGACTCTCCTGACCTAAGGGCATCTCACAAGATTGATGTGGCTCAAAGGCCTGGCTTGGGCCTTCTTGGGCCTAAGCTAAAAGTCCAAGGTTCCCCTATTTTTCTGGGCAGAAAATGCCCTGACTTGAATTAACTTGTGACACATGGTTCTAGCTCATATCCTATGAACTATGGTTGGAAAAACTTCTCTGACATACCCTCTAACTAAGGCCCAATTGGGCCTAATGAGGGCCTACCCATGACATGGCCAAATCTCCCTATTTCTAAGTTGCAACAAAACTGCCACCTGCTGGACAGATTTTGTTATTCTACTTGTGCACCTAACCAAATGACATGCAAACCTCCAACCAACTCCTAAAACCTATTATATACTCCCCATACTAACTTCTGGTAGCTTGGGCCTCAAAGTGCACATCAATGACATGGTCAAAACTCACTCTAAACCTCAGGGTACTAAACTGATTTTTCTGCAGAAACTATAACTCTCATTTTTCCAAGGCTTTGACTTGACAAACCTATCTAACAGCAACTCAAAACTTAAACAAAGACTTATACATGGTATTCTACTGAACTAACTCCTTTATTCTCAAAATAACATTGGGTGAGATCATCCATGCCTAAAAACAACAACATGCAACTAATTATATAACATGCAACTCATGGAAAGCACATAACAAGATTTCGGCTAGGCATAAAGTTGTAAATGCTTGCAAAATCGACTTGCACCTAATACTTATCCTTAATAATTATGAAATATAACTCCTTTTATGTATTAATAAGAAATTCATCATGGAAACAATCTATTTAAGCACATCTATTTCGAATTTTATAGATAACAACATGATTTCGAAAAGAATAGCATGCAAAACATGGTTGATCATCATTTTAATGTCTTAAAACTAGCATGCATGGCTAAACATAAATTTATAATGAGATTTCAGTAGCATGCAAAGGATTTTAAAGCATGATATCTCCATAAAGCACTTAGTTAGCACATATATATAATATATCTCATAGAGAGCTCTTGAATTCACAAGAATCAAGAGTTTCTCCTTGGAGATCACATAAGAACTACACATGCATCCATGGAACTTCAACTTCCAAGTCACAAAATACTTGGAAAGTATGTAATATGAATGTAGGTAAAAGATTTACACTTGGGAAGGTGAAGAATGAATTGAAAAATGGAAGGGGGGTGGGGAATTGGCCTTCGGCCGAGAGTAAGGTGGGAGGGAGGAGAAGAGAGAAATTTTTGTGGTGTGTTGGAGTGTGAAATGATGAATGACTTCTCTCCACTTTGATTTGTTTGTTTTATTCTATTTGGTTGACAAATAATGAGTGGAAGTGAGAACTTACAAAAATGTCCCTTGACTAAAGTTAGGCCATTTTGCATGCAAGGCTAAGGTAGTAATTTGGTAATAATCAAATGAGTTAGTGGGGTTGGAAAAGTCTTATTTGCCCTTTGAGAGAATAGAAAGATGATTTGCATGCATGGTCTCTTATGTAATTTGATAATTATAACAAATAAAATTTGTAAAGATTTATTTTTATAAAATAAAATACAAGTTCAAAAATTATAAAATTTATACCATAAAATAACTTGGATTTTTAGAGACTTTATAAAATCATTTTCAAAATTTGTGAACAAAATGCCTTTTAAAAGAAGATTTTTCCAAAGCTTAGAATATTCCTTATAAATCAAAAATAAAGAAATTAAATAAACTCTTGCTTTGAAAAATCATATACTACCCAAAGCAAATTTATAATGCAGAAATTTTCACTCACACAATCGTACAATCATTGAATATATTTTCATTTGACTTAATATTATACCAAATTCACAAATAATATTACATAAAATGCCGGTCGTAACATCCTCTCCCCCTTAAGGGATTCTGTCCCCAGAATCTAAGAGAACAGATGAGGATACCGGGAACGCATATCAGACTCTAACTCCCAAGTCGACTCTTCGACCTTAGGGTTCCTCCAAAGTACTTTTACTAACTTTACTGACTTATTTCTAAGACTCTTTACTTGCCAGTCGAGTATTTTAACCGGTTGCTCCACAAATGACAGGTCTGCCTGAATTTCTACGGGTTCATATTTTATCACATGGCTAGTGTCAGGATTATATTTCTTAAGTAACGACACATGGAACACATTATGCACATGCCGATACTGAGGTGGTAAGGCCAACTCGTAGGCCACCTTTCCTACTTGACTCAAAATCTCAAAAGGACCTATGTATCTAGGTGCTAACTTTCCTTTCTCGCCATATCTCATCAACCCTTTCCTAGGTGACACCTTTAGCAACACAGCTTCGCCAATTTGGAATTGAACATCCTTACGCGCTGGATCCGCATACTTCCTCTGTCTATCTTGAGCAGCAAGCAACCTTTTCTGAATTAACTTGACTGAGTCATGCAACTGTTGTACCAATTCTGAGCCGAGAATTCTTCCTTCTCCTACTTCATCCCAACTTGTTGGTGATCTATATTTTCGCCCGTACAAAGCTTCATATGGTGGCATGCCGATACTGGAATGATAGCTGTTGTTATATGAGAATTCAATCAATGGCAGGTGGTCATCCCAACTTCCTGCAAAATCGATTGCACAACTGCGCAACATGTCTTCGATTGTTTGAATCGTCCTTTCGCTCTGACCATCAGTCTGCGGGTGATACGCCGTGCTCATATTCAACTTCGTGCCAAGACATTCCTGGAATTGCTTCCAGAATCTCGAGTTAAATCGGGGATCTCTGTCTGAAACTATTGATACGGGTACTCCATGCCTTAATACGATTTCGTGCACATACAGATGAACCAACTTGTCCAGTGACGACTTCTCATTTATTGGAAGGAAATGCGCCGACTTCGTAAGACGATCAATTATAACCCATATTGCGTCATGTCCGGATTTTGTTCGCGGTAGTCCTACTATAAAGTCCATAGCGATATTTTCCCATTTCCATTCTGGAATCTTCAGGGGCTGAATTAATCCGCTTGGTCATTGATGTTCTGCCTTTACTTTTTGACAAGTATAGCACTTCGCAACCCATTCTGCCACGTCTCGCTTCATATTTGGCCACCAAAAGTTCTTCTTTAAGTCTTGATACATCTTGGTGCTTCCCGGGTGGATTGAGAATTTCGAATGGTGGGCTTCATGGAGGATCTTATTCTTTAATTCAGGTACATGAGGAATCCATATTCTGGATGAAAACCTTAGTATTCCTTGCTCATCCCTTTTAGTATTAATCTCTTCTCCAGATAACTGATTTTTCTCTTTTTCCATTACTTCCTCTTGACACTTCTTTATCTTTTCCATTAGTGTTGGCTGGAAGGTCATTGCACGACAAACTTCTTTGACTTTCCCATAAGCACAAAGTTCCAATTCCAATTTTCCGATTTCTTCAGATAACTCTTTTGATGTTATCATCATATTCAATCTCTCCTTCCGACTCAGCGCATCGGCCACTACGTTCGCCTTTCCAGGATGGTAATTTATCGAACAGTCATAGTCCTTGATCAATTCCAGCCATCTCCTCTGCCTCATATTGACCTCTTTCTGAGTAAAAATGTACTTTAAACTCTTGTGATCCGTGTAGATTTCACACTTCTCTCCATAGAGATAGTGTCTCCAAATCTTGAGTGCGAACACTATGGCGGCTAGTTCCAAGTCATGCGTCGGATACTTTAACTCGTGCGGCTTCAACTGTCTTGACGCATATGCTATTACCTTACTGTGTTGCATCAACACACAACCCAAACCCTTATGTGAAGCGTCGCTGAATATTACAAAATTCCCTTGACCATCTGGAAGTACCAACACCGGAGCTGTTACCAACTTCTGTTTTAACTCTTGAAAGCTATTTTCACATTCTGCACTCCATTCAAACTTTTGATTCTTTCTGGTTAACTTGGTCAATGGCGTGGCGATCTTCGAGAAATCCTTGACGAATCTTCTATAGTATCCGGCCAATCCTAGAAAACTTCGCACTTCCGTAGGAGTCTTTGGCCTCTCCCAACTCATAACTGCCTCAATCTTCGCCGGATCCACTTTAACTCCCTCATTTCCAATAACATGCCCCAAAAATTGAACTTCCTTTAACCAAAACTCACATTTGGTAAACTTGGCATACAACTTTTCTTGTCGGAGTATCTCCAATGCTATCCAGAGGTGCTGCTTATGTTCTTCTTCCGACTTAGAATAAATAAGGATGTCATCAATAAATACCACGACAAATTTATCCAAATACTTCTTAAATACTCGATTCATCAGATCCATAAATGCGGCCGGAGCGTTGGTCAATCCAAACGGCATTACTAGGAATTCATAATGCCCATATCTGGTCCTAATTGCGGTCTTGGGAATATCTTCTTCCTTGATCTTTAATTGATGGTATCCCGATCTCAAATCAATCTTCGAAAAGCATTTTGCTCCCTTTAACTGATCAAAAAGGTCATCTATCCTTGGTAGCGGGTAGCGGTTCTTGATCGTTACTTTATTCAACTCCCGGTAATCTATGCATAGACGCATACACCCATCTTTCTTCTTCACAAAGAGAACAGGTGCTCCCCATGGCGACGTACTTGGTCGTATCACTCCCTTATCCAATAATTCTTGTAGCTGGCTCGCTAACTCTTTCATTTCTGCTGGTGCCATCCTATACGGAGCCTTTGAAACTGGTTCCGTGCCTGGAGCAAGGTTGATCTCGAACTCAATTTGTCGATCTGGTGGTAAGCCTGGTAGTTCGTCGGGAAACACATCGGGGAACTCATTAACTACAGGAATATTTTCCATGCTGGGGCTGCCTCTCTCTGAATCCACTACATATGCTAGGAACGACTCACAACCTTTTCTAAGTAACTTCTTAGCCTGAATAATTGTAAGAAATAGTTGCTCTTGCCTCTGCCCCTTAAATACTACCTTCTCTCCACTCTTCGTCTTTAAATACACTCTCTTGGTCTTACAATTTATCTGAGCGCTATTCTCTCCTAACCAATCCATTCCTAAAATTATATCAAACTCTCCCAGCTTGAAGAGTATCAAGTCGGCTGAGAACTTATATCCCGAAATATCAATCTCACATTTTGGACAAAATTGATTCACAGGAATCTTCTCTTGGTTCGCAATTACCACATTTACTACCTCACTCATAACCGTTTTATCACATTGGAGCTTATCAATAAAAGATTCTGATATGAAAGATCTTGTTGCTCCCGAATCAATCAATACTTTAGCTTTGACATTATTGAGTAAAAGTGTACTTGCTATCACCTCAGAATTCTGAACAGCATCTTTCATCTTTAGATCAAATGTCCTAGCTGTTGCTTGCGGGGTTGGTGCGGGTGGTGGAGGTAATGCCAATACCTCAGCTGGCACGCTTGCACTGGTACTTGCCACGTTCATCAGAGCTCTGACTGGTCCTGTTGCCTTACACTCCCTAGTCATGTGTCCAGTCTTCCCACACTTGTAACACGTAACTCCTGGCTTCGGCATCTTGCACTCGTTTGCCAAATGTCCCTTCTGATTGCACCTATAACAGGTCATACTCAGCTTATTGCATACTCCGGGGTGCCTTCTTCCACAGTGCTTGCATTCTGGCCTCTGGAACCTGTTTTCTCCAACTTGCCCTTGGCTTGCCTGATTGTTCCCTTTTGATTCTTGCCTTTTGCCCAAATTTCCCTTCCTTTGAAAATTTCCGCCCTTCTGGAAACCAATCCTCTTTACATTCCGATCTTGCGAACTTCCAGCTTCAGACTTTTCTCCATAAAATGGAACCTTCCTCTTCTTGTTATCCCTCTCTTTCCTTGACTGCATCCCATTATTCTCAATCAGAGCAGCTTTCTGTACTATTCCCGCATAAGTTTCAAGCTCAAACATAGCCACCCTATCTCTGATCCAAGGCTCCAATCCTTGCTGAAATTTATTTGCTTTTTCCTCCTCAGTGCTGGTATACTTTGTCACAAACCTTGACAACTCAGTGAACTTCTTCTCATACTCCAATACAGTCATGTTCCCTTGCTTCAACTCAAGAAATTTTAGCTCCATCTGATTCTGCATGTACTTAGGGTAATACTTGTCCAGAAATAACTTTTTAAATCTCTCCCAAGAAACCTGCTGAGTGACTTCCATAGCTTTTACCGATTCCCACCAATAGATGACTTCTCCCTTCAAGAAGTAAGTGGCATACGGCGTCTTCTGATCGTCTCCTAACTGTACCAACTCAAAAGCCCTTTCCATCTCCTTGATCCATGTGTTTGCTATCACTGGATCAGTGGTATCATGAAATACAGGTGGATTCACATTCTGAAAAGCTTTGAAAGTGACAATTTGTCTAGGTGGTACTGGTGGTTCAGGTGGTTGGTGTGGCTCACGGTTATCTTGGTTTTCAATTCGTTGTTGAAGAGTTAGTTGTTGTTGAGCTATAGCATTGGTTTTGCTGTTGCAAGGTTTCCAGTAGTCGAAGAATATTTGGGTCTGTGGTGAAGGTGGTTGTTGGGTTCTTCTTTTTGGGAGGCATGATCCTGAAATAAGAGTTGTGTCAAAACAGATATGAACGATAAAATGATTCGAGGGTATCGCATGGCATTCTTGTTTACATATGGGGTCAAGTTTCCAAATTAAGCAGATATGATGATAAAAACATAAAATAACAGTTGAGAGCAAATGGAACAATAGCACATAATTATTGAAATTTTAAAGGTCACAGTACATAGGATTGGGACATAGTCTGATTCTAGGAATAACAGGCTTATTTAAAGGAAAGACGGAAACAACTGGGGATTCCATAGAGTCTGATAGTACAACAACATGAAAGGTAAATGGAAAGAACTAAGGCTCCACTCCATCTGAACGGGGCTTGGTAGTCTTTTCCTCTCGAAGCATCTTCACAATGCTCTGGAGCTCATCCGCCACCATCTGAATGACATACTGGCTGGTACGGTCCCGGTGCGCTGGCATCTCCTCAAGCTTAGTGTTGACGTACTGAACCAAGGTCTCAAGTCTCGCAGTCATCTGCTCCTTGGGCTTCCCTTCATAGTTTCGGCTGTCCGGATACACGTTCTTCAGTCGGTCTATCAGTCGGTCGTACTTGCCCTGAAGCATGTCGAACTCGCGCCTCAACTCAGCATACACGGAGAAAGCAATAGTGTCGTCCGACCCAGAGGATGACGAGGAATGCGCCCTTTGCTGACAACCAATAAGAGGAGTATTAATAATAATTTACTTAACCTACTCTCTCGCATAATATCTATAACCTACACACAAATCCTATAACCTATTTGGGCTGTCCAGGGACTCTAAACCGTAGCTCTGATACCAAAACCTGTCACACCCCCAACTTAAATAGCGAAATAAATATAGCTATTACATCTTTTTAATGAAGAATACACAACCAAAATCCAAGATCTTACAGTTTAGGGTTTGGAACAGCCCAACACTACCAACTATTACACCTGATTACAAATACCGAGTCCTCACACAACTATTATTACTTATTCTACCTGAGCTCGAACATAAGCATCAGCATCACAGGTCTTACGGGCAGTCTGCTTGAATCTAACCATAGCTGCTAGCTGTAATATAAGGGTAAAGCAAGAAGTGAGCCAAAAGCTCAACAAGTGCTAATAGTACAACGCAAAACATAAATCGAGATATACCTTTAGGAATGACAATGGAAAGACATAATCAATGATAACGAGAGATAAAACTTATGTGAGTTGGCATCATTTTGCTTGCATCAAAACAAATTTTAAAATCATTCTTAATCAAAATCATTTTATGACGCTACGGATTACAGCCGGTGATCAGCCGCGAAGTAATCCCGAACCTCGCTGGGTTCTAAAACATTATTGGGAATCCCTAGGCAACTTTTAAGCCTAATATAAGTGTGGAAAGGACTCGCATCTCAGTCCAGATCCACCATTCAAAGAAAACATTTATCCCCCTTTGGGACTGAAAAATCCACATTTTAATCATTTTAAAAACTGATGCCGATTTATGACAAAATCTCTTTCGACTGTAATCATTTTTATCAAGGGATTATAGATCAACTTGAAACACTGGAAATATGACACTAAATCTCAGGGCCATGATCCACTAGACTTTACTATATTAGGGTAATTGAGAGGATTCCATAAACAAGAACTTTGACAAGGAAATTGAGCAAGGCTATTGGATAATATGAAAGAGTAATGCCAAACTAGGCTTAAAGCAATGGTTGTAGACAAGGTATAGGTATTAGAACATCAAGAAGATAAGCATCACTGGTTCCAATAGGATAGAGGTGTTAAAATATAAAGAAAGCGATCATCAGCTCAAGATATAACAGGGTATCAAGCTTTAGGGTAAGGATAGGGTTATCAAACAATCATGAATGAATTTAAGAAATGATTGGCTTTTAGGTATCAAGATAAAGTTTCTATCGAGGTTATTTCAAGAGTTGAATCAAAGCATCAGGGTGCAATATCAAGATTTCTCAGGGATCAATAGCATGATAATCAAAAGGATCAATAAAGTATTATAACAAATCTCTATTTTATCATGGCATTAAACTATCATGAAAGACTTTTGAACTACTTGCAATACATACTCGAGGGTTCATGGCATCTCTATGTAACTCAAAGATAAACAAAAGATACGCTTGATTTAAATATATCAAAATGACTCAGGATAATTGCATCGATATATATATGAACTGTTTACAGTAAATACGAAGGTCAAGTTGAATCACTTGCCTTGAGATAGACTGGTCTGGTCTGACTGGTAGGAGCAACAACCGGAGCTTCACTCGACTTTTATGGCAAGTTTTCCCTCGTCTCGAGATCCTACATAAATAATAATAATCCTCATTATAATATATTCTTACCATCTTAACCTATTTACAACCCGAAATTAAACATGGATGGCACTTAGGCCTATACGCACTTAATTCATATCCACCATTATATTTTCAAATGTACACACGTAGCCACATAATCACATATCGTATATTAATACCAAATAACATCATATACACCATAATGCCACACTAGGCTTGGATGATCTCGACTCACCACTTAAGTCACTTGGTCACTATCTAAACAAAGTCTTCAAATTTGGGCTTCCTAACTCAATGTGCCTTTCCTAAATTATCCAAAACCTATTGACCCTCACTTGTGCCTTTTGCTCTACTGACCTTATACTATCTTACAACTATGGTGGTCGACCTAATACTCACTTCTAAGTGTTCTAAAGCTATGTGATAAGTGAAAGTGCTCACTGGTGCAAATTTCAGAATGGTAACTAAGGTTTCTTGGGTGCATTAGACACTCTTAAACTACAAGTTTTTCTTCAAAATTTTTACACAAGACTCTCCTGACCTAAGGGCATCTCAAAAGCTTGATGTGGCTCAAAGGCCTGACTTGGGCCTTCTTGGGCCTAAGCTAAAAGTCCAAGGTTCCCCTGTTTTTCTGGGCAGAAAATGCCCTGACTTGAATTAACTTGTGACACATGGTTCTAGCTCATATCCTATGAACTATGGTTGGAAAAACTTCTCTGACATACCCTCTAACTAAGGCCCAATTGGGCCTAATGAGGGCCTACCCATGACATGGCCAAATCTCCCTATTTCTAAGTTGCAACAAAACTGCCCCCTGCTGGACAGATTTTGTTATTCTACTTGTGCACCTAACCAAATGACATGAAAACCTCCACCAACTCCTAAACCTATTATATACTCCCCATACTAACTTCTGGTAGCTTGGGCCTCAAAGTGCACATCAATGACATGGTCAAAACTCACTCTAAACCTCAGGGTACTAAACTGATTTTCTGCAGAAACTATAACTCTCATTTTTCCAAGGCTTTGACTTGACAAACCTATCTAACAACAACGACAAAACTTAAACAAAGACTTATACATGGTATTCTACTGAACTAAACTCCTTTATTCTCAAATAACATTGGGGGTGAAGATCATCCATGGCCATAAAACAACAACATGCAACTAATTATATAACATGCAACTCATGGAAAGCACATAACAAGATTTCGGCTAGGCATAAAGTTGTAAATGCTTGCAAAATCGACTTGCACCTAATACTTATCCTTAATAATTATGAAATATAACTCCTTTTAAGTATTAATAAGAAATTCATCATGGAAACAATCTATTTAAGCACATCTATTTGGAATTTTATAGATAACAACATGATTTCGAAAAGAATAGCATGCAAAACATGGTTGATCATCATTTTAATGTCTTAAAACTAGCATGCATGGCTAAACATAAATTTATAATGAGATTTCAGTAGCATGCAAAGGATTTTAAAGCATGATATCTCCATAAAACACTTAGTTAGCACATATATAATATATCTCATAGAGAGCTCTTGAATTCACAAGAATCAAGAGTTTCTCCTTGGAGATCACATAAGAACTACACATGCATCCATGGAACTTCAACTTCCAAGTCACAAATACTTGGAAAGTATGTAATATGAATGTAGGTAAAAGATTACACTTGGGAAGATGAGAATGAATTGAAAAATGAAAGGGGGGGTGGGGAATTGGCCTTCGGCCGAGAGTAATGTGGGAGGGGGGAGAAGAGAGAAATTTTTGTGGTGTGTTGGAGTGTGAAATGATGAATGACTTCTCTCCACTTTGATTTGTTTGTTTTATGCTATTTGGTTGACAAATAATGAGTGGAAGTGAGAACTTACAAAAATGTCCCTTGGCTAAAGTTAGGCCATTTTGCATGCAAGGCTAAGGTAGTAATTTGGTAATAATCAAATGAGTTAGTGGGGTTGGAAAAGTCTTATTTGCCCTTTGAGAGGATAGAAAGATGATTTGCATGCATGGTTTCTTATGTAATTTGATAATTATAACAAATAAAATTTGTAAAGATTTATTTTTATAAAATAAAATACAAGTTCAAAAATTATAAAATTTATACCATAAAATAACTTGGATTTTTAGAGACTTTATAAAATCATTTTCAAAATTTGTGACAAAATGCCTTTTAAAAGAAGATTTTTCCAAAGCTTAGAATATTCCTTATAAATCAAAAATAAAGAAATTAAATAAACTCTTGCTTTGAAAAATCATATACTACCCAAAGCAAATTTATAATGCAGAAATTTTCACTCACACAATCGTACAATCATTGAATATATTTTCATTTGACTTAATATTATACCAAATTCACAAATAATATTACATAAAATACCGGTCGTAACATGCGCCAGCGCCCAAAGTCCAGAAGCTCAGTGCGCCCGTGCTGGTCAAGCGCGCGGCTGCGCCAGGTCGAGAAAAGAAATCCTGATTCTATTGGGCTTTTGATCCAGAAGACTTCTACTCTGCATGGGGCTGCTATATATACATAATTAAGCTCATTTTTTATAGCGAGATATACGAGAGCACAAGAAAAAAGCGTAAGAAGACCGTTTTAGCACAATTCAACCAAGGCGAAAAAGATCTAGTTTTAACTTGTGGTTCTTTGTTTAAGTTGTAACGTTGGATGCTAGTTTTCTTATTCTTGAACCTATACTCTTGTTTTGTATTTGGTTATTATTCGTTCATAAAGACTACGTTTATTATACCATGCTTTCATCGGAACCCACATTGATGATGAGTCCGATCATGGGCTAACCGTTATAGTGGGGTTCTAACTGATTTATTTATGGATTTCTTAGTTGATTGCTTATCGTCTTATGAGTGTCTCGAACTTATAAGATGTGTGTTAATTCTTAATGAAGCAAAAGTGAATTTAAGGATTTAGAACTTGACATGCTAGCATAGGTTCATGTGTTATTGTTATGCATGATTTGTAGGTAATTTTAACCATCTTACTTGCACTATGTAATCACGATAGATAACTTGCGCTATGTTGTCAAATTCTATAGACATATAGGGTCTCAATATAATTGGTGTCTATTCAGCTTCTATCTCTTTTGTGGATGTCTGGTAGTATGGTATTCGTGCAATGAAAGTTGGCGTTTATCAGCTTCGTGTTATCTGATTAGTGTCATCACCATTACATGCTAAGGTTAAGAGCGAAAAGACTATTAAATGAAGTATTTAATGAAGTTAAAATCCCATGTTTGTCATATATATTATTTTAACCATTCTTATTCTCTTAGTTATAATTGTTAGCTTAAGTTAGTTGAAAACAATCCCAATTTATTAATCGTCTTAGCATTGGATAATAACCATATCATTGTTGCACATGTGCATATTCTTAAATAACCAAAGAGTCTCTATGGGAACGAATTTGATCTAAATCTTATACTACTTGCGAACGCGTATACTTGCGTGTATTTTAGCACGTATTTAGCGACTAACAAGTTTTGGCGCCGTTGTCGGGGACTGCGGTGTTAATTTTTAATTTACGTGTTTGTCATAGTGGTCGTTAAAGTTCATTGACTCGGACATTGTTACTTATCTGTTTCCTTGCCTTATTTCAGGTACTCTAGCCAGCGTGTATGCATACGCGTTTGTGGGCTCATAAGAGAACTCTGGATCAAGCCGAGGAAGAAGCTGTAGTGGTTCAAAGGGAAGTTGTTGAGGACAAAGAGAAGGTAGAAGAAGAAAAGAAAGTCGAGGAACCAGTTTTAGTAGTGATGGGAGATCAAGAAGAAATCCTTAAGGTTTTGATGGACTATTCTCAGCCTAAGATAAATGATATTCAGTCGAGCATCATCAGACTAGCCATCTCGGCTAACACTTTTGAGATCAAGTCAAGCACGATTCAGATGATACAGAACTCAGTTCAGTTTAGGGGTTCCTACAGAAGACCCCAACATGCACATCATGGATTTTATCGAGATCTGTGACACTTTCAAGTTCAATGGTATGACTGAAGATGCTATTAAACTGCGACTCTTCCCATTCTCTCTGAGGGATAAAGCTAAGTGATGGTTACATTCTCTACCACCAGGGTCTATCACTACTTGGGAAGATCTTACTCAAAAGTGTAATAACCCCAATTTTTGGAATTTTTGAAACACTGATGAATAATAACTTTTGCTGATGATGTTGATTAAGGAAAATTATCAGACCACGCTATATAGGAGTACTGTTATGGAAATTCTAAGATCATATTAGTATTCCATAAAGTAAATGAGTGTATGTAAAGATCGTCAGAATCAAATTTCGAACAGTTTGATTTTTCCCGAAAATCCACCAGATACCGAAAGAATTGAGTATAAGGTAGCATGATTAAAAGGATTTAAATTCAAGGATTATAAGAGAGGATCATAAAAGGAATATAAAATATTGAGAAAGGTTTAGGGGAACCCAAGTAATAAGATCCCGGATATAATCCCTCATACGACGAACGAGAACGAAAGTTAAGCGAACCGTATAACAGATAAGCGGTCATTAGCCAAATAATTAAGGGTTAATCAAAAAGGTTAGTGGGTGATGATGTCATCACACCACAAAGGGAAGGCAAGTGTAAAAAGATGACACAAGCTTGATGACATAAGCATGACAAAGGGATTTTGTTTTGTTGGTTGATTTTGGACCATGCAAAATTAACCATGGTAAAAAAATTTAAATTATTTGCTAAGACAAAAAGAGAAGCAACCAAGCATTATTTCATAAAACAAAAAGAAGGAGAGTTGACTTTTGCTTCCAAGAATAAAGCTCTCGGCCAAAACAAACCCAGCAACTTCAAACTACCATATCTCCCTCAATACTCACTCAAATGTTGTGTTCTATAGCTTGTTGGAAAGGTATTGAGATGCCTACAACTCTTTTTCACAAGTCTCGTCCAAATAAGCAAGGTAAGACCCTCATTTTTATAGTTCTTTCAATCGGACTTTTAGAAACTTCAAAGCCTAACTTTGTGTTCTTGATTTCTTTGGAAAGATCAAGCTTGTAGGAGGCTCCCTAAGGATTTCTAGCAACTTAACACCTCCCAAGGAAGGTATAAACTTCAAACCCTAGCCTTTACTTTGATTATTAGTGAGCTTGATGGTTGGTTTTCTAAATGAGAAGCATGATCTTTGATTATTAGTAGTTTGATTTGAATTTGGAGTGATTTGGTGAATGAATCTTGTTATAGTTAATATAACTTGATTGTGGTTGGTTGAGATGAAGAATCTGGAGAATAAGGACTGGTATAGTATTATTTAGTTGAGGTTTTGATGTGTTAATAATTGTGGGTTGTTTGGTGAGGTTTTGATGTAGTGAGAAACTTGGAAAACTCTTAAACATAGCCGTAGTAATGCCCGTTTTCCTTAGACTGTTGTACATGAATCTCGGACCAGATAACTCACTGACCAACTTGTAACATTGCTATTATTAGCTAGAGCGTGTTGTAAGCTTTGTTTTGATATGTGGTTCACTTGGTTCCGATGTACGGTTTAGGAGAAACGACCGTTTTAAGTTACGGGGTTTCGCGAACGAACCTTTACTTTGAGACCTTGTTTAAGCCCCTTAAAAGACTAATTGGATTACGAAACAATTATGTAAGGTGGGTTAGGCAGTTGGTAGAGTATTCGCGAAAGAGTCGCCTTAAAATTCGTAACGGTTAAATTATTAAAATTGGTGGAGCTGAGGGTACGCAAGCGAGTAACGCAAATTGTTAAGCATATAAGTGACCGTAGCGACCGTTAGTGTATGAGTGAGTTTGAATACTTTCTTAAGCGACTGTGGTCTAATTCCGGCTTATGTTATTGTTCATAGGTTACCGGACCCACTCTAAGCTTAAGTCTACCCCGGAACACTCAGGCAAGTTTTCTACCCGTTATACTGTTGTTGTGATGTAAATATATGATGCATTATCTTGAGATAAGTGCATGGTTG